>NC_081412.1:591406937-591725555 GCF_030272615.1 Cryptomeria japonica | reverse complement strand
CCCAAACTTGTTCACTAATCAACATTTGTTGTCCCTTGTTTAACCAAGATACTTTAATGGGACATGGATGAGGTGTTATTTGCAAGTTAAGTTTGCTGACCATTTCAATAGAAGTTATGTTATTTGTGGACCCAGAATCCACAATGACTCTACAAAATTTACCTTGTAAGGTGGTTCTGAAAAGAGATTTCCTTTGAGGTGGTTCTTTGTTGATTGGCTCCTTCAAGAGAGTCATTTTTATCATCAAGAGCTCTCCTTGCTCTGAGTTTGTAGATCTTGAAGTTGATGTGTGGTAAGAGGTCATGCTTTGACTATCTTCCTCTTGGATGAAATGCGTTCTTCTTTCACTCCCTTGACCATCATTCCCTTGCTTCTCTGGACACCTAAAGGATTGATGTCCCACCTAGTTACAAGAGAAACACCTACCAGTGAAAACACTAGGTCCTCTTCCACCAAATCTTCCTCTTCCACTTGCTCTTCTCCCTCTAGAACTACCTTTGTTCCCTGAATCTCCCTCATGTTCCTGATTGCTTGTTTCTCCTTCGGGTTTAGGATATGATCCTCTACCATTGAATCTCCCCTTACCTTTGAATTTGTATCTCTTCCTCTATTATGGTGTTCTCCTCTCCTCTTTTGCTTCTCCTCCTAAGTGTCATTTGATAACACTTATGCACTGATTCAAGATTAAACAAACTTAGTTCATCTTGAATGTTGAACTTAAGGCCATTCATGTACCTTGCTAGCTTTTGTGTCTCGCTTTCTGGTATCTTTTCTTTAAGTGTCATTTTGGGGAACTCCTCTTTGTAAGCACTAACATCTAAATTCTTTTGCCTCAAATTTTGTAGTTTCTTATGTAGGATTATCTCATAATTGTCGGGGAATAATTTCTTCTTAACTTCTAACACTATCCTATTCCATGAAGTCATGGGGTTCTTACCTTCCACCATTCTTTCCCTTTGTAGGAAATTCCACCAACTAATGGCAGGACCCTTCAATTTTGACTTAGCCACCTTTACTCTTTGATTATTCACCACCTCCTCATATTCAAAATAGTTTTCTAAGGCCTTAATCTAGTCCATGCACTCCTCTAGATTCATCTTCCCTTGAAACATAGGTAATTCTGCTTTAGTATCTCTTCCACCTACTCTCTTAAGGGCTTCAATGAAATGCCTTTGATCTACAAGTACGACTGGGTTCTCTCCTTGTTCTTCTCCTTCTTATTATTCCTTAGAGTTTGAGCCAACTTCCTTCCCAGCCTGATCCTTCTTCAACTTTGCTAGTTCCGCTTCCATCCTTTTGTTCTTGGTTATTTGGTCCCTCACTATCCTAGCCAATTCTACATCGGTGACTCTAGAGGGTATCTCCTCTTCACTTTGTCCCTTTGTCCAATCTCCCATGGTTCAAACTCTTCCCAATTTCTTCTAGAGCTCTGATACCACCTGATGCAGAGATCTTCAGCAGTAGAGTAGCAAACCCCACACACACACTCACCTTTCACTCTCACAATGCTTAAGCCTATGAAGGCCTCAATCACACCAAAACCAAAACTTGGATTTTACACCTCACAAGGTTGGAAAACACCTTTAAATGTCCTTAGTTCCTAACAAGACCTTCCACAACCTTCTTGTCTCACAAGGATTGTAAATGTTGTTCTTTACCCCTATTTGCACCTACCTGACTAGTAGCCCTATTTTACTGCTTTTTCAGTCTTTACTCGAAAAAGTACCAAAAAAGGCCCAAAAAAAACTATAGTTTCAAATACCCTTTTGGAACTTCTTTTAGACTCCAAATAACTAGATCCCCAACTTGCTGGAGCATTCCTAGACACCTACTTGGGTCACAAACCTAGTTGATCAAATTAGGCCTAGGTTACAAAGGAATTATATGGGAATGGGATCACAAGGGGGATCCAATGCTTAATAGGAATTTTTTAGTTTATAAATGCACCAATTCAACCATCTAAATCCTTCCATCAATGTCTTGCATCTTACAATCAATCAATTCTTGACTGTTCTAATCTAAACCCTCACAAAGTTTAGACTAGGGCTTGGTGGTAAAAATACCAAACCAAATAATTTGATCTCACCCATTTGGAATCTCATAATACACCCTCCTAAATTGCATCCTACCAAAGACCATTGAAAACCAATGGCTAGACTGCAAGTTAGGGCCTCATCTATGCAACACCCTAGGGAATTTAAGGGTTTTTGGACCTACAGAAGCAAATTGTCAATATCTCCTTCGAAACCCCACTTCAACGGGTCAGACTAGGTTCATTTGAAAGGTAACTCAATTATCTACTTTTCCAAGCCAATTTTTTACAAAATCATTCAATACTCTGTATAGACAGTACGGAAAAGTAACACAATTCTAGCAAAATCAGATTTGTTTCATTCCACACTTTCCACCAAACTTATCCAAATCATCCAATACCATCAACAACCTTTCTCATCAATTGTATAAGCATAAATAGGCTTCTCTCAATGACCACAACCAACTTTGAAACGGTTGTGACCGTTGGAGAGAGGTGACATTCCAACTGGCAACTTTTCAAAAGTTGCTTTGACAACAATGACAACATTTATGCAAATTTTGCAACTTTTAATCCTTAAGAACCTAAACCTTATCAAACACAATTAAGAGCATCATTATCCTTCAAAACACCTAAGACAATATTCTAGGATCATAAAACACAAAATTTCATAATTCAAGCCCACATGGCCTAATAGACCTCTATTCAAAGTTCAAATGCCTTGTTTATGCTTCTATATTTTGATCTTTAAAGTAAGACAACCAATATAATGAGACAAAATTAGGAAGTGTAAGTTTGTAGAGCAACACCTTATTCATATGTTGATGTAGTAGGAAAATGTTAAAGAATTAAAATCTATTGAGGTTCATGGTCATTAATGATTGACAAAAAAAATTATTAGATTTATATTCATTGAATTATTCATATATATGTTCAATGCTAAATATTTTGAAATTTACTATCTTTGTATTTTACATAGATTTTTTAAAATATAGGTAATGCTAGTTTATACTAAACTATAAATGTAATTATCTTAAAACCATGGTAGATCATAAGACCACATTTATTTGAGCTGCTTTGTAAAATGGTTCACACACCTTGACTATGCTTCCATATTTTTTGTCTTTAAAGTACAGGAACTAGTATAATGAGACAAAAGCATGAAAAGGAAGTTAGCAGATCCGCACCCAACTAATACCTTGATACCATAGTAAACTATAAGAAAATTCAACTCTATTGAAGTTCATGGTCACTACTCATCGGCCAAAAAATATTAGATTCACGTTCATTGATTTATTCATCTTTATGAATGTAAAATATTTTGAAATTTGATCTCTCCACACATTTTACATAGATTTTTTAAAATATGAATATGCTAGTGAAGATACATATAACTAAATCAAGTGGTAAAAGGGTCAATGCAACCATAAAATTTACGAACTCTAAATATAGTAGATGACAAGATAGTACAAAAATAAAATAGTATTAAATTAACACTCAATGGAATGTTCACTTTTCATAGTGTGCACTAACTTATGCTTCATGGCTTTATACCAAATTGAAAATATTCTTTTGTTGCATACATTATAACAATACAAATAAACCAACACTAATATGAGTAACACCACACATATTAGTACATATCTATGACATAATGGTTTTGGAAGCAAAGTAGCTCTATGGATTCAATGTTCGAAGAGATGATAGATTAAATTATCCATTAGAGCAAAGCATATGGATCCCCATTTTATGTGGAAGTGCAAAACTGCAATCACAGTTGCAAATCCCACTCCATAACTTAACCCCAGCCCCATTGCCCACCTTTGATCCATTACAATATCTACAACTGTATTATTAAAAAAAAAAACTATTTTCTTTGCTATCCAAACTAAGATTATGTGTTCAGTTTTCAAGTTGAGGTCCATAAAGATTGGGATTTCCTAGAAAAGAAGAAGCCCCAAAGGTTGAGAACTTCTTCCCTTGTGGTATTAATCCGGACAGCATGTTGTCTGAAAGATTCAAAACAACAAGAATGTGAGACTTAAGAGTTCAGAAGGAATCTTTCCTGACAACCTATTTTGTGAAAGATCCAACGACTCTAATTGAGTCAAGGCTCCAAGGGATTTTGGGATTGAGCCACTCAGATTATTTTTTGATATGTTGAGAGATATCAAACCCTTACAGAATCCAAATTCTAGAAGAATATTACCCGACAAATTGTTATGTGATAGATCGATGAACTTGGCTGAATTGATTATCTTCTTGTAGGTTAGATTCCTTCCCTTTATCCAAATGGTTACATCATCCACATATTATAGAAGATGGTCAAAGCCTTCCACTGGAAAATAAGAACTACCATACGTTTGTTGCACATCATTACTTTGTGATTGATTGACAATAGCATATAATTTGCTCACATTTCGAGGAATATTTCCTGTAAATCAAGAATTTGAAGATTCTGCAATTTGACCAACTTAGATGGAATGTTGCCTTTGAACTTATTAGAAGCTAAACTGAGAATTCTCAAATCTATCAACTTTTCAATCCAAATAGGAAGGCTACCCTCAAAATTGTTATTTCCTAAGTCAAGAACTCGAGTTTAATGCAGTTGGCAATGGATGAAGGAACTCTACCTTGCAAACTATTGTCATTGAGATTTAGTGTTCGAAGAACCTTTAGATTTCCCAGCTCTCTGGAATCTCCCTTTGCAAAACATTTTGAGCTAAATTTAAAACTGATAAACTGGAACAGCTCCCAATGCTTCTAGGAATCATACCTGTTAGCTTGTTATTTGACAAATTCAAAATCTCCAATGCATCTGCAATTTCAGTTGAACCGGTACATGCAAACGTTGGAATTTCTCCAGTCAGTTTATTCCCTGACAATGATAGAAACAAAAATTTGCCATTTGTTTCAGGAATGGAGCCCGTGAATTCATTATCTGACAGATCGAGAAAGTATGAAAAAAAATCATGAGCAGGAAGAGAGCCATATAATCCATTTCCATGCAAGTCCACTGTCCTGAAAGTATGAGATATCTTCCGGGGTAGAGAACCTTCCAGCATGTTATTTGAAAGATTGAGAAATATAAGATTAGGAAGATCCCACAGCCACGAAGGTAGATTTCCCACAATACTGTTATCTGAAAGATCTTTTCAATTGAAAATGCTGGGACAAAAATGGAGGAAAGTTGCCTTCTATATTGCAAGACCCCAAAACAAGTTGCCTCAGATGGGCAAACCGAAGAACCCAGCTAGTAGAGATGTTAATGTGAAACTGAT
Source organism: Cryptomeria japonica (assembly GCF_030272615.1). NCBI lineage: Eukaryota > Viridiplantae > Streptophyta > Pinopsida > Cupressales > Cupressaceae > Cryptomeria > Cryptomeria japonica. Next base: position 591,720,242 of record NC_081412.1, on the reverse strand, counting down.
TTTCAGAAAGGTCCAGTTCTTGAAGGTGAGTGAGATTGTCGAAAAGTTGAAGTGAAATGTTGTCTGTTAATCCGTTGGAAGAAAGTGACAAAACTTTTAAACTGGACATCTTGAAAATGCAATCTGGAATTGTTCCTGACAATTGGTTATGGCTTAGATGGAGTTCGCGTAATGCCGAAACATCACACAGAGACGGGGGAATTTGACCAGTTAGCTGGTTGTAACTAAGGTCCAGAGTCGCAAGGGACGAAAGGCTGTCTAAAGAGGACGGTATACCTCCTTGGAGATTGTTCCAGCGGAGATACAAGGTCTCAAGTTTTGAAAAATTTGTAATGACGGGGTAAATCACTCATCCTAAATTGCAAGAGTTGAGGTACATCGCAACAAGGGAGGAAGAGTGGTTTAGAAAGAAAGAAAGCTTTCCTTTCCAGATATTGTTTCCAATACTAAGAAATTTGCTCAATTTTGAACGGGCATGAAATTGGAAGGGATGGAACCAATTAGATCACAACCCTCGAGATGAAGTGAAATCAATGAGGAGACGTTCTCAAACCAGGTAGGTAGTTCAAACGGGAATGAATTATAAGCTAAATCTAAATGTGATAAACGGGTGAGGTTTGATAGATCTGGAATATTACCTGACAGCTTACACCAATACATGTGAATTTGGGAAAGATTGGCAAGACCGCTAAGGGCCTCGCCATTGTCAGGTTCACATAAGTCATATCTAAGAATTCTAGGCTTGTTAGATTTCTTACCCATACATCAAACTTACTACTCGTCAACATATGTCGCCAGTCACTTGTCAAATCCAAATGAGGCAAGCGTGACATATTTCCCAACTCCAGAGGGACTTCGCCACCAAATTCAGCATCTTACAGGCTAAGAAATGAAAGCCTCTGCAGTTTTGACAGTAAGGGAGGAATAGAAATACCTTTAAAGTCATTCCGTGTGAGATCCAAGTGCTGTAGATGGCGCAGATTAAACAAAGATGAATGAATCTCCCCACTCAACCGGTGGTGGTACCAATCATTATTTAAATTAAGGCGAATGACATGGGATGTATGATAATTACAGGCAACACCCTCCCACCCGCAACAGTTCAATCCCCGCCAAGAGGATAACCGACCTGAGGTAATTTCAAGACCAGCCTTGAAATCCAGCAAGTATTTTCTCTCATGTTTTAAACATGCTGCTGAAAATGAGAAATGAGCTTGCAGCATTATTATCCACATCAAGAAAGACCCACAACCCACAGACATCTTGAAAGAAAGCGGATACATTGTATTCCTCTTTTCCTTATTCAAGAGATGTGTGCATTCTAAAATTCCCCCCCTCCCCCTCGGTTGTCTATAAATAAGCAAACAACCAACATCGTATTTCTTCTTTCATCTCTGTTATTGATTTGATTACCCTCCAAGTGTTGAATTCGTGAATATAGCTTGTTAAGTTCTTATTCAAGCTTCATATTTGACTTTTATAGCACGCACATAGAAACATTTGGTTACCCCATCTCTAACTTCAATTTGTTATGTTAGGCAAAGTTAAGCTGGCGTAAGAAGTCGGTAAAACTTAATCATATGTCATGAAAAGACTATGAATAAGCGCACAGGATAATATTCTCTGGAGTGCATAGAAAGAGGACGGGCTTTATAAGAAAACTTTATATATAAAAAATAGAAAATAGGTTTTATTTAAAATTGTGTATATATGATGTTTAATTTGGTTCTTCAAATTGAATCATTTGTAGTATGATGTTCTTCATAATGTATAAGATTTTTAACGATTTAGTGTATCAAATTATCTCACAATGATAATGAGAAAAAGGGTGGGAGATGCTCCAAAAATTTAATAAAACTAATGTTTAGGTTATATCCATGTTGTCCAATCACTCTTGGACGTCACAAAATGACTTGAGATATGGAAAATGAAATATAGGATAAGGAATGAATTAGTGAAAATCTAGACTGATAAATGACAGGGATTTGTGAGAATAAATATGAATATGACAATGTATAAAAGAAAATGTATAGGAATGTGTACAAGAAGTAAATGAAGGTGGATAATAAAAAGTGAAGGAACCAAACTTAACACAAAAGAGTGTCACATGCCATTATAATTAATAATGTTTCAAGAATCAACAAGTAAATGCATGAAATTGGGATCTAAAAAGAGACAAAAACTCATTTTTCAAGTCATAACATACACATGAAGTCCTCCAACAAGAAACACCCTCCCACTCGCAATAGTTGAATCCCTGCCAAGATGATAACCGATGAGAGGGAATTTCAAGGCTAGCCTTGAAATCCAGCCAATAACTTCTGTCATCTTGTAAACATGTTGTTGACAATGGAAAATGAGTTTGCAACATTATCATCCATATCAACAAAAAAACATAGCCCAAAGACATGTTGAACAAAAGAAGATACATTGTAATCCTCTTTTCTTTATTCAAGAAATGTGCGCATTCTACAATTCTAACCCTGGCTATCTATAAATAAGTAAACGACTAACATTGTGTACCTTCTTTGATCTCTCTTCTTTAAACTTTCATTAGTCACGGTCAAACCACCTCCTTCTTAATTAATGATATCAAGCTTCCACTTAATACAATTACTTTTGAATTAGATTGTGTAAAGATTTTTGTACATCAACATTTATAGTCTCTTTTTTATGAAATCTATCATCCATAATAAATAATTAATACCTTTAAGTACGATCTTACATTTATATTAGTGTTGTCTATAGAATTGTTAAATCTCTTTCAAGTGCATATTCGACTTCTATGGTACACGTATCTCTATCTTCATTGAATTTGTTATATTAATCAAAATTAAGTTGGCCTAAGAAATCGGCAAAACTTAATATGGTTTCCAACTCACTGATTTTATAGAAATACTTGGAATAATAGGTATCAAGCTTATTCCACACGCTTAAAGAATAATTTATTCCTAAAAGAAAGAAGAAAGTTGGGAATGAGCTTGCAGCATTATATTTTAATTAAATAAAATATAATTATATTATACTCTAAGTTTTAATTAATTAATAAATATACATAATAAAAAATAAATTAACTTGTGGAAGACTAATTCAAAGGATATACCTTGGCAAAATATTATCCTCTAAAAAATTGTCTCCTCACAATATCAAGAGTGTACCATGACATAATATCAACCATCCTATCAATCAAGGATAATATGTCAAATGAAAGCATAAACCACACCTCAACCAACGACTCCTTGAGCCCTCAAGATGTAAACATCCTCAAGTATCATCAAGATCACCATCTCCTACAAGTGTAGTCACAAATGTGAAAGACCCTTCTACAACAATAGGATCTAAGGCATCCTCCAAACATCTGCAGACTAAGAAGATCATCCACCATCCAATGGTGAATACACATCACTGCTACAAGCTCCCATTGAATTGTGATACCAAGCTCTCCATAGCATCTTGATAACTATCTCTTAAATGAAAATCATCCAGCTCTAACCATGAACTCCATCTCAAGAAGATACAAAACCACCAACAAACAATCAGAAACCAATCCTACACCGCCACATCATCACTATTAAAAGCTCCCACTGAAAGTGTATACAAGCTATCCATGACAATATGATAAAACCATCCTCTAACAATGAGAATCAACCAAAGCCATCTAACAATCAAAGAACTCAAATCATGCATCATGAGCTCCCAAAAGTCAAAGTAACCATGATCCTCAACATAAGAAGATACACCACCATAACCAATCAGGAATCCAAAACAAATCATAACAATAAAAGCACCTACAAATCCAATCATGTCATGTCAAAGTCCTTAAACACAAGGAACATCCATGACACCATGATTACATCCATGAAATAAGCATCTAACTCAATGAGTCCAACCTAACAGTATCACATGGTCAACCACGTAGGTCCCCCATCATGACTGTACTTGGTAACAACATCTCTCCTCCTCACCATGAGAACAAAATCAGCAAATCATATGACTAAACCAAGCCACCAATATAAATATGCATCAACAATGAAAGGTCTATGGGCATAGACAACCCATATCCAAGCCATAAATGCAATCCTGTAAGTATAGACTACCTACAACATTGCACAACTTGTAGACCCAACCATGCAACATACATAGTCAAACCAAAACTGATAACCATGTCAACATGAGATGAATGAAGATACAACATCGAGTGTACAATTACATCAAATCAAAATCTCCAATATGTAGCATGTCATAAACTCATACTATCACCAAAGTCAAAAGAACCCATAAACAACTCAGATCAAAATATCAGCAAATAAATCATGTCTAACCTACTCAAAATTTAAACCAATGTGTAGTGTTCTTTGAGAGCTTTCCATTGACTATTCGAAGTCCAAAATCCGACTCCATATGCTCAAGTTATGACCTCTCAAAGCCGTCAAGGTACTTGTCACTTCCAGCTAACATTTCACTACCCAAACAACTAAATCTATAAAAACTAATCATATGTCCGTGAATTACAATGAGTCACCTTTCCAACAACTATAAGAAGTCGAAAAAATGACACCATATGCTAAAGATATGCCCCGTCAAAGAAAAACAACCAATTACGCTATATGTAAGCAAATGGACTCCAAAAATTTTCACTAATAAGCCATAAAATAATTTTACAAATTTTCTCAATATACCAATAAAAAATAATTTTCAAATTTTTAACTAGGTGGGTCCCATTGGTCAGACCCACCCAGATGGCATATAAATAAATTTTATTGGGCAAATAAATTTTTCTCAGTTTTGTTTTAAAAACTTTACAAAAAAAAAATTCATTAAATAATATTTTGGCAAGATTTTAATTTTAAAAAGTTTGTTTTTTTAATTTTTATTTGCGTGGGATTTAAAACCAACGGGGGATGCCCCTGTCAAGGAACTGCCCACCACTGCCGGCAGGTACTGACAGTGGTACCAACCATTGTCAGCACACAGTGTTGGGGAGGTACGGGTCTATGGACCCCCTCCCCCGACAATATATATATATATATATATATATATATATATATATATATATATATATATATATATATATATATATATTTAACCTTTTTCATAAAAGGCCCTCCCTGCTGTAAATACAATTTTTTTTTAATTTCTGGATTTCACAAGGAATTTTTTAAATTTCGACGAGATATATTTTTTTAAATTTTTTCTGAGACCAAATTTGCAGGCGGTACGATAGTACCCTCTAAAAAAATTTCAAACCTGGGCCTCTAACATCGAAATATAAAAAATTATATATCATTTTTTTGTCTCCCGGCCAACCTGAATCCACCCATGAGATCTATTTTGTCCCACGGGGCTATTTATGAAAGCTCACCCCCAAAACTCTCATTCTAAGCATTTTTCAATGATGCCCTAGATTGACCAAAATTATTTCAGCCCCAAATTTGCAAACAACCATCATAATAGAAAACCCAAATAACATAGATCTACAATAACAACCTGCAAAAGCATATATATTGCCTTGTCTTTTCATTCTTTCATGCATTCATGGATTCCAACTAGGGTTATAACACCATAAAATCATATAGCTCTGATACCACTTGAAAGGAAACTTGCAGCCAACTTTATGAAAATTTCCACATAACTCAATTTAGATCTCAATCAAATCAACACATAGAATCCACATGCAAAGAATAGACAACATACCCATGAAAATGGGACCTAAGATATATCCCGAGAAAACCCTCATGAGGGAAAAACCCAGCCTCCAAAAGCATCATCCACCATGTATTATCAGCAATGTGTCCATTACAATACAAGTATGGAAAGCCTTCAAAAATCCATCCATAACAAGCCATCAACAAGCACTCCATGTGACCAAGCATGAATCCACGCATCCCATGCCATGCTTCCTCCTCCACAAATGCTAACCTGGCTAACTGACCAACTCAAACAACTACCCTTGTGGTTGCTTTTATAAACACAAACTCTCACAAAATCACCAAGTGGTATTACATCAAACCATGTGCCCAAAACCATGCGATAATAAAATATAATATTTTTTCTACCTACCCTTAACCCACATTTAATATTGGGTACTTCATCACAATTACATTCTCCAATATTAAATAAATACAATATAATAATACCAATGTGTCAACACAACTCATCTAGGTGCTCCTAGTGCAACAATACAATATGATATTACAATATAATTCCATGTCCACCTCACAAAATAATAAAATAATACAAAAATAAAACATTATTATGCAAGGTGTATAGCACCATTTTCCCAACAATTCTAAGGAGGAGAGTGAGTTTAATTTTTTTGTTTTGAGATCTTTGGCATTGCTATCAAAGGGGGACAAATTATGTGAAAAACTTTTGTATTTGTCTTGATCTTAGGGGGAGTTTGCTGGAGATATCTTCTTTCTTTGCATTGATTTTTTTTCATATTCATATGTTGCCATCAATGCAAAAGGGGGAGATTGTTGGACATTGTTGCTGCTAAGGATATGTTGTTGTCATTGATGTCAACATATTCCTGTGATTTTCTCTAGTGTTTGCAGATTGAGAAGATCTTATGATCCGGTTTGCAATTTTGTTTTTGTTGTATTGGTGGTTTGCAGAGTTCAGTATGTCCTCCAGTATATTCCGGTGTGATCAAATCTTGTGCTGAGCTTTTGGTAGATTGTTTGGAATGTTCTCGTGCATCTTCATTTCAGATAGTTCATGTTTTGATGCTCCACAAGTTATCTTTCTTTGTGATAGTTGCTGATTGGTTATCTTCTTGAGCTTTCAAATGTTGATCGATAGAGATTTGATAAGTGATGTTGGTGCAACTATCTCTGATGATTCTAACATTCTTTCTAGTGTTTCCTAAATGTTTCCTATTTTTTTTTATGGTCTGCATTGATCGTTATGCGATGTTTTGGTGGTTTTCATGAACCGGTGATGTTCTTCGTGTTATGTGGTATTTCTGGTGGTGTAGCATGTTGTTGTTGTTCTTGGTATGATTTTTGGTGGAGTTGAGTGTTTGAGAATTTGAATTAGGACTATGTTATGTCATCTAAATCATCATATTGGTCTCATGGTTGAATTTTGTATCGTGTGATGTAATTTTGTAATTATGACAAGGGTTTAGTCGACTTTGTTATCAAGGTTGATGATTTGTATATATAGGTGATATTGTCTTGTAATTTAGGTGTTGAGGGTGTGTCTACATTATCAGAGAGTGGTGTATGTGTGATCATGCGATTCATCCTTCAACATTGTGATTGAGTAGAGATTGGTGTGGTAGGGAAGACATTTGAGCTTAATCAGAACTATAATTAGGCATTTGGATGTTATTCCTTTAGTTCATTTCTTCTAGATTGTAGTCCGAATCTTTTTGTAAGTCAATGAGACTTCCTTGAGTGTTGTAACCTTCCAGGTCATTGTATTTGAGCAGTGAGCTTTAGGTAGTGTACGTGAATGCATGTACATTCCCCATTGTATCATTTACACACAATATTGTAGAGTATCATCTTATTGTGGGTAGGTTCCCACCGTAGGTTTTCCACATCAAAATCTTGGTGTTGTGTGTGGTGCCTTCAATTTTTCTTATCTTTGCTATTGCTGCAGTTTATCATATATGTTTTTGTGGTTAAGTTAGTTGATCCACTAAAGACTAATTCAACCCCCTCTCAATCTTCCTTCATTGTTTTTGTCAACAACCCTAACCAAAAACAAACCAAGGCCAGTCTAGGCCCTTGAAAACTACTAGCATCTTCCTCGCTGCCAAGAAGAATAAAGTAACTTGGGTTCCAGAAAAATAAGAAACAGGGAACCCAAAACAAAGACCACAGACCCCTGAGAAATAAAATATCTCCATGAGAATAGGGGAAACCATAAAGCAACCATAAAGGAACCCACCCCAAGCAAAGCTACCACCAAAGGGACAAAACAAAGTGAACCAGGTAGCCAAAAAAAGGACCCAATAAAAATTGTTGGCCTCCAAAGAATAAGAGCCCCAAACAGATCCCATGAGGCAACACCAAAAATAGACATCAAAGAGGACCAGTAGAAATAGAGACTAAAGATCCACACTGAGACACCATTAAGATAGAGGCAAAAAGAAAGAAAAGAGCCTAGGACAAAGGAGCCCAACATGGGAAATAAAATGTGTAAGGACAACCACCAACATTGGCTCCAAAGAGGAGGATCACAAACAAGACAACAAGAAACACCGACCACCACATAGAACCCAGCCAAAATGGACTGAAGGTGACACAACCCAAAAAGAGAAGCCCCACAAGAAGGAAGTGACAAAGTCTAGATGGAAAGAGAAGGAAGCACAAGCAAACACAATAAAGCACAACACTAGAAAAAAAATAGATCCCAACAAAGACAAGAAGGGGTCGCAGGGACCAAAAAAGAAGGGGCAAACCCAACAATCCAACACAAGCCAAAAATATCAAACACCAACACCACCAGGCCATCAACATCACCATCACCATCCCACTCTCTAGAACATCTCCTAAAACCCTAGCTCCTCCCCTACTCCTTCTCATGCTCCCCTACATTGTACTTGTCTCCTTGTGGAGTTTTTTGGATGGTTGATCAGTTATGGCATGGAGTAGTGCAGTATTAGAGAATTACTCATGAGTTCATGCAGATGTTTAGATATTGATGGTGGTAGCTTTATATGGTAAATTTGGTTGTATTATGGAATTTTTGACACTTTGGAGAAGTGTTTCTAGGTTTTATTGAGTTTAGCTAAGTGTGATTGTTTCGGTGAATAGTCTATTAGATAGGTTTTAGTTTTATGGTCTGTATTATGGCACATTATTTCATCTTTGTTTGTGGTTGTAGTGTGATAGATCGGTGGATGAAAGTGTTTGATATATCTCAGTTCTTATGCTCTCATTTGATTTAAAGTTAATGATATGATGGTCTAAGTATCGATTGTGTTGTGACAATGTGCTAGTTTGCACGAATGCATTGCATTCCTTTGCCTTCAATATTTTTGGTGTTTAGGTTCTATGATTTAGTGATATGGGTGTTAGTTGAGGCTATATTGTGCATCTAGAAGATTTTTGGAGGTCCACATCATATTTTGAGTAGGTTTGATTGGTGTGAATTAACAATTCTATCCTTTGGAGCTAACCTGAGTAGTTTTTATCCATGCAATAGCATCCAGAGTTTAATGTAAATGATATTCTCCACTCAAAATTTCCATCTCTCTCCATCTTCTTTGTTACCATCTCTATCACTTCTCCCCACAAACTATGCTTGTATTTAATGATGTTTTGGAAATCAATATATTATTTTCTTGCATGAATTATTTTATATGCATTTGGAATAAGCTAATGATTTTTTTGTAGTCATATGGAGTAGGTAATATTTTCATCTCAAGATGTCCATTTCTCTATAGCTACTCCTATATGGTCTCTGTAACTCTACCCCACAACTCCTACTAGTATTTAATCCAAATCTTATATGGAAATCAATATGTGATTGTCTTGTATGAATTGTTTTATATGCATCTAGAATAAGCTAACGATATTTTTGTATGCATATGGAGTAGGTAATATTTTCCTCTCCAACTACTATATCATCTTTGTCACACTCTCCCACAACTTCTACTCAATTTAGTGCAAAATTGTTATGGAAATCAATATATTATTGTCTTGTACGAATTATTTTATACGCATCTAGAATAAGCTAACAATATTTTTGTACTCATGTGGAGTAGGTAATATTTTCTTCTCAAAATGTCCATTTTTGTCCAACTACTCTTATACCATCTCTATCACTCTACCCCATAACTTCTTCTTTTATTTAATGCAAAATTGCTATGGAGATCAATATATTATTGTCTAGTGTGAATTATTTTATATGTGTTCTGAATAAGCTAATGATATTTTTGTACTAATATGGAGTACGCAATATTTTTCTCTCAAAATGTTCATTTCTCTCTAGCTACTCCAATACAATATCTGTCACTCTTCCCCACAGCTTATGCTCATATTTAATGCAAAAATTGTTATGGAAATCAATGTATTGATGTCTTGTATGAATTATATAACATCCGTTTGGCATAAGGTAACAATTTTTTTGTACTCATATGGAGTTAGTAATATTTTTCTCTCAAAATGTCCATTTCTCTCTAGCTGCTCCTATACCATCTTTGTCACTCTACCCCATAGCTTCTACTTGTATTTAATGCAAAATTGCTATGAAAATCAATATATTATTGTCTTGTATGAATTTTTTTATATGTGCTTGAAATAAGCTAACAATATTTTTTCACTCATATGGAGTAGATAGTCTTAACCTCTCAAATGTCTATTTCTCTCAAGTTGCTCTCGCATTGTCTTTGTCACTCTACTCCACAACTTATGCTCATATTTAATATAATATTTCTATGGAAATCAATATATTATTGTCTTGCTCGCATTATTGTATACATGCATTTGGAATAAGTAAACAATATTTTTGTACTTTATATGGAGTAGGTAATATTTTCCTCTCAAAATGGCCATATTCATGTAATTTTGTGCTTATTTTTAATCTCATTTATTCTTGGATTTGTACATGGTATCAGAGGAGTTTGAGTTTTTTTAAAGGCAAGAGTTGAATACACGAACGACACCTACGTATTGAGGCAAGTTGAACTACAAAATGAGGGCTTCATGCAGGATTCACCACAGGCGTGGCACCCTACAACTTAGTGTAACCCACATCCCTTACGATGGTCACAATGTGGTCCTCTATTGGCCTGTGAAACCCCCATGCCCTCAATTGTTGTGTTTGTGGTCACATTGCACTTGTGACAGACCTTTAGCTCTACGCTACTACCGGCACCGCTCATATAGGTGGCCTTTGGCCCTCTCCCTCGACTAGGATGACATCGAGCTTCCACATGACTCTAGACTAACGGGCACAATGATACCGACACAACCTTTCATTAGGTCTTGCACCACCTTTCTGTTGGGAAAAATGGTGTCTCAACCTTGAATTTACACAAGGTTACTATTTATAGTAAGTTTTCATTTGAGCATGCAATGGTGTGAAATTCTCCAGAAAGCTTGTGGTTGGCTACATAAGAATTCCAATAAAGTTTCGTTGCAAGATCATAGCTAGTTTTGAAGATATGAAAGTTTATATTTTGGAGGGGTATGATAAAAGGTTTAAATTTAATTTTGAGGAATTTAAAGGCTCCTAAATTCCTTGGAAAGTGGGTATAAATGGTGTATTAATGCACGAGGTGATAAAGCACTTCACGAGCTTTCTGCTGCTTCAAACAGTTTGTCAATCAGACACACGGTTCACAAGTTATGGCCTTTGGAAGTTTGTACTCCTAAAATAGGAAATATAAAATGCATTGGACACATAAATGAGTTGTAAAAGGGAGGTACAGGAGTTGATGCATGTTTTGATATGTCATAGGGTATCTAGATAGGAGATAAGGTCAGCTCCACTTTATTGGGTGGTTTTAGTCCATGGTTTTGTAATATCATTTGACAGTTTCTTTTATTGTATCTCCTATATATGAGGTGCATGAGGTAGAGGTTATGTGTAAGAGTCTTATGGCTATTGAGTTACCTTTGAATCTTTTATTAATGGTACTCCTTTGAAGATATTTCTCTACAAGTATATTGTAATATGTTGTTGATTGTTGAATAATATATTGGGCGGCTTTTGGAGTGTGGGGTTTTTCTCTTGAAAAGGTTTTCCCCATGTGAATTACTGTGTTGTGGTAGGCATGTTGTTGTATCTATTTCTGTTAAGTTTTCTGTAACTGTTGTAATGATCTATAAAAGTTTTTGCATTATCCTCATCTCAAATTTAGTGCAGGAAGTTGCTCCACTACTTAACTTCCTTAAAAGTGGTATTAGAGCCTGATCACCTTTGGTTTTAGTTGTGGGTTGTTGGGTTTTATGAACTAATCCATATTTGAGTGGGAGCTTGTGCAGAAGACACTTTTTGATCTTGTTGTAGGAATTTTCTGATGGCAAGTTCATCGGCGAGGATAGAGGTAGAGAAATTCAATGGAAGAGGGTGCATGAATTGCAAACCACTTGGAAGCATTTAATATGTTGGTGACTCAATTGGTATCTATTGGTGTTAAGATGGATGAAGAGGAGAAATGTTAGATCTTACTTTGTTTGATTCGTGGGATTCTCTTGTTATGCCTATCAGTAGTACTTTTATTGTTTTGAATTCTAAAGATGTGGTGGGTACCCTACTTGGTGAAGAGATGTGGAGGAAGGTGTCCATCCGTTCGAAGGAACCCTAACTGTTCGGGGAAGATCTAATGAAAAAGGAAAGAAGAAGGAGAAGTGCAATAAGTCCAAATCCAAAGGGAGATCAAAATCTCCTAGAAAGTCCAAAGTCATATGCTGGAATTGTGGTAAACCAGGTCACATCCGTAAGGACTACAAAGAAGAAAAGAAGAAGAAAAAGAAGAAGTTCTATTATGATTTTGAGTCCAAGAAGGAAGATGGTGATGCATTCATTGCAGCTTTGGCTACTCATGCAGGTAATGATGCATGGTTAATTGACTCAGGTGCATCTTTTCATATGACTTCCAATAAGATTTTTTTTTTTGAATATGAAGAATTTAATGGAGATCCTATTTTATAGATATTTCAAGCTCAAATTTTTTTTAAAAGAGGTCCTAATAGCCTCTTGGGTTAAAAGTTATGGTCCAAAAGTTGGTCCTCCCACATTGGAAATTTAGTAGCATCCAAGACACAAAATATTTGTAAGAGGGAGTTACACTTGTTGATCAAATTATGAAGCATGTTATGATGTAGCGTAAGGAATATTTGAATGAAGATAATGAAGCCAAAATGAAACACTTAATTTGGTGAGAGATAGTATTTTACTATTATGACAGGTGAATGGTCTATATTTCGAGGTTATATTTTAGCTTGTTGTCATACTTCATATTTTTGTCTATTTTATCAAAGTTTAGTTTTATATATATTCAAATGCTAGATTTCTGTCAATATCATCAATATATCATCACAAATGGTTTAATTTTGTGTCACATCAAATAAAATAAAAATTCAACATGCACATCACAATGATCTTTCAATTTAAATTAACAAAATAAAAAATGTTATATTATTTTATTTCACTGGGGCTTCCATCCAAAGGGGGTATTTTACTGTTATGATAGGTGAATGGTCTATATTCTAGGGTAATATTTCAGCTTACCATATCTATTTCATATTTTGTGTCTACTTTATCATGGTTTAATTTTGTGTCTATTTATCTTAATTTTTTAAACAAATAAATTATTATTGTGAAGATTGGTTGGTTATTTGGTCCAAACAACATTTGATGGTCTATCTTTTTCTATAGTAGTAGTCATGTAAATCAGTCTCCCAGGAAAGAAATAATTTGTATTTCTAACTAAATGTGTTGAAATTATTGCTAATTTAGGTTCTTTGTCATATCATTGCTTTTCTTGATGAATATGACAATGCTATAGTTTCATTTCTTTACCTAGACTCATTACTCTAAGTGGAGTAATGTGTGTAGGTCATCTTTGTCTTCATAATATTTTATCCCTCTCTCAAGTTGTTGTACAAAAAACCTCAATTGCATAAAAACATCAACCTACCATTTACATGTAACTCAATATTGCACCAAGATGCTCAACCATTGCAACATCAAAATCTTGATCATTGTGATTTGGTATCCTTATTTTTATATTATACATATCTATCCTAAAATGTGTTGAGTCTATCTTATACTTCTACTTTATACGAGTCAGTACTCTGAATAAACTTGCAGGTCTAGGTTAATAGCAAAGCTTTTTAATGTGACTTGGTTGTGTATCTTGATTCTTTGAAAATTCATAATCCATGCCCATTTGAAGCACCTATTATGATAAATGGCTTTCTCTTTTATCAATTGATTAGATCTTTTATTGACTAATATATTCTTTGAAATTTTCTACTTAAAAATTTCTCAATTATAAAATGTTTTTTTCTCTTATCCTTTTGGGATGTAAACATGTTTAGTGAAATTGTTTTGAGATCTTACTAAGTTTTTTGAAGGATTTAAAACTTGTTATGATAGTGCAATCTCTACGATTAAACATTCTTTTGATATTAATAGGAATTTGAAAGGTCATGTTGTTAGTTCCATTTTACCATCCACTCACATCATACAACAATACTAGAGGTTTACTCACATATCTTTCAATGAAATCTTACTTATAAAGGTCATTGTTATTCTATTTGGGTCATGGATCAATTTTTGGTTGCTTTTAGCAATATGAAGTATGATAAAATGATATTTTGTGAGTGTTTGAAGTGAAGAAAAATAGGGTATCATTTTGACTTAATATTCACATGTCAAATAGGATATTATATTAATAATAATAAAAAATTAATATTATTATCTTTACTATAGTATTATACGATTAAATTGCTATACATTTCTAAAAGTTTCTATTATGCTATCTCGCGGCTACGTGATAGCCTAACGGAACGTTTCTCACAGAACAAATGGATGGTAAAATGAAGTGAAGGTCGTTATTGAATTCGAGCTTCCATAAAAACATCCAGCTCGAACTACTCTACTCTTCGACGAGCTTCCATCCCATGTCAATAACGAGGTTCCAAAAGTTTGTAAAAGTTTGTAAAAGTTCCAAAATTACTCTAAATTGCTATAAGTTTCTAAAGAAAGCCACAAATTTATAATAAATTTATAAACACCTATACTTAAAACCTACTTAAACTTTTATTTTTATGAAGTTAATGTTATGTTTTCTTTTTAATGAATTAGAAATGTTTCTAAATTGATAATCTTATAAATTTATATAAGTTTCTAAAAGTTTCTAAATTGCTCAAAGTTCGAAAATTGTCCTACTTTGTTAAAAACTTGTTTTTGGTTTTTCAGACGATCCTCATTACTTGAGTCTATTATGTGACAATATTCAAGTAATAAATGTGGACCTGTAAATAACCTATAAAATGTGTTTCTCATGTAGACCTCCAATATATAGATAAAATGGGGGAGGGAAACCACAAGTATTTTTCTAAAATAATGTTCTACTTAAAATATGGTACCATGCAAAAACCCATGTCCTACTCATGAAGAGGATTTTAAGAATAGATTTTTTTAATTACAACATCCTTGATCACTAAAAATCAATAGGAACACATCCCAACAATGGTGCCCTCATTAGACTCCACTAACTCACATTAGACCCACTCAATAAATTAAAATATGATACACTCTCATTCCTAGTACCTGAAACTAGAAAACATGTGTAATTTCATTCAAAATAACTTTTCACTACCACCATCATGCTCAACCTCCTTCATGAATTCTAGTATATCTAATATGATAATTCAATGAGAAAATAAATAATAAAATAATAATCTCTCAAGTATAGGATATTTAAGTACCCTTTTCATGATAGTTTATGCAACATTAGTATATTAGGATTTCAATTCAATATCACAATATCCCAATACCTCCCTCTCTCTACCTATATTCCTTATTCCTTTAACTCTATCCATATCCATCTATTTTTTTCTCTTTTTCCCTCTATATTTCTCTTCCATTCTCTATTTCTTTATTTCTCCCCTACCTCTCTATATCTTTTTCTCCCCATTTTTATCTACTTCTTTCTATCTCTCTTTTCTCCTTCTCCTTCTTTCTTCCTCCTTCTCCCTCACTATACAAATAAACTAGGAATTATTTCACATTATCTCACTTATTATCTTCCTCTCTTTCTCTCTCCATATCTTTTTCCATTTATCTCTATCTTTCTCCTTCCTATATTTATCCATCTTCATCCCTTTTTATTTATATTTATGGCCTCCCCCCTCACCCTCTTCCATCTCTCCATGTCCCTCTCTATGTCTCTATCTCCCTCTCTACACATATATCTCTCTCTTTCTCCTTTTCCCTCTCTATTTATTTCTCCATTTATATCTCTCATTATCCTCCTCTCTATTCCTCTCTCCCACCTCGTCTCTCTCTTTCTCTCTTTTTATACCTTTTAAACCTCTTCATCTCTCTCCCCTACTAAAGAAATAGCCCATGTGAGAGAGAGGGGTGGAGGAAGGGAAGACTTGAGAGAGAGAGAGGTCGATGGAAATAGAAGAAGAGACTAGAGATAGAGAGAGCCCATGTGATAGGAAGGGAGGGAGGAAGGGAGGGGTTGAGAGAGAGTTGAAGTGAGAGAGATGGAGGAAGGGAGGGGTTGAGGGAAGTAGAGGGGGAGAGAGAGATCTCAAGTGAGAGAGAGGGAGGGAGGAAGGTAGGGCTCTCTACTTTTTTCTTTCTCACTTCGTTCCTCCTTCCTTCCCTATCTATTTTTTTATTTATTTCACACTCTTAAAAATTCCTCTCCTTCTCTCTACCTACCACTCTAATAATACCTCACTACTTTTAACTCCCCTAAATCTACATCCTTCCCTTCATACTCTCTCTCTCTCTCTCTCTAAATATCACCTCCACTTCTATCTATCTAGCCTATCTATATATCTCTCTCCTTCTCTTTTCACCTCTCTCTCTCTCTCTCTATGTAGGTATTTAGATAAATATTTTAAGGGTGGAGTGCAAAAAGGTAGGTAGATTATGTAGATAATAAGAGCTTAGTGATTACTAAAATTTGATTATGTTTGAGAAATTATAATATCTAACGCTTGGGGAGAGAGGAGAGAGTGAGATAGAGAGAGGTGAAGAGAGGATGATAGAGATAGGAAAATAGATAGGTCTAGAGCTTAGGGGAGACAAATAGCATGAAATAGAGAGATAGCAAGTGAATGATGATACAAGCCTACTGATTACTAAAATTTGACTAAGTGAAAAATTATAGGATCTCCTAAAATCTAGAATCTGCATTATGACTCCTAGAGATGTGAAACCACCCTCCAACATCCTGACAATATATACATAAAATATAACTTAAAGTATCCACTTATACTTAAATGTTATATTTTATGTATATATCCTTCTGAAAAACCTAATGGAATGTTAAATGAATTGCATACAAGTCCATATTACTAATCTAACTTTATTAATTTGAACCTCATATGCGGTTTGTCTTCTTAAAACCTCGTACACGATTTTGTTTATTAAAACCTTGTACACGCTTCATATTCAAAATACCTCGTACTCGGTTTTGTTTATTAAAACCATGTACGCACTTCATATTCAAAATACCCCATACGCACTTTAGTTTATTTAGGCTTGTGAATAGGCTTGGATGACAAATTTGTGGGTTGGAAGTTTGATTTCCCTCCATTTCCCTCCTTTTTGATGTGTTTTATTTTATCAACTTGGTTTCTCGACTTTGTCATCATCAGGTTTACACTTCATCAACTGGGTATTTCTAAAATTGCCACTATATTTTCACCCATCTTTTGAGCTTTCTAACCATATAATTTTTTTAAAATTTGACCAACAACAACATATTATTCTTGAATTTCTTTTTCCAGTGTCTCCATAGTTCTCAGAGACATATGTGTACCATTTTTTTAATAACCTTTGATATAATTATCCAAATTTTAAAAACTTTATATATTATTGTAGTGCACTTGATTCTTTACAATATTTTTAAAAAAATTGTATTTTCGATTGTTTTGGTGCAAGTTATGCTTCTTGCACGAACAGGTCCCTGATTTTCAAGATGTGCTCAATTCGAAAAATTCAAAAAAAAAAAATATTGAACAAAAAAATACTCAACTTCTATTGTTCACTCTTAACTATCTTTCTACCAAAGTATTTGTAAAAATGCTAAATCTATCTATGAATTTTTTGATGCGTGCGTCAGACACTATGTTATGTTTTTCAGAAAAAATCAGGATCTATTTTTCGTGCGCGAAGGATTTGACCCTCTTAATATTATCCAATTTTGAAAAAAATTAGCAGTTTGGAAACTAGATTCAGAGTACTACAATCTTTGTTCTTTGAGTAATTTCATATCTTGAGTGGATGACTCTCAACTTTCTCCTCCAAGTTCAGGTTTACCTGATTTCAGAAGAAAAAAAAGTGTCCACGTATACCCCCCTTTTTGCACACCATCTTGGTGCACTTACCCATATAACCATCCACACTATCCAAACAAACACATGTCTATATCTAGATAGATATATCTGATTTGCTCTTAAAAATATGAGTTCATCAAAATACGACCTATCTAATATAAAAAGTTCAAACATGTGACAAATTAACTTAAAGCTCTTGGTACTTATAATCTAGCTCCTCCCTATCTTTTATAATCTCTACTTTTTTTTCATGATCTTCAATAGGCAACCTCCACTTTTGGTTGCCACGTCCTCTTTTGTCAATGACTCCAAATGCAACCTTGTCGCTATTACTAAGTGACTGTAGTGTAGAACTTTTTGGCTTGGCATATAATCAATAAACATTACACCATTTCTATTTATCTTTATTTGTTGATAATAGGTGCCTTCAACAATAACCGAACCAATGGGATATTGTTGGTCATCACCATCGTTGACTGATTCTAATAACTTGCATTTTGGTATTATGCATTTCAGTAGATAATAAGGGTAAGAGTTGAAAGTTGGGTCCTAATCCCACGGAAGTTTGCAGGTTGGGAAAATTACCCACTAGAAATGGGCGCCCGATTTTTGCAAATCAAGTGCCTGTTTAGATTCGGGCACTCGAGTCGTGAATGAAATAGGTGCACATTTTTAGAAACGTGTGTCCCTTTTGGTTCGGGCCCCCGAAGAAAAACGGGCACCCGATTTTTACAAATCTGGTGCCCAATTTGTAGAAAACGAGGGCCCAATTTGTAAATGTATTTAATTTTTTTTAAAACATTTTTTCCTCATTTTCACTATTCAGAAAATGGGTAAGCGATTTTAGGAAGCACGGGTGCCCATTATTAGCTTGCCAACCGACCCCCCAGGTCATTTTTTTCCTCATTCTAGGTACGTACCTTTGTTTTTTCATTTTATTTTTCATTTTTCATTATTATTTTTCTAAAAACATGTTAATTTATTGTTATTTTTTAATTGTAGCGAGTAGGTTAAAATTTTAAAGTTTGAAAAATGTTTTTGTTTAATAGTGTAAAAAAATTATTTAATTTTATGTTTAAAATAGTTGTTTTTAGCTTTCAAATATTGAAGAAAACATGAAAAATAAAAAATAGTTAAAACTTAAAACCTTGGGTAGAAAACAAAAAGAAAAATGTAAATGAACAATAAACCCTAGACAGAAGACAAACAATAAACTATAGATAGAAAATTAACAATAACCCCCCCCCCCTCTCTCTCTCTCTCTCTCTCTCTAGGACCCCTTAGTACATCCTAGAACCTCTTAAGACATTATAGGATGCCTTAATACATCCTATTACATCTTTTGACCTTGTAAGAAACCAAGAACCCTTTAATACATCCTACTACATCCTTAGACCCATTTTCACCCCAATGCTACATATATTTAAATGTTATACATGTGTATAGTTAGATGTTTAAATGTTTAAATTTCTTTTTGATATGTTGAAATGTTACATTCTATATGTTTCTAATGTTATGTATAAATGTTAAACATGTATAGTTAGAAATTAAAATGATATCCTAGGACCCCTTAGTATAACCTAGGACATTTTAAGATACCTAGGACCCCTTAGTAGGACCTTTTATGACATAAGATTCCTTAGACCCATTTTCACCCCAATGCTACATATATTTAAATGTTATACATGTATATTTATATCTTTAAATGTTTGACTCTCTCTCTCTCTCTCTCTCTCTCTCTATATATATATATATATATATATATCACCCACACACACACTCTCTCTCTCATTACCTACTCTCTCTCTCCCTCCCTTTATGAACTCTCTCCTCTTTTCTCTCTCTCCCTCTCTCTCTCTCTCTCTCTCTCTCCTCTTTTCTCTCTGTCCCTTCTTCACTCTCTCTCTCACTCATTGTCTCTCAAATTACCTACTCTCCCTCTCTCTCTAGTCGTGCGTAAAAATTTGAATGTTTAAATTTATATTTCTAAATGTTTATTTAATTATAAGTTTTTTGTCGAAGGTGAAATGTAAATTAAATAGTAATTGTAAATTTTCATGTTTGTATATATATGCATATTATATTCACATCATGGATGAGTTTGACATAGATGATCTGTTAGGTCAGATGCCATCTCCACCCCCTCCACCTCCACCTACTCCTGAGTAGTTGAGGGAGAGCATGAGGAGGAATATTGCTTCCCACTTGAGGGATATTCACACTATTAGACATGATCCTCATCCTCCTCCCCAGCTACTACACCTTGTAGATAGTATGCAAGGTGTTGTCCATTCTGTATAGACATTGGATGGTGAGTTGGATAGATATCACACGTTGAGGGAATCCATGCATGCTTATTATTCTGATGGCTTGTCTTATAAATAGGCCAATGAGTTGAAAATAACAAAAAATGATTTGAAACATTATTTTATGAACCCAAAAATGGGTGAGGAGATAGAGCCCAAGAAGTCACCTTAATCTATTAGATGGTGTAGGCACCCACATATAGCTGTACACTTTTGGGAGCATTGGTGGATGGTATTTGACCATCCACCACACTCTAATCATGAGGTGTCGATGTATTTTTTGGAAAAATTATGGGCTGAATTTGAACTGGGTAAAAAAACTAATTACTTTGACATCAAATCATTCCAGGGGCTTGGTCGAGGCATGCCACAGGATAGGCCAGGAGCCAAATTGAGTGATAGAGTTAGAAATCATGTGCGTGATGATCCCCTTGTTCCTATTCCTGCACCAGTTGTTCTTGCACCCGTTCATCATCGAGCAGTTGAATCTGCTCTTGGTTCATTGAGTTCCCTTTCAGGCAATTTGTTAGAGCAGTTGCACCAGGTTCAAGGGTTGCCCCCATCATAGCACATGTTTGCACAAGTTGTGGTGGTATATTTATGGATCCCCAGAGTGATGCTGCCCATGGAGGATATGCTGATCATGTCGATGCTGATGCAGTCCATGGTGGATATGATGATGCTGGCGAGGGTGTAGATGATGATGTCATCTCTTCATATGTTAATCTCTTGCACACAGATGATGATCATCGTATAGAGGTACAAATTTATTTATATAATTTACAATGCAATATTAAATTTAATATATATACACATATGAACCATAACACGAGTCAATTTTTCTGAACAAAGGAGGGTTCATACCATGTCATCGAGGGACCCCTATTACCTTACCTCGATACCTGGAGATGTCAGTGCCCCATTTACGGTATGCACTTTCATCTAGATACATTGAAGTACATTTAAAATAAACAATTAAAACTTGAATTTAATAATGTGTATGATATTTTGTTTTCAATTTTGTAGGGTGTTTCATGTAACACTAAGGTTGGTAGTTCTTTACGCCCTGTCCCATCGATCACCAAGGCTCAGCCTCATATACCCCTAGTATGTTTTTCATCCATTAATTTTGAGTTTTTATATGCTTACTAATTTATGTACAACTCTGATTCATGCCTATTTTTTACAATTGTAGGCTTTTGGGTTGTCTGATGATGCATCACATGTATTTCCTCACCCATTAGTGACTTTGGCTGCACATTAGACACCATATGCATGCTTTTCTTCCATAAAATTGTAGTCTTTATATACTTTATAATTTATATATATTCAAGTTTTATTTGTGCTTTATATATGTTGTTCAGGTCAATACCACTATCAGTATGGGTATGGCTATGGGATTGAACCAAATGCAACCATCGACATTGTCATTTGAGGTCATGATTAAAAAAATAAATTCTAATTTATCTATTGTGTAACTGTCTTTTATAGGGATTATCAAAATTGATGTTATGTTTTTTTGTACAGGACTTGACTACATCCACTTTTTTTGTTCATGAGAGTGGACCTCCTCATACCACTGAGGGCATTATAGAGCACGGTTGTATGGTAATTTATTTTAAATGTTCATTATTTAATTACTTTATAAGTGAATTATGCAAGTCATTTGAATTAAACACACATAACTTCTTCTCATGTTATCTTTTAATAATATATAGGAGGGCGTAGACACTGATATTGCAGAGACACAAGATGGTGCGTCTCAGGAGCACATCCAACAGGATGATGCATCTAAGTCATCTTTGGATGGAGTGAAGAGGACTTCAGATCAGATGCACGAGAGCTCTTAGATTATATATGTTAGAACATGTTATGTTATAATATTATGGACTTTTTATGGTGACACTTGTTATGTTATTAGGACTTGTTATTATGTTATTTGGACTTGTTATTATGTCATTTCTTTGTTATTATTTTATTATGACTTGTTATTATGTTATCAAGACTTGTTATGTTATTTGGACTAGGACTTGTTATTATTTCATTTTCTTGTTATTATGATATCAAGACTTGTTATATGATTATATATCATTAGTTGTTATGTGATTTGGTACCCTCTAGTATGCATTTTTTTGCACTTTACTTGTACAAGACATTTGTGTGTCGTGTTGTCATTCTCGGCTCATACATGCATCCTAGGTAAAAAATAATCATACTAAAAATTTTAACACACGCACATGATATGACATTCTAAAACTATTAAATACAAAGATTATATGGCATGCACATATTCTCCAATATCATATTCCATTCTAGAGGCTTGCACATGCACATGATATGACATTATTAAAGATTAAAGATAAAACTAATAAGTATGAAAAGACATTGTAACCTTAACTACAAGCATATGTTGATGAAAAATATAATAGTTATGAAATTTTATAGAAATAAAATAAAATTCAATTAACTATGAGTGGAGAAAATTTTTAACCTATAAAAATGTGATAGGTGGTTTTAAATCTTGCATGTTCACGTAAAGACCATCAATTTTGTATGATAAAATAATAGAACAAAAAACATGCAATTTTAAACTCTAAACTTATTAAAAGAGATGAGAATGATAATTGAAAATGTGATAGATAAGGAATAATCAACTATTTTAATAATTAATATTGACTTCTTCCTTTGGGTCAAATGATATGTTATGACTAGTGTGATAGTCTAGATCTAATATTGAAATGCTATATGTAAATGGAAAATAAAACCTAAGAAAGATGGTTGTGATTTTTTAGATGAATACATGTGCATATAATCTTGTCCACTTGATGTGGTTAAATCCTTAAAATCTAATGATTTGAATGAAATTTAACATATGCTTAAATGTGTGTCAAAGACAAATGTGGTACTAAAAACATATTGGGAATTTATTATGTGTAGAAAAATCATGACACATTCTTGACATTAAGCCAAATTTGTTTTCTAATATACATATAAATTAAGGACACACATGACATATATGTAAATGCTTATGATAATGTCGTATCTATTGATATGGATGTAATAAAAAATAATTGGTTCATTATTCTTTTCAATCTAATTTGAATAATTACCAATGACTTTTGAACTTGTCATTGAACACAAAATCTTAAATGCTAGATCTATATTGGTTTCTCATAAATAGTGATGGGAAACAATTAGCCTTTAAAATTGACATTTTTGGGAGCAATAAAATTAGAATATGAAAAGATAGGATGAAGTTGTTGAATAGTTCACTAAATGATATAATTTAAAAAGAATATATATTCTAAATAAGTGAATGAGTCATTTTTACAATTGAAATAATAATATTCAAAATGAGTACTATGGTGGACTTATAACATAGACTTGTTATCATTCATTATTATGTACTTATTTGTTCATGTAATTGACAAGATGAATTGATTTTATTAGAAATAGATTAGAGTAGGACATATACATACATATATATAAGCAAACATCAACTTATTTATATTGAATGAAGTTACATCAATTGACATGAAAAAATAACTATCAACATCAAAAACTATCATCATCAATTAGTAAACATAGGGCCAATGTACATAGTTTATTTATTTAACAAAAGTAGATGAATACAATGTTGTTTATGAAACCAAAATTATATCAATGCACTTGTTTGCTGTTGCACATAAATAATTCATGTGCACATATGTTCTTCTAGGGGTCCTGCAAAAAAAAATGAATGTTGAAATGTCATTAAAATATATATATTTAAAAGTAAAGTTCATTTTACGCTACAAAAAGTTAAATGTATTTTTTTCAATCTAATGTACTCACCAAGTTGTATCTATGTCATCCATGTCGTCAAGTTGTACTTGACATCTAAATACCAAAATTTTATTTTACCTATGTATATAACGACAATATATATGTTAAAGGGACAAAGACAAAAATTTATCATAATTAAATTTAATTCTACGACCTCATCTTGTACTACCATATAACAACAATAAAAGAATTGCACTCACCTAGTATTACAACTTTGATTAGCCAAAAGTTATAAAATGCACAAGTTCATTGTCATCCATGTTACATAAAGTTGTACTTGACACCTGAACACCAAATTAATTAGCTACATATAAGAATAAAGAAGACATATATACATATAGAAAGTTACATATAAAAAATTCACACAATTAACACAAACTTACATGCATAAATTTGATTCAAACTAATGTACCATCTGCATCCTCTCTCTTCTAAAATGTGTCTATGATTGCCTCATGCTCTTCCATTGAAAGTGTCCATAGTACCTTATTAGTAGGTCTCCCTTTGTATCTTTCTAATTTGATGTTTTTTGCCACCACCAAATGAGAATAGTGTTTAATCTTCTTTTCTGATTGGTACTCTTCATAAGCTCGTAAGCCATTCCTTCTTGTTAGGTATTTGCGTATCCATGTGACAACTACCATAACGGACCCAATTGGATACTGAAAACCATCATCATCTACTTGATGACATATCAACTTTTTCTTAGGTTCTATACATCTAGCTAGCTAATACTCAATCAGCTCATCATTATCCTTAAGTGCAACAACAACATACACATGACCTGGAAAACAAAATTAAGTACATGTAGAAATAAAACCTATTAGAATTTATAATTCAAATACAATCACAAATTATATGACAATACATAAATAATATAATTTAAATTTATAAACAAGAATTGAATTAAATTACTAGGTTGTATGAGGTCTGAAACACGATCATAATCTTCTGATGCAAATGCATGATCTCAGTCTTCATTTCTTCTAACATCTTGATATTGTGTCTCACTAGGTGTTAAGGATTTTTTTTGCCATTCTTCAACCCATTCCATATTATTGCATTCTTCCCATTCACCTGCAACACAAAATTGATAAAAACATGCAAGCTCCCTAGTCCATATAGTCCAAGTGTTAGAATTAGATCTCTTAAATGAATTCCATCTAGTTGACCCATTGATTGTATCACAATCATATCTTGGAAAGATATTCTCCTCTTCAACTAGCCAAAAGAAATGTAATTGTAGAGTTCTGATTTGTTCCTATGGATAAAGTTGCACTACACCAATCCACAATTGCTCTTGCATTTTTAAATTTAGTTTTTTCCTCGAATTTGAGTTGCTCTTTGCAGAGGGATCTCTTAACACATGCACCGACACCATCATGTTCTCCTTTCCCATGTCCAACCACAAAAAAACTCCACATGTGCTTGATATTAGTTTTCTTATGTATCATACTCAAAGAATAAAACATTCTAGCATTCTCGAATTGCCCGGTACAATTATCTGACCATATTAGATATTGTGTCATCTGAATTTCTCTCTCCCTCAAATTCTCATAAAAGGTATTGAAGCAATATTGGAAAAACTAAGATGAGTTTAATTTATTATCACTCATCTAGAAATGGTACTCTCTCAAAATTTTATGATCCTCTTCTGTACTATCAGGTGCATGCCTATAGACAATATGAACAAAAATTGCTACTTGCACTAAAATGTAATATTGTGATTGGACCTCATCTTGTGGTGCAAGCGTGTAGTTCTTTGCAAAGTCAATGACCAAAAGTATACTACCAACAGGAAATGTATTCTCACATATTCAAAATTGACCATCGAGCCATCTAGCATTTTGAGAGTGTTTGACATATTTAGGTACGATCTTACTCTTAAATTCATTCATAAATGCATGAACACTAACTTTTTCAGTAATTAGATTGCACCGTCTTCCAACCTTTTGATCCTTCAATGGATACTCAACAGTTTTAAATATTTTTACATCAACCAATTGTTGTCCAAAATCAGTTGAATTATTTTCATGCAAACATTCATCCAATAATGCAAGATTGCCACATATATCACATACACTAGAAACACATGCATTGAAAATAAAATATGCTCATTAGGTGGGTTGCAAAACAAACTTGATATAAACTCCTTTATAGTTTCAGGTGGTATATTTATACCACATTCTTGCAACATTCCATTACTATGCATGGTAACATGTATATATCGAAATACATCATAATGGTAATGAAATTGAACATTATTTTTGCAACATGTGACTCTTTCCTTGTTAATCCGAACATACCAAGGTTTACACTTTTCAAAAGAACTTTGACTAATGCTAATAGTTAACACCTTATCATCCAAAAGAAATTTGTACAATTCAGTTTGAGTCATGTCCAAAAGGTGTTTTGGATGTGGATCACGAATTTTTGACCCAATTCTTAATTTAAGAATATCTCTAGCATTAGGTGATATTCTCATATTATCATGCCAGAATGTTTCAATCAAAGTTTTGACTTCACCAGTAAGTTTCCTATCAGACCTTGGTAGTCTACCACTAAAAGTCCACAAATTGTTTGTCGGATCACTTTCAAAGTTAACTCTTCTCTTTATAGCTCTTGACAAATTTTTACGATGAATATAAGATATCCACTTATATTAGTCACCATTCTTTTATCAGAAGTTGTTTTTCTTACTAAAGTTGTTGTTATTGCTCATCATGCCGTATTCCTATCTTTAGAATGACTTTTCTTTCTGATTGTATCAAAGGCGCTAGAAACAGTTGATACAACTTGTTTTAAAGACTCATCCTTCTTCTTGGGTTTGACATAAAAGCCTAACTTCTTCATCACTTTGCGTATTTTAGTCATTTTAATTAGTTGAAACATTAATTGACACTGAAACCCAAATTTCTTATTATAAAAAAATTATCTAAATAATCTATTTGCATGTGTCCTAATCCGTCTTCATGAAACCAAACCAGGAAGATTGTCTAGCACATCATTTTTAATTTGAAAATATTCATTCATTTCATTACCATTCAAACATGTTTCTTTATCAATTGGTGTTTCCATGTCTACATCCACATTATTGATTTCAATTATCGGTTGATTTTTAATTTCAATTTTGGTTTCAGTTTTAGTTTCAATTTGAGTTTTACTTTCATTTGGGGTTTGATTTAATGAGTAACCCACTTCTAATAAATTACCAATTTGTTCATGAGAATAAATATGGGGCTTTGAAGACATACATGTATCCAATAATGGATTAGAAGATGCACCTAAATTTGGCTCTATTATGTTTCCTTCTTCAACATTTATGGTGTCCTCATTGTTCAATTGTTTAATTCTTGCTCTTCTTTCTCATTGATGTTTTGCCTCCTCTCTATTTGCTGCAATGTCTTCAACTGTCATAACCTTCCTTTGCCTCTTTCTACGTTGATTTGATCCCATGGCTGCACCAAAATTTGAATTCAAATGGATCTCCTTGTCAAATCAATAACAAGACAAGAAAAGAGAATTATTTAACAAATTATTCTCTCTCCAGATCAAACTTGTTGGGTAATGATTGAATAATCATTAAATCATTTGAATTTGTCCTTGTGGCCTAGTTTTTTGCCCAACAGATCTTTTAAGAAACAAGCACCCGTTATTTGAATGAAACGGGTGCCCATTTTCAAATCAGGTACACATTTCTAAAAAATGAGTGCTCGTTTTGCTTTCAACAATACAAATCGAAACGAGAACCCATTTTTTGAATTTAAAATAATGGGAACCCGTTTCATAAAAGGTGGAGTGGGAAACAAGCCTCTACCTTGGTTTTGGCTTCGGGTTAGGCTTGGTGGGACCAAGCCTATGCTTGGACCTCCAAAAAAATGGCTAAGGCAAAAGAATATCAGATTTTTGCCTTGGCCTAAATTTTTGAGGGCCTTCCTGATCGAATTTTTTGATGAAACAAAACCCATTAGAGTTCTTAGTGTCTTGATTTCAAAAATATAAATTTCATAGTGATAAGATTAATTTTACTATTTTTGCATTATTTATTAATCAAGAGTGGTACCTAAACCTAAAATATTCAGGTTCAGTAAAACTTTAATAACTTTTTTATTTTTAGGCTTTTAGAAAAATAGATTATATGACATCAATCTAAATACAATTATTTTGAAGATTAAAAAAAAAAAAAAAATTCATCAAATTATGGTGGTCTACACCCGATGTTTTGAAAATGTACTTTATTGTCAATTAAAAATTAATAAATAAAATATATTCAATAAAAAAAAATAAGAAAAAATATTCTCATCAATATTTGGTATCTTAGTTATCGTTTCCCAAAAGGATTTGCAAAAATTCATCTATTTGCATCAAAAGATGGTGGTCATACATGTGTGGTATGGTCCTGAAATGCGCATTTTGAAAAAGTGGTTTTTAAACATGCCTACTAAAAAGCAATTTCTACAATGTGTGTATTGAAATAAATTATATATTTGAAAAGTAGACTCTGAGCACTGCATTTTATATTACTGAATTTTTTTGAGATTCAATCTCTAATTGCCTCAAATTTTGATATCAATCGATAGAAAATTTGAAAAATAGAGAAAACACTTCCACTTTTTGCCCAAAAGTGGGACTCAATTTCTTGCAGCCAACCATAATCTACACCTTCAGTATTGTTAGGATCAACAATCACTGCGAAAATATCACCTGTACATAGACCACATATATATTACAAACAAAATTAGTTACACTTCAATTATTTGAACAATAAAATAAATAAGAATTTAAAAATTTGTACATATAATTTAGAAAAAATGCACGTACGCACCTGTAAAAAACTAAATCAGAAACTCGTTCATAATCAACTGAATATAGAGGATCATGAATATAATTAATGTCACTATCTTCATAAAGAGGTATTGTGATAAAGTTTTTCATTTCCCATTGTTAAAAATATCCATCTGTGATGTTCTCACATTGAGTATTTGCGTTGTTCACAATGCAATCAACACAAAAACATGATTTTTCTCTTACAAGAATAACAAGAAGCTTTCTATGTCTCATGGTCATGTCTTGATGTAAACTTATAATACCATTAATTGTTTGACAATTATAAGGATTTGATTGATCAATATCTATTAATATAAATTATTTATGAATTTAGAAACACACATATGTATACATACATTTCTAGTTCAATATGTATGATGTAGTTTTAAAATAAATTTGTACATGTATACATCAAAATCAAAAATCAATTCAAAATTAATTTACTTTTCACTTATATGTTGAATGTGTTGAATTAAATTAAATAATTTGAACACTTGAGAAAGAATATTTAGACCTTTAACTTCCCAAAAATAACACTTGTTGTATGTTGTATCACGACTAGCAAAATGACTTTTGCACCATTCAACAATTTCATTTGAATTTTGTATGGTGTTACCTACACAAGATCTCGTTTTAGAAAATTGGACAACCCGTGATGTATATATATTTTTAATCTATATATACCTAGTTCTTAGATTTTTAAATTAAAACTGTACAAATATGAAGAGAATACCTGCAAGTTCATTTTGGTGAAGTGCACGCTTCACACATGCTCATGCTCCATCATGCCCTCCTTTTCCATGTCCACTCTCAAAGAAGTTCCACAAAAAATTTATGCTCTATCGAGCATGTTGTAAGGATAGCTAGTTAAAAGCTTTTGCAGACTTAAATTATCCTGACATGAATAACACAAACACACACACACACACACACACACACACACACACACACACACACACACACACACACACACACACACACAAGTTTGGTATTATGAAATCAAATCAAATATAATAAAATTCAAAATCAATTTCAAATATAACACTTACTGACGCATCCATTTGACCAAATCCAATGTTGTGTACAATTTATCCCATGTTCATTAATATCTTCGAAAAACATTCCAAAACAATGTGCTACACAGCTCCTATCATGACACATATCATCATTAATATAAAAATGAACCTCCTTGATGATAATGCATTCATTTTCGGTACTCTCTATACCATCCACCTGAAATTGTGCATGTCTATAGCAAACTTGTACAAATATTGCAATTTTCTCATAATGATAATATTGATTTTGAATCTCTTTGTGAGGACTAAATGTATAGTTCTCAGAGAAATCTACGATTGAAAGAATACAGCCTCATGGAAAACAATTCTTTGAGTCACGAAACTATTTAGCTTGCCATCTTGCACCATGACAATGTTGGATATGTGGATATGTCATATTATGAAATCTAGATATAAACTCAGTGTAGGGCAATTCAGTCTCTTCCACATAACTTGCGCATAAATATCAATATTCTCAGTTTGCAACACAAACTTACTCAAATCTCCACAATCATTGCATGCACCTTTTATACACTATATTTTCATTTCATTTGAATCTTCTAATTTATCACATAAAATAGACTTCACAAATTGTGGTGTACTTGTAGGAATGACTATATTTGGATTAATTGTTGCCATGACTTTTTATAGGACTGCAAGTGTAGATGAAATTCAACATGATTTCGACAACAACAAGTTTCACATACCTTATTTATGCATAAAGCAAGGATGCAATCTCTCAAACATCCTTTGACAAATATTCACATCTAAAAATTCTTGCTTGAATGCTTCAAACAGTCCACTTTGTGTTGTATCTAGAAAAATGTTTTGGATGTGAAATTTTTGTACCATCTTCATCTATCCTCTGTATAGTGTCCCTTCTATTAGAAGAAACGCGAGAGTGGTTTGTCCAATATTCAATGACTTGTCTTTTTACATCTTCAAAAATTTTGTCTTTTCTAGGAACCCTATAGATATTTACCCAATTGTTTTCAATGTTTTCATCTAATATATTTCTATTCCTAATGTATCTTTGAACACTTCTTCTAGATACATTCATTAATTGTGAAATTGTGTGAACTTGATTTCTAAGAGACAATTTATTAATAGTAATCATAGTCATGAATGCTTTATGTGCAACACTCAATCAACACCTCGACCTGTGCTATCAATACATTTCAATGCTTCTTGTAAATTTTCAATTATAGTTTCTTTTACTAATGTATCGGGTGACTTTTTATTATTATCAACACCCAGCAACTCCAAAACAAGGGTCATTTCTCTTTTCCTAAATAACTTAGCAAGTAATTATGCTCTTCCAATAATAGAATTATTTTCAAAATAATCATCCCATATTTTCTTACAATGCAATTTTAATGTGCTTTTAGTTACCATATCTTTAGAAGGAATTTCATTGAAAAGACCATCTTCATCCATTTCCATCAAATTTTTCATACCAGAGAAATTTTTTGAACTTGACTCTGTAACAATTTGATCTCGTAGCTGAGTAGACATTTATTGAACATCAACAGATTGTTGTTGACTACGTTTTATATTACCTTTCATCTTATTGTCCCTTTTACGATCATACAACCTTGATCTAGTCCTCTTATTCCCCATTGCAAAAGATATTTAGATCTTCAATTTCACTTTGAACCTAAAAACACAAACACATATACCATATATAAGAAAAAAAAACATAGATGTGTTCTTTCAAGTTATTTAAAAGGTTAACTATACATATATAGTTATCTAACAATGTTAGAGTTAAATCTATACATAGGCTTCATTTGTAAACTCATATATAATTATTGTTCTAGATAAATTTAAGATTTATTCTAGTGTATACTATATACAAAAGTTAGAGTTACTTTTCTTTGTTCATAACAAAGAGAGTTGTATGATTTGTTCACAATAAATTGATTAAATGAAATATATTTCATCCATTAATCATTTGAAGAACTCCAATTTTTGAAATATAGAAAATGAAAAAATAAAGAAGGAAATAAGAACTAGTTTCTAACATACATAAGATAAGGAGTAAGATTAGGTCTAGTTAGAGTCTATATTTGACCACAATATATATGAAAGTGACAATATCATTAATTGCTTGAAATCTAGTAGCTAATAGAGAGAAGTTGAGTTGTATAGGTGAATAAAATTATATTTTGTCACAAAATAGTGTCATATACTCAAATTTATTAGTGTTTAATATATTTTTCAAATTCACTAAAGTTCATTTAGTGTTTTTGGATTGGTACAATAGTTATTACAACAATTGAGAGACTTATTTTAATAATATTCTTATTTTTTAGTTGGCAATGTTAAAACAAATTTGATCAATCAAAATGACTATTGGCATTTGGCATAACCGATGCAAATGTGATGATGCAGGTGATGCAATTGAAGATGGATAACTGAACCGGTAAAAGATGGAAGATTGAGATTTTGTGACTAGATGACATCGTCAGTTATTTGTGTTGTCATTGATGGCAATGGATGTTAAATGGTGTGAATTAAAGTTTGATGATGATTATTAATGTTTCATGATGTTTTAGTTTGTCATGTAAGTGATTTGGTCTACTGGAAACAGGGTTTACTGGTAAATGCAAAGATGTTTTGCTTGAATCAAGTGATCGGTAATGTTTGGTGATTTGCATTTTGGAATATAAGCTTGTTTAATGGAAATGGGTATCCAACTGGAACTGCATCTTGTAATGATTACCAAAAGGCATGTTTAAAATTTTTGATGAAGTTTTGCCAGGGTTTTAGTAGGGTTTAAGGATCGGTGAAGAAATCATCAAACTAGTTAAGATTTTTTATTTGGTGGTGATCGACAATGAGTCTACATGAAGGTGGTAACACGACACAACCCATGTGAATGATTTGAAAGCTATTTTGGCATGATACAAGGATAAATTTCTTGGGAAATAGTGAAATACTTTGGAAAGTGTTTTGAGGTTTTGACTTTGGTACATATCAAATTTTTGTGATGAGTTTCAATCAACCAACGGTTGATATTGCATTGTAGTTTGATGTAATGATTAGTATATTGATCAAACATGATCCTGAATGATTTGTATTGTAATTTCATGATGCAATTAGGGTTTAGTGGCTGACCTAGTTGATATTTATTGTGTAGGTGGTCTTAGAAGAATGTGTTGAGTCGTCCAAGGAAAGAGTGAGATCTGCCTAAGAGTTTCAGAGTGTTGAGCATAATTGGATCTGATTTAGCAAGTTGAATTTGTGTAAGTAACAGATCACTTTTTCACTATTGTTCCCTAACAGTTACAGCAGGTTAAATCCCTTAACCGGGTAGGTTCTAACATGACTTGAACATTTAAGTCCCCTAACAGGGCAACTCTCAAAAAGAGTGGTAAATCCTCTCATGAGGTTGATCCTAAAAGATCATCAAGCTCCTAACCGGGGTGTTAGTCAAATCCCTTAACCGAGTGACTCCTAACAGGCTCTGCTCCTAACAAGACGTACTTCAAAAGAGTACAAATATTTGTGGATACCAACTCCCACC
Source organism: Cryptomeria japonica (assembly GCF_030272615.1). Classification (NCBI taxonomy): domain Eukaryota; kingdom Viridiplantae; phylum Streptophyta; class Pinopsida; order Cupressales; family Cupressaceae; genus Cryptomeria; species Cryptomeria japonica. The sequence goes on along the minus strand of NC_081412.1, from coordinate 591,686,704 downwards.
ATGGTTTTTGCCATTTGGGTTTCCACCTCAAAAAAAATTATGGTGTTAATGTGTGGAATGCTTTCCATGTGTTGATGTTTCATTTTCATGCATTATTTCTGACCACCGGTTAAATCAGGTTATGTTAGTTTATCAGAGATCTAAAAGTGGTTACCGGTATTTTTAATGAATTGATAGATGAGGCATTTTGATCTGATAATAAGTTGGTATGAGTATTTGTTGATCAGATATTGATTTGGTGATCAATTTGATTAATGAGTTTGCATAAGTGGCAAATAAGTGTTTTGATCTGATAAAGAGAGTGAGAGATCTGATAAGAGAATTGGTTTATGTGTTAAATGATTTTAGATCTGTTATAAATTTGATTTTGGATTGAAGTTATAAATTTGTGTTAATACTGATTCACCCCCCCTCTCAGTATTACCTGGATCCTTGTAGAATTAACAATGACATTACTACATTCTTTGTAATACTTCATATTCCACTTTCTAAAAATGATTTGACAACTATTCTGAATGTATTTTAAACTTCAATAGTTTATTAGTAAATAAAAATCAATCTATGTACATGTAAATAAGAATGAATCCACACATATATATCAACACATATAAATGAATCCATACATTTAAAAAAATAATAATTTGCATACATGTAAATAAAAAGTCCACAAAGGCATATAAATGAATCCATACATGTAAATAAAAGGTTCAAGTTAAAATACATGATTGGATCCACAATTAAGGTTTAATATAACATACTAATTAAATGATTGAATCCACAATTAAGGATTAATAAAATAAAATTTAATAAAATCTAAAAAATATTTAGTTTTGAAAAAATCTTCTACTATTGTATATTTAAACATAATTGAAAAACACTAATTTAAAATAACATACTTGAAAAAAAAAAAAAGCCTTCAACCGAAATCTTGAAAAAAAATTCAAAATCTTCGCTCCTTTATAATCTTTGCCACTTTATATCCAAAATACTGCAAAAAAATAGATTTAATTAAAAAAATATTTAATAATTCGCACAGCTTCAAATCCATATTTAAAAACCAAAAAATTAAAATTTATTTATATGATGTTGAAGGGCGTGGGTGTTCAAATGACCCCGTACATCAGCCAGAAAGGTTTCGTCCGAAACATTCGAAGTGGCATCCTAAGTGGCAGCCACATCATGAAATTTGATAATTTTCTGAAACTTCTAACTTCTGCAACAAAATTCAATAGGTAAATTCAATTTATTAAAAAAAACAAAAATACCCTTTTGTAGAGCTCGAAGTCAAGAATGTACTCATATAATTTTTATGATGTGTTGATTAGATTTAACATATATAAATTCAAAAGTACTACAAGTAGGTATTCTAATGTTCGGTAAGAGGTTGGTTTGAAAAACAAAAAATATATTGAATCGCCCAAAAAATATTTGAAAAAAATGTAGTTCACTAGAGGAGAGAGTGTTTTCCAAAAGGGTATTTTTTTTATTATCATAAATTAAATAAAAATATTGTGGTGGGAGAAAAAACTATCAAATTCAGGTATATGCAACTTTTTAATATTATAACAAATAAAATATACATCAAATTTATTTATTTATTTTTTGATGCATTGTATATGTATGTCATCTATAAGGGATATCAAAATCAAAACAAAAAAAGTTGATTTATATTTTCTTTTTTGGTGGGAATTAAACTCCTTGGTTTTTAGCATTTTTTAGCAATAAAAAATCAACTTTAAAGGTAAAAAAAATGTATCAATTATTGACTAAAATTTTTCAAAAAATAGTAAACTTAAACTTTATCAAAATTTACACATTTCATCAGTTTACATCATCTTCAAATTCAAAATATAAATGTCACTTTTATGGCATCGAAATTGAATAGTTATGGTTGTGTTAACATTTTCCTTTGTAAAAGTGTGACATAGGTTTATACTTTTACCCCTAAGGTTTGAGGGCCACATAAGCATGTTTTTTGTTGAGGTGTTTAATTAAAGATCAAAAATAAGTGAGGTTTATAGTTGTGCACAAAGTCATGGTTTATTGGTGGGTTGATGTGGCATCACATGATTTGTTTCTTTTTGGATCTAAGTAAAACATTTGATTCAATTATGCATAGCTCTCATCAAAACTAACAACTTTTAAATCACAATTATTGGTGCAATATTGTTAATTAATTAACAAATGTTATAACAACTATGGGAACATGCTCAACTACTCGATCCTTTCCCTTAACTTTTTTGGGTATTGAATTCCAACATGAATATGGTCATCCTATCAAGGATGTTAATGTTATTAATGTTTTATTATGTTATATCCCTCTTTTACGAACATTTTCATTTTTGGCTTAATTGCACAATTAGTGATATGATTTTGAATAACTGAAGAACATTAAGAACATCTATTTGATGAATTAGTGAAATGAATGATTTTAATTTGAGCAATTAATATTTTGATATATGTATACTTGTATGGTAAAGATTATGTCTAACTATTTCGTGTGTCTAAGTAGATGTAGGAGATTGTATCACCCTTAATAAAAGGAGGGATAGTATCATTAAAGAGAGGGTTGCAAACATGGGAAGAGGTCAAATTTATCATCATTGTCAATATCCTTGAAATAACTAACCTTTTAGAGTTTGACTAGTTACTCTATCAAGTTAGTATTATGACATTAAGTTGACAAATTCCTATCAACCAGTTGGTCTAGTCAACAATGTCTTCATTATGTTAATTATCTTCTAACAATACACCTGTGAACTTGTAATGAACTTAATACTCTCCCAATTTTATCTTATCATTAATATAATATATATATATTCAATTTGAATCTATGGAGTGATTAAAAATAGCTTTCAAAGTCAAGTGGCCATGTTCTTGTATAGCCGAGCATAATATGGAGGCTGAACATTACCTTATCTGTAACCATCGTGGTAGTAAGAATGCATCGTGTGTTATAGCTAACTAACATACGAAGATAATAACAGTTACTTGATTATGCAAACAAACAAAATTGGCTTTCGAATCGAACCTTTAGAGGGGGTCGATGTTGTAGCAGAACATCATTATCTCATCATTATGTCTAAAGAAAAGGGCAGGTAAATAAAATACAATGAAAAAGCCGATCACAGGAAATAGAATTGGAATTGCTCATTCTTGGATGGTCAAGATTCCCAGCTGAGCAGAAACAACCAATCTCATTCAATGTCTATCAAGATTGTTTTGCAGACATGTTTATTCATCAATCATCCATTCCCTGTCAAGTTTTTATATACATTTCATCAGTATACTATGCATTGATCTGTAATAGCATTATTTCTTAAAAAATGATTTACTTGTATTAACATTCATTGCTGTCGTATAATCGACATACACAGGAATGTTGCGTATCATATAATAATGTTATGAGAATCTTGTGTGTGCAAAAATAGCTTTCAATTAAGGATTTGATCTGTATTCCATTAATTATGTGTTAAGAGATCTAGTCTCTGTTCTACAGAGCAAGTTATAGGTGGTATCAATTCTTAAGATAGTAGTAAACATGGGCCATTAGTCTTGATCACGATATTATCTTGAAATATATATCTACATTGAATACCTTTAATGTGTAGTTAGAGTCTTGAACAAATTATAATCGACATACATATGAATGTTGCATATCATATAATAACGTTATGAGAATCTTGTGTGTGCAAAAATGGCTTTCAATTAAGGATTTGATCTGTATTCCGTTAATTATGTGTTAAGAGACCTAGTCTCTGTTCTTCAGAGCAAATTATAGGTGGTTCAATTCTTAAGATAGTAGTAAACATGGGCCATTAGTCTTAATCACGATATTATCTTAAATATATATATATTGAATACCTTTCTACTATTAAGATAGTAGTAAAAATGGGCCATTAGTCTTGATCACGATATTATCTTAAATATATATACATTGAATACCTTTCTACTATTAATTTGTTGTTGAGTCTTGAACAAATTATGAGTAGATAGTCATATATATTGCAAACTTAATTGTGATGTCACATTAGCACACCAACAAACATGATATGGTGTACAATTATCGCTCTTACTTTTGTATGATCATTTACTCAACAAAAATATATGCTGATTGAGAGTGACTTGAAATACACACATAGGATTTTGGGATGCATGAAGTTAGAAATCACCACTATAGGGTCCTCTCCCCTAATCAATTTGATAACTAGGAACCATGAAATATAATAAATATGTTAAGAGTTTTAAATTTTGATTAGATGAATTATAAATCTGGTAACTTTTTGTTTAAATAAGAGAGATATTTTGTACTTTGGTATATCAATTTGGTAATTAATAGTTCTCAAAATTTATGTCTTAATAAAATAGTGCATTGGTAATGCTACCATGAATAGTAAGTGGCATGATGTGTCTAGTGGCTTGATAAAATATAGCTCACTCCTTTCTTTTGTATGGTAACTTTTTGTTTAAATAAGAGAGATATTTTGTAATTTGGTATATCAATTTGGTAATTAATAGTTCTCAAAATTTATGTCTTAATAAAATAGTGCATTGGTAATGCTACCATGAATACTAAGTGGCATGATGTGTCTAGTGGCTTGATAAAATATAGCTCACTCCTTTCTTTTGTATGGTAACTTTTTGTTTAAATAAGAGAGATATTTTGTACTTTGGTAATTAATAGTTCTCAAAATTTATGTCTTAATAAAATAGTGCATTGGTAATGCTACCATGAATAGTAAGTGGCATGATGTGTCTAGTGGCTTGATAAAATATAGCTCACTCCTTTCTTTTGTATTAAAGCATCATTTCCACTACAATCTATTTGGAAGGCTTAATATCATGGGTAGCCACTAGTTGGTATCCTTCCTAGATAAGCTTATCATTTGTTTGAAAAAAGTGTGAAATAATTTGGTGATAATTGGGATTTCAAATCCCTTGATTGGGATAATTGACAAACCACAAAAAATCTTTCTACTTAAGCAATACATACAAGGGACTTGTGACCTTTGTTAAATCCTTTGTCACTATAGAGTTTCTTATGAAAATTTCAGCACCATTGAAATGTAACTTCTTTAAAGATTGGTTGTGGCTAGACAAATATCAATTTCCTAAAGAAAATATACCTTAAACTCCTTTAAAATATGGCTCTAAATCCAAGACTTAACAGAAAAAGGAGTTGCAATTGTTGGTAAAGAAAATAGAAGAAACAAAATGCTCGGATCTAGAAATGTAAAGTGAAGGCTAGTGTTCAAATTTTAGCATGGGAGATCCTTAATAAAATTTGGTTGATAATAGACTAAAATGTTTGAAGGTTATGCCAGCCAAGTGCTTAGTTTCTCATGATATTTGATTATATGTTGGGTTAGATAAAAGCTTTATTAGGTAATGGGACTCATTCTAATATAATTGTTGGCTCTATGAAACATTCTACCTTGCTTAATATTTGGAAAAGTAGACATCCAACCATGTTTTCTAATCTTAATTTTGCATTAAATTGAAATACTTAAGTTTTACTCTAACATCATGCTACAATTTGTTTCTCTATGTTCTATGTTGAAAGAAGATACTCAATATCACAAATGTTTGGAAGAAATCAAGTGCTTGTTTTTCGTAGCTTCATGATAGAGACATTCATTGTTCTAGATAACTCTAATGGTTATTTAAATTCAAATTGTAATTTTTTGTTCTCCTATAATGCCAAAGAATAAGTTTGAAGTCAATGGTTTTGTTGTTGTATGGTTGGATCAACCTTCTTTTGGATAGTTATGATTGTGTTTGACTCTTGCTTTGAGTTGTTTAGTCTTGGATTTGTATTTGGTATATGATGTCTATTGTTAGTGGCTCTTTAGGTTGGTCTTTTTTGTTTCGTATTTGCAACTCCTTTATTGGATTTCTATTCTTTATATATATATAATCCACTTTGTTTGATAAAAATATGTACATGTGTTATTGTACATATACTTGATGTTGTGTTTACTAACACCTATAATCAATTTGTAATAATTATATTTATCAATGCTCATTGACTTCATCAACATTCATTTATATAATACTAATCAATACTGGCTTCATCAACAGTCATTTATATAATACTAATCAATACGTTGTCCAACATCCCTCTTGTATTCCACCACATCATAAACAAAATTATAATATATATCATGAATATGTATTTCTGCCAATAAAACACATTATTTTAACTATCAAAGTTAGTTTAAAATACATCATGTCTTTGACCTACATTTGAACATACTCTTTGAAGCTACATTCTCTCTATACAAGCATATATAATAGTCAAAATTTTGTATTAATAAGAGAAACCACAGCATGTCTCGTTGAACTACCAAATAGGTTAAACACTAACTACCTGCAGAACTCCTACCATCCATGTTGCCGCCCCAATTTACTTCCATAAAAGCTTAATATTTAGTATTATAACCAAATTAATTCCTACCTGAAGTAATATAATTGCAAATGTAGGGTTTTATTTATAAGATATCTTAGAAGGGGGCATTACAAATACTTTTACTAGACTTTAAATTTTCCTATATTGATTACAGCAAAAGATTTCATTAGGAGTTTATGTACATTAAACGGACAACTATTGAAACATGGATGACTATGAAATCCTCCCCTACTATCTTATTGCAAGGCGTTCTTACAGCCATAACACAATAGAAAGATTCCATGTAAACAAAAAAAAAAAACCCTTTTAGAATAAGTTTGACATCCTAACTGGTAGTTATGCTGGAAATGGCAATGGTTGTGGTTACGGTGGGAGTGAACCTTTCACTCTGTAATAAGGGCCATCACGCAAGTTAGGAATTTCCTACTGCCCACCCAATGTACTCGTTTGCTCAGATGACCAAAAGATCAATGGAGAAATATTTGAATGAAAATTACCAAGGAATGAAAGCAAAATATTCCAGCGAGGCTGCTCTCCAGAGATGGCAAAAGCTCAATTGTTGCTACATTGCCAATTCGGACATATGAAAAGAAATCGTGCAGATGCAAACAAAAACCAGGTGCACTATTCTTTCTATTAAAGTTTATTGTTGTTGATCAATCAAATTTTCTTGATATGTTTGCCCTTGTACAACTCTTTTGAGGATCATATAACTCGGCGTCAAAGCTACTAGATGGAGGAAAACTCTATTCCATGTTCAAGAGATTTAAACTTTAGCATTATAAGCAATTTGAAATTAGATTAAAATGAGGTTTCCAATATACACAATTCAAGCATATTCTTCTATTTTAAAGAATTTTATATATTTCATTTAGGTTTTACAAGTTAATAGGAGTAATTATTCAACTCAACTCAAGTGGGACACATTTCAAATATGGTAAGCTCTAAATTTAAGAATAATTAATAGATGGTTATTTTTCACTCTCATTGAATAAGTTCCAACCTCTAATCTTGACCTGAATAATTGATTGTGTTTTACACCTAAATTTATCAATTTCTCTTATATTCATAATGAAACTTATTGCTTGCAAGTCATTTATAAGTATGAGTATAGATGAATTTACACCTAAATTTACCAATTTCTCTTATATTCATAATGAAACTTATTGCTTCCAAGTCATTTATAAGTATGAGTATAGATGAAAGAATATATTTTTATTGGTAAAAATGCATATTATCTAGTAAATTATATGTAAAATAAAAATATTAAAAATAATAATTTTGTTTTTTTTGTTTTTTGTTTTTGAGGGGGAACTCTTAGAAGCGAGAAACTTTTTTTTATTTTCTATATTTTATGAAGAATTATTAGGAGATGGTTTCACGTGGAATTTAAGGGGGGCTATGTGGCATCCCTTACTGTTTTTTGTTTTTTTCTAAGTCAAGTGAGAAGAGTGAAACAAATGTTAAGTGATGCGTGAAAGAAAATTTAGAATAGACGAATGAACATGCATATATTTAAGCTGAAAAGTTTCCAGTGAAGTTTAAAAAAAATCAGTCCACTCATGTAAGCTTTTTTATTTATTTATGTAAAAAAAGAACCGTTCAAAAGTTAGAACTAATATCTAAAAAGATAAAGAGATTATGGAATAAAACAATAAGTGACTTATAACGCCAACATAGGTAATGATTTTAAAATATGTTTTGAAATAATAAATTTATTAAATTCGAGTGACCTGCAGCCTTATTAAGATACATATGATTATCTCCAGCGCTAAATGGAATGACACTGAAGTAATTTATGAACTCATGCATAGAGAGTGTTAAGACAAGGTTGTAGACGACTGCATTCAACTTGTATACTAGCGCTTGCACCTGGGTGAGGTACAATGGGTGAGGTGCAATGGGTAAGCTGATAGTAAACTCTTGCACCTGGGTGAGGTGCAATGAGTAAGCTGATAGTAAATGCCACAAGGGATGGTAATAATGTCTTTATGTTCATGCCAATTTTCCATAGCCTGTTAGCATGGGGTACTCATAAAGTAAGTTAGCATGTTTTCAATTGGTCCTTTTTCTGTTTGCCATTGTAAACTACGCACCGTATTGATTATACTTTGTAATATTTTATCTCCCTAATTCTTATCATATCACCTGATGGGGGAACGATGTCTTTGATCTCCACTGAATCCATATCCAATCTATTCAAATTTTATAAAACAAAAACAGATTTCTTTACATTGAACCCCTAATTCCTTAAGCTGGTTTAAAAATGATATGCACAGAAATACAAGAATTTAAAAAGAACACAATCTTGAAACATGGCTGTAAGTGTCTGTTTTGCACAGATTTCTGACATGGGTAAAATTTTAATATGAAACATAATTTGAAAATTCAAGGATTTGGATAAATCTCACCGAAAATTCAAGGGTTTGGATAAATCTCACCGAATATGTATTTAAAATGAGGACGAGGCCAAGTTGCCACGCATTTCAACGCAACGAAAAACGGGCCTGGACCTACAATTCCTCCTCCATGGCAATATAATAATGGGCATTTTCATTAAGCCAAATACGCTTACCCAATAGCCATCAGCCATCCCTTTTTCAACAACTGAGTCCCCTTGAAGTTTCCTGTCTTGTACAATCAATTTGCTGTAGCATGCTTTCTGTATTCTTGTCTGTCACTTATACATTTCGAGGTTCAGACAGTTTTTAAGTCATTTTTTGAAATTTGTTTGTTATACATTTCGAGGTTCAGACAGTTTTTAAGTCATTTTTTGAAATTTGTTTGATTCTATGTTTGGCATACATGGTTTATCATGTAGGGCCAATCTATAGTTCTTTGTCTACGGTCTTACTTAAAAACACCCTCTACCTTGTTTTAATGTGAACAACATAATTATGGCATTTACTATTAATGGATGTAAACCAGATTGAAATAGTTTCTAAAGTTAAAATATGTTTTTAATTTTGTTTTGTTTACTTTTCTATACCCTAAATTGCTTGGATCATTTGCTCAGTCCAAATATCTTATACAACAAATTTTAAAGCCTTGTCATTTTTCTGCGATAATGTATATTTGTTCACATCCTCCTGTTTCTATCGCACATGCTTTATTAGGTATAGATTTGCCTAAGGTTTAGGATCTAGGAAAACCACTAAAAAAATAGAGAAATAGAAAATAGACAAGTCAAAGAAATTAGATTTTTGACTTAGATATCTACCAAATTTGTTCTAAACAAGTCCAAAAAAGAACCGGGAAATACAAAAATTGCAATTCATCAGAAAATCGAGATACAAATTTTGTAAATGACCGGCACAACATGTTATACGAATATATCAACATATTTGTATCACTGAGCAAAATCATGCCCTTTACCTGTATTTTTAATCATACATAGCCATTAACGAATCCAATCTCTTAATCATTCAAAAATGGTTCAAAAATGGGTTGGAGTTACTTTTTTAAAGTTCAATGTTTTCTGTTGCCTTGGTTAGTTTCTAAAAGCATTATATCAATAGTGTCAGAAGAAAATCAACCTAGAAAAAATTAAAATATACAAGCTACCAGGGAAACGTTTTTTTTTTAAAATCAAGAAAGGAACAGGCAATTGAAACTGTTTGCTTTGAATTAGAAGAGTTGTCTATTATACAAAAATTGCAATTGATCAGGAAATTGAGATTAAGTGGAGAAGAAACATAGAAACCATTGCACTTGATAGAGAATGTGATACCTATGTGAAATGCATGAATTTCTAAAATAAACCCTGGATTGATCAATTGGCCCAGCTGCTCCGGGGGATATATAAAAAAAATCCATTAGTAATTCATACGAAATATCACTCCAGTATAAACAATGAGATAATTAAATTTCATTTCAGATAAGAAGCATACGATGGGTTATGTTTAAAACAAGTTATTAATACATTTGTGGGTGAGAAATCTCTCACTTAATCTTAATGGATGAATCGACAAAAGGTTAATAGTTCCAAGCCAAATAAATAGAAATAAGACCATGTAGACGGATCTAATACCTGGAATAGCATGGTTTTGTTGTTTTCCCTGTGCACAGACTATCAAATCTCTATGCCTGTGAAGGATGCATTACAAACTTGAAAAACAATTCCCTGATAATTCCAATCACAAAATGTTTCAAAAAGGACAGCCAAATAAACTAAAAACAAACCTGGAAAAGCCTAATATTGCTTTTGTTGATAAGTGATGCTGCTCTAGCATGCAGCTCCATACAACTCCAGTTTGGACATGAAGCTATCCATTCATCACCATGCATAAGCTATTTTTAGTTAATAGTTTTTTTTGTTTATTCATGCAAATAAAGCATGTACTCCAGGATGCATGAATCTTTAGGACTATTTTTAGTTTTGCTTTTTGCATGAGTTTGTTTTAGTAAATAAAGCATGTTGTGCATGCACTTATTGTATTCTTAATTTAGGGAGTAGTTTGCTTTTTTTAGTTTGAGAGCCTTAGTAGCTTTCCATGCAAAGCTAGGAATATATTTAGAATTGCAGTTATTATTTATTCTTCTAGACTGCAAATTCTTTATATATATAGCCTCTATGTAATTTTTTAATTAAGCTTCAATAAAGATATTGGTGTTTTCTTCTTTTTTTTGTTATTGTTTGCTAATCAGTTGGTTCAGAGAGGATAAGTCAGGTTCAAAATTCTACAAGTGGTATCAGAGCAGGTAAAATTGTTTTGGGTTAAAGTTTTATTGTTGGAATTTCGCCAAAGTTAATCATGTCGAATTCTAACAATATGCCCATTCCAGAATTTGATGGGAATGATTATGATTATTGGTGCATTAAGATGCTGACCTTTTTGATTGGAAAAGATTTGTGGGAGATTATTGAATCAGGTTATGAAGAGCCAACTAATTGGAATGCCCTTACAGCCAATGAAAGAACAACAAGAAAGGAAGCAATGAAAAAGAATGCTCAAGCTTTGTTTCACATCTACAAGAAGCTTACCAGGGTAGTGATCAAGTTAAAGTGGTCAAGCTTCAGACATTGAAGCGAGAGTTTGAGAATTTGAAGATGCAAGAAGCTGAAAGTATAAGTGATTATTGTGTCAGAGTCAAAGATGTGGTCAATAAAATGGCTACACTTGGAGAAATTGTAAACAATGAAGTTTTGATTTAAAAGGTGTTGAGATCTTTGACACCCAGATGGAATCATGTAGCAATAATCATAGAAGAAAGCAAGGATTTGACAAAATTACAATTTGATCAACTGGTTGGATCCCTGATGTCTCATGAAGAAAGATTGAAAGATTCTTTTGAAGGTGTAGAGAAAGCATTTTCCTCTAAATTGCTAATCACAAAAAATGAAGATACAAGCAGCAGTAGTGCCAAAATCAATCAAGGCCAAGGTAAAGGGCAAAGCCAAAATTCTTCAAGAAGTAGAGGAAGAGGTGGCTCAAGAGGAAGTGGTGGTTTCAGAGGAAGAGGTAGAGGCAAATTTGATAAGAGAAATGTTCAATGTTACCATTGTAATAGGTATGGCCACTTTGAAAGAGAATGCAGATTGAAAGAAGGTAAAAGTGCTAACTATGCTCAAGAAAGTAGTGACAATCCTCCTGATCACTTATTTTTATCTTATGCCAAGGGTGAAAATACTAGTAAAGATGTTTGGTACCTAGATTTTGGATGCTCTAACGATATGACAGGGAATGAGAAGTTGTTCTCAACAAAGGATGGAAGTTTCAAATCCAAGATCTAGCTTGGTGATGATAAATCATTGGAGGTCGCTGCCAAAGGAGCTATGGAGGTCCAAACAAAAGAAGGTATAAAGAGTATTCATGATATTTATTATACTCCACAATTGAAGCACAATTTGTTAAGTGTTGGGCAGCTATGTGAGAAAAATTATAAAGTAGTCTTTGAGAATAAGACTTGTACTATCTATGATAAGAATAAGGATAATAGGGTGATCATTGTTTTTCCTATGACAAGAAATAGGATGTTCCCCTTGAGGTTTGGTGAACATAACAACAGTTTGGCAAATATGGCTTATGAGGATTCAAGTTGGTTATGGCATCTCAGGTATGGGCATTTAAATTTTCATAGTTTGAAGTTTTTAACCTCAAATGCATTAGTTTTTGGTTTGCCCAAGGTTGAGGAACACAAGGAGGTTTGTGAAGGTTGTGCTAAAGGAAAGCATGCAAGAGAAAAGTTTCCAAAGGGCAATGCATGGAGGGCTCATCACCCACTTCAGCTTGTTCATTCAGATATATTTGGTCCTATGTAGACTAAGAGTTTGGGTAAGTCATCATATTTCATCACTTTTATTGATGATTACTCATGAAATTGTTGGGTATATTTTTTGAAGGCCAAAGATGAAGCCTTGGATACATTCAAGAAGTTTAAAGCCCTTGTGGATAATGAGAAAGGGTGCAAGATCAAATGTTTAAGGACTGATCGTGGAGGAGAATTTTGCTCAAAGGCTTTCCAAAGTTATTGTGATTTTAATGGCATCAAGAGGCAACTTACTACTGCATACACACCTCAACAGAATGGAGTAGTTGAAAGGAAGAATCGTACTGTGGTTGAAATGGCAAGGTGCATGTTACAAACCAAGGGATTGAGCAATTCTTATTGGGGAGATGGAGTTGCTACAACGGTGTACATCCTCAACCGTAGCCCCACCAGTGCACTAGAAAAGATGACTCCTTATGAAGCTTGGTATGGTAAAAGGCCTAATGTTAATCATTTCAAAGTTTTTGGTTGTTTGGCTTATGTGCATGTACCGGATCAGAATAGACAGAAGTTAGATGCAAAGAGTAAGCCATGTATTTTTATTGGGTATAGTGAGAAAAGCAAGGCTTATAGATTGTATAATCCCTTCACTAACAAGCTTATTGTCTCAAGAGATGTGATTTTTGATAAAGGGGGAGTTTATGGTCATAAAAAAGGCCATGTTGAGAAGCCAAAATCTGTTTTGAATGATGATATAATTATTGATATTGATCATGAGCAGCCAACTAATGTTTCTATATCTAGTGGTTTAACTCCACTAAGCAACCCTTCATCAAGTTCTTTAGTACCAAGTTCAAGTCCAGCTTCTTCTCCAAGTTCTAAAAGGAAAGTAAGGAGATTGAGTGATATCTACCAGAGGAGTGGAAATCAAGTACATGAAGAAAACCCAGTAGGTGAAACAATGAATTTTGCTTTATTAGCCAAGGCTGATTTTGAACCATCATGTTTTGAAGATGCATGTACTAATGAGGTTTGGGTGAAAGCCATGGAAGAAGAGATGGATTCCATTCACAAGAATGACACTTGGGAGTTAACAGAACTTCCACATGACAAAAAAAGGATTGGCACCAAATGGGTCTACAAGACCAAATTTAACAGTGATGGGAGTGTTGAAAGACACAAAGCGAGATTAGTTGCTAAAGGCTTCACACAAAAGTATGGAATTGATTATGAAGAGACATTTGCACCAGTAGCAAGACAAGAGACCATAAGAATGCTGATTTCATTAGCAGCTCAAAAGAAGTGGAGCATACATCATATGGACATGAAAAGTGCCTTCTTGAATGGGTACTTAGAAGAGGAAGTATATGTGGAGCAGTCACAAGGTTTTGAAGTGGAAGGAAAAGATAATTATGTCTACAAGTTGAAGAAGGTTTTGTATGGCCTCAAGCAAGCACCAAGAGCATGGTATGCCAGGATTGATGGATACTTTCAGGAGAATGGCTTCCAGAGAAGTAAGAGTGATCCTACCCTATACTACAAACAAGAAGGTACTAATATTCTCATCATAAGTTTGTATGTTGATGATCTTTTGTCTATGGGTAGTAGTTCTAAGATGAAAGATGAATTCAAAGCTACTATGATGAAAGAATTTGAGATGAAAGATCTTGGTCTAATGAAATATTTTCTAGGAATGGAGGTTTATCAAAGTAAGGATGAGATTTTCATTTGTCAAACAAAGTATGCACAGGATATGCTGAAGAAATTTAATATGACTGATGGTAACCCTACCTCCACTCCAAGTGCTCATGGTGTTTTGTTATGTAGAGATGATGGTGCTAATTTAGTTGATGAGACAGCTTATAGAAGTATTGTGGGGAGCTTGATGTTTCTAATCCACACGAGGCCTGATATTGCCTATTCAGTTTCACTTGTTTCAAGGTATATGACAAATCCATCTAAAATACATATGAAGGCAACCAAGAGGATTTTGAGGTATGTGAAAGGAAATTTAAGTTTTAGTATTCATTACCACTCTTCTGAAAAGTTCAATCTTGTAGGCTTTAGTGATTCAGATTGGGGAGGTAGTATAGATGACCGTAAATCTACATCTGGAAATTGTTTTTCTTTTGGTTCTAGTTTAATTACCTGGAGCTCAAAAAAGGAAAGTATTGTTTCCCTCTCATCTACAGAAGCGGAGTATGTTGTAATTACCTCAGTAGGTACACAAGTTCTTTGGCTCAGAAAAGTTTTGGAAGAAATTGGAGAAAAACAAATTCAGCCTATAGTAATTTATTGTGACAATGTGAGTGCCATCAAGTTAGCTAAGAATCCGGTTCATCACAGCAGAACTAAGCATTTTGATTTGAAATATCACTTCATACGAGATTTGGTGCAAAAGAAGGATGTCGAATTGAAGCACATCAACACCCAAGATCAACTAGCAGATATATTCACCAAAGCGGTTGCGAAAGCTCAGTTTATAGCTCTATGAGATAAGATTGTCAGCCCTCTCAGCATCAAGGGGGAGTATGTTGATAAGTGATGCTGCTCTAGCATGCAGCTCCATAAAACTCCAATTTGGACATGAAGCTATCCATTCATCACCATGCATAAGCTATTTTTAGTTAATAGTTTTTTTTGTTTATTCATGCAAATAAAACATGTACTCCAGCATGCATGAATCCTTAGGACTATTTTTAGTTTTTCTTTTTGCATGAGTTTGTTTTTAGTAAATAAAGCATGTTGTGCATGCACTTATTGTATTCTTAATTTAGGGAGTAGTTTGTTTTTTTTAGTTTGAGAGCCTTAGTAGCTTTCCATGCAAAGCTAGGAATATATTTAGAATTGCAGTTATTATTTATTCTTCTAGACTGCAAATTCTTTATATATATAGCCTCTATGTAATTTTTTAATTAAGCTTCAATAAAGATATTGGTGTTTTCTTCTTTTTGTTGTTATTGTTTGCTAATCAGTTGGTTCAGAGAGGATAAGTCAGGTTCAAAATTCTACAGTTTTTTGTTTTTCTCCTATCTTAATTTCTTCACTTTTGACAATAATATTAACGCTGATTTCTGGCGATGCTGAACCATATGCACGACAATTGTTAGCTGGTAGAGTCGTTGGACTACAGGATATAAACGAGTGGAACGCAGCAAGCACGTGGGAAGGAGTAGCAATATCGATCTGCAGCACCAGTGCCTTTGCCAACCACTCACCGTGGGCTTTTTTGGAAAGCCCCAAAGTAATATGTTATATTTTATACACCTTTTTGGGAAGCACCAAACTAAAAATGAAACCTGCTCGGATGAAATTTCCCCACAACCGGAAAACAACCATAGTTTAACGGCGTGAGACAATTCCGATGGGGTGCCCCCACATGGGATAGCCTATTGGCTAAATATTCGAACCCATATACAATACAATCATATAAATCATTATTCAGTGATAATTACAATCTGAACAACTTAATATTCAAAAGTAAATTAAGAACAAATTATTTTGCAAGCACATATTACAACATTGCAAAATAAATCTACATAAATGCTAGATTTCAAGTACATATCTATGACATGAAGATTTCAGAAGGAATGACTGTGAACATCTTCCGTGAATCTTCAAGGACAGATTAAATAATCTATCAAAACAAAGTATTTGCATCTCCATTTTATGTGAAAGCATAATATTGCAATCACAATGCCAAATCCCATTCCATAACTTAATCCTACTGCCACTGCCCACCATCGATCCATTACATCTTCATTTACATCTCCATCTTTAGTAGATGCATTATTCAATTCTTTGTGATTATGTCTATGTCTCTTATTTTCAAGGGGGGGTCCATGAAGATGGGGATTTCCTATAAAAGAAGAAGCCTCAAATGTTTTAAACTGCCTCTCTTGCGGTATCAACCCCGACAGCATGTTGTTAGAGAGATTCAACGCAGCAAGAAATAAGAGATTTGAGAGTTCAAATGGAATCTTTCCCACTAGATAGTTTTGTGAAAGATCCAAAGACTCCAGATAACTTATGGCCCCCAATGAGTCTGGAATTGAGTCTATGAGATTATTTTTTGACATGTTTAGAGAAATTAAACCTTTGAGGAATCCCAGTTCAAGAGGAATATTACCTGACAGGTTATTACGTGATAGATCCATGAACTTGTCTGCAACAATTATCTTTGAGAATAGTACAGTCCTTCCTTTTATCCAAATCGTTATTTGATCAAAAAAGAAGAATCTATGGAGAACATCAGAAAAAACAAATTGAGTTTGCTGTACGTCAAAACTTTGTGAATTATTGACCATAGCATTTAACTTGTCCACATTCGAAGGAATACTTCCTGATAATTGATTATCTGATAAGTCTAGGATTTGAAGATTCTGCAGTTTGAACAGTTGGGACGGAATTATATCATTAAACTTATTAGAAGCTAAGACGAGAATTCTTAAGTCCGCTAGTTTTTCAATCCAGACAGGAATTCTGTCTTCAAACTTGTTATTTCCCAAATCAAATACTTGGAGAGACGTGCAATTTCCAATAGATAATGGAATAATACCTTGCAACCTATTGCCATTCAAACTCAGGGTACGAAGACTCTGCAGATTTCCCAACTCCTCTGGAATCTCCCCTTGCAAAATATTTCGAGCCAAATTTAAAACTGATAAATGAGAACAGTCCCCAATGTTCCGAGGAATCATACCTGTCAACTTGTTCTTTGACAAGTCCAAAAGCTGCAATTCATTTGAATTGGTACATGCAGAAGTTGGAATTTCTCCAGTAAGATTATTCCCTGACAATGATAGAATAGATAATGTGCCAATTGTTGCAGGAATAGAGCCATTAAACTCATTGTCTGACAGATCTAACATCATTGAAACAAAATCAAGAGCTGGAAGAGAACCATATAATTTATTCCCATGTAAATCCACAATTTCAAATTTATGGGATATCTGGCGGGGTAGAGAACCTTCCAGTTGATTGTTTGAAACATTGAGCACATAAAGATAAGGAAGCTCCCACAGCCACGAAGGAAGATTTCCCAGAATTTTGTTATCTGAAAGATCTAGCTCTTTCAGTAGAAATTGCTGCGACAAAAATGGAGGAAAGTCGCCTTCTATACTGCAAGACCCCAATCCAAGGAACTCCAATTGGGCAAACTGAGGAACCCAACTTGTAGAGACGTTCACAAGAAACTGATTTTCAGAAAGGTCTAGTACTTGAAGGCGAGATAGATTGTCGAGTAGCTGCAGTGAAAAGTTGCCTGTTAATCTGTTGGAAGACAGTGACAATCGTTTTAAAGTGGCCAGCTTTGAAATGGAATGGGGAATTGCTCCTGAAAGCTGGTTATAATCTAGCTTTAGTTCAACTAATGACGGGAGCTGACACAAAGACGGAAGAATCTGACCAGTTAGCTGGTTGTTACTAAGGTCCAAGAACCCGAGTTTTGAAAACTTTCCAATGGAGGGGGGAATCATTCCACCTAAACTGCAATTACCGAGAGATAGCTCAACAAGGGAGGAGGAATGGCTCAGAATGAAGGAAAGATGTCCTTCCAAATCAGGATTTTCTGCAAGTATAAGATTGCTCATTCTTGAATGGACCATGAAATTGGAAGGAATGGAACCCTTTAGACCGCAGTTACTAATATCAAGTGAAACCAATGAGGACACTTTCCCAAACCAAGAGGGTAGTTCAAAAGGGAATGAATTGTCACCTATACGCAGAATTGATAATTGGGTGAGGTTTAAGAGATCTGGAATCTTACCTGAGAGCCCACAACCAGACAGGTTAATCTGGGTAAGATTGGCAAGATTGCTAAGGGCCTCACCCCACTGCTCAGACGCTATTGTCAGCTCCACTTCATCCATTCCTAAGAATACCAAGCTTCTTAGATTTCTGACCCATACATCAAACTTATTACTGGTCATGTTATAATTGCGAGAAATATCCAAATGGCGCAGGCTTGAAATATTTCCCAACTCCAGAGGGACTTCTCCGCCAAACCCAGCATTTGACAAGCTAAGAAATGCAAGTCTCTGCAGTTTTGACAACTGGGGAGGAATAGAAATACCTTTAAAGTCATTCCCGCTCAGATCCAAGTGCTCTAGATGCTGCAGATTAAACAATGATGGACGAACCTCCCCAGTCAACTCCTGCTTCTGTACGTAAGGACGATTACTTAGATCAAGGTGAATGACATGGGATGTATGATAATCACAGACAACCCCCTCCCACTGGCAACAATTGAACTCCCGCCAAGAGGATAAGAGGCTTGAGGAAAGATTCAGACCAGCCTTGAAATCTAATAGAGAACTTCTCTCATCTTGTAAACATGCTTTTGAAAATTGGAAATGAACTTGCAGCATTATTATCCATAACAACAAAAAACCATAGCCAACAGATATCTTAAACGAAAGTGGAAACATTGTGCTCCTACTGTTAACTTTTCATTCTGGGTTTGGCTATAAATAACTAAACTACTAATCTCGGTGGTCACCGCGTTGCTTCTTTCATCTCTGTTTGACTTGACTATGTTGTACGTGTTGTATTTATGACCGTCCCTTGGATGAAGTCTGACAAGTGCAGATGAGGTGAAAGAGGGAAATGGAAATGACTCAGTAAGAGTAGAGAAGTATCTGACGACTCACAGCTCTTTCATAACAACACGGCAACTCTATTTCCTACCCATTCCCTACCGAGTAAAAAAATGGTTGGCTTATTTCACACGCACAAAAAAATAATTGAAAGAAGATAAGGCTGAGGGAGCAGAAAGATCTTGGACATCGCAAGAGCCTTGAAAAAGGTTTAATAGGAATTCAAGTCTACAATTTTAGGTCTTTTCTAGCGGATGACTCGTGACTCACGGCTGTTTCGTAACAACACGCAACTTGGACTTGACTACAAAAGTCGTCTTAACTTCTTTCACCTGAAAAAAAAACTAGTATATTTATGTTAAAAAATGTTTATAGATATCATTATTAATTGTCTCTAGCTTCTGGATTTAGTGTGATCAATTTTTTCATTAGCATTTTAGATCATGTTCTATGAATCATGAATAAGCTTAAAAGAAAAATGGAAATGATAGATGATCAAATTGACTAAGGAAAAAAGGGGGAAGGAGAGGCAAGAGAAGGGGGAAGGAAAGGCACGACACCGCAAGAGGAGGAAGAAAAGGAAAAGACAAAGGGGGCAGTAAAAGGATGGACTTAAAAATGAGAAATAAGAAATAAGAAGGCAATAACAATAATGATGTCATTATTGTTATTGCCTTCTTATTTTTAATTCATCATTTTTTAGTCCCTCCTTTTTCTCCCTTACTCTTTTCTCTTTCTTCCTCCCCTTAGACATTATTATTGTCATTGCCTTTTAATTTTTAATTTCTCATTTTTTAGTTCCTCCTTTCCCCCCTTTGTCTTTTCCCTTTCTTCCTCCCCTTAGACCCCTTGGGTGTCGTGGCTCTCCTTACCCCTTCTTTTTTTAGTCTGATATAGAGCCAAACCACAAACTTAAAACACTTCCCCAATCCTCTTTGATTGGAGGTAAAATTTCAAAAAGGCGTTCTTTCTCCCAACTCACCTACTTAATTGCTCTAGGGGAATTTCCCACTCAAGGACAGATTCGCTGACTTTAGAGACCCTAACAAAGCATAGATTCAATCAAAAGGTTGATTCCCAACCAACTAACCATCTACATTCTTCACAAGCTCTCAAGAGTCTTCTCAAGCCTACTAGGTACTCACAAGGCTTCAAGGACACAACAAAAACTTCATGGCTCCATAACTTCAACTCTCCATTGAAACACCCTTGGACCAAATAGAAACCATAATGCCAAATCAACAATGACTCTTGACTAACTTTGATTCCCACAACCTTCTATACCCAGTTCAAACTTGACAACTAGGACTGCCCTCAAGGTTGACCAATGACAAAAAAAAAAGCTCCCAAAGCCATGAGCCTGTTAGGATTGATTTGGAGACTCTACCCAAGGTAGACACACACCTAACTTTGTTCAACAACAAACTAGAACCTCTACAAACCACTGATGCAACAATAGTAGACTGAGTTTTGGACTGTGATCATGAAGAATGTGAGGATAGTCATATGCGCAGTGCTCCCCCCCCTCTTCTTAATGCCTTCAAATGCTTCTAGAGGTTGTTAGGGTCTTCCTGCTTCTTTCCCAAACACCAATCACTAAACAATTCATTACTTAACTTTGCAAAATAGATAATCTTGTCTCACTGATTATATTGTAACAGTCATAGTCATTGTGAAGGACAATCATGAAATCTTGTTGTTTTGGTTTGTGCAATGGTCACCAACCTTTGGAACATGTTTGTGGTAACCCCACACACCTCTCTCTACCTTCTCCTAACCCCTTCAAGGCCTATTTTTGCATTCACACCTCCAACATACCATCAATTCACTGTCCTAATAGACTGAGACACCAAAAATCAGTCTCTTCAACACATTTTTTGCACATGTGAACTTCATCATGGAACCCTACAAGAATGGAGAATATAAATACATGATTACAATAGCTTCTCCAACCATTGGTGTGGAATTTTTAATGTTGAAAAGGCCCAAAATACATTTTTCTTCCCTCATAGGGAACCCTAATGAGGGTTTTGACAGTTTTCACAAGAATTAATATAACTTTGCCAAAACACAATGAAATTAAATGGAACCAAGACCAAAATGTAGAAAATTCATCCCCCTAACATGTTCAACAAGTTTCCAAAGCAAATGAATGAGATTTCACAATGAAAATGCCAAGGAACAGACTATCATGTCTGATAAAAATGAGAAAATGCAGGGAACTCTGAGATTTTATTGGTATTTCTTGTTCAATGTCTCATACACTGTCCAATGCCCATCTTGGTTGAGGTTAGGTCTATTTGAATGAATTAAAATCCCCTTAAAATGGTTATAACTATATTTTAAAGCTCACCTAATCAAAATATATCAAATAATTAATGTTGCATTGACAATTTTTGTCAATAATGACAATTTTAACCAAAATTGATCAAGGACCTAAAATAAGACCCTAATTACTTCACACCATTACAAATAGATCCAAGGAGGCCCAAAATACCTTCAAACATGATTAAACATTTCGTTTATCATCTTGGTACACATTTGTATTATATTGACAATGTTGACAATTTTTTGTCAACATTACTCCTATAGAACTCAAAAAACCACATAATGGTCTCAAGGACCCTTATTACATAAAGAATGGTTTTCTATGACCTTATTTGTGAAAAAAATATAAACATACTAAATATCCTATGCTTATACCATATTGGACTCAAAATGGTCTTCTTGTGCTAGGTGCTCTTGCACTATACACCCGACCTAGAAAAGAACTCATGCCCCATGAGTCATTGTCATGCCTTGCTTAACACTTCTCCTCAGCTTCACCATGTCTTTGACCTATTCTCTACACTGGAATCTTCTTCCATGGAAACACACTCTTTTATTGGTTCAAGCCTAGCATTGTAGGGCTTGGGAACACCATACCATGATTGATTTCGTGTAATCAAACTTGCACCATGTTCCTTAGCCTTCCTTCCTGGCTTCTTTGCGTGAACACCTACATACAAAAACTTAGTTGATGTCCCTTGGACTGATTCTATGGTGGAATTGTCACTATATGACAAAGTATAGTCCCCACTAGGAATACTTCTTCCAACCACCTTGTGGCTATATGTACATATGATCTCTGGCCTTTGTTAGTGGTTTGTTTTATACATCAACCTTTGATCTGTGTCATTTAGGATTTTATCAACCTTCCAACTTTCTGATTTGACATCTCCAAACATGGGAGTAACTCATGAGGGATTCACTTAGTGAACCTCGGTTATAGCACATGCGTTCATGGAATACTAAAGAATCCCCCTGTTTTCAAAAAATATTGTCCTAAACTTCTTTTTTTTCACCTGCTCCCAATACATAGACCGAATTAAAATCTCCCCTATTTTCACCAAATATTGTATTTTTCATAGCCTAAATTAAAAACTCCCCTATTTTCATCGATGGGCAATATATTGCACCCTCATTTTTTGCATATTAAACCCCCCCAATATGAATGCACATGATATAATATTGTCTATCTAGTGAAGGCCTTGTGGAGTAACTACAATGTTACTTGTCTCTTCTTCATTCATTTTCACAAACTCCTTTTTTCCAAACATAATCACCTTAGAGGACTTACCCCTTGCCTCATCACTCTCCTACAATGGTATTAGTACAAAATAATATCCATCCTTACAAATGGTATAAGTATTAGCCCATCCATCATACAATGCATTCCTGTCAAACTTCCATGGTCTTCCAAGAAGGAGATGGCAACAATCCATAGGTGGAATGTCACAAAGTACCCTATCCTTATACAAACCAATCTGAAACTCAACAAATGCTTGTTCACTTACCATGATTGACTGATTATCATTTAACCAAGATACCCTATAAGGTGTTCCATGAGGGATTATTTCCAGATTTTAATTTGTCTACTGTTTCTTGAGACATTATGTTATCGGTACTTCTTGATTCTATGACAGCATTGCATACCTTACCTTTTCATTTACAAGTGGTCTTGAATAGGCTCCTTCTTTGTTTTGTCTCCTTCTCCTTCGATGCTTTGAGTAGTTGTCTTATAACCATCAATGACTCCCCCATTTCAGGATCAACATATTGCATTGGAGAGTTTACACTCTCACCCTCATCCTCTTGTACCAATTGCACTCTCTTTTCACTTCTTTGGTCACCTCCACTTGATGTAGAGTCTTGCTTCTCAGGACACTTGAGTGTTGGATGTCCAAATTCATTGCAATCGTAGCATCTTCCTGAAAATGTGTTTGAGCCTCTACCTCCACCAAATCTGCCTCTAGTATGTCTAAAACTACCTCTAGAATCTGCAACTTGTTCTTTTCCTTTTCTTGCTTCTTCTTGGCCTTCATGAGACTACCTTGAACCCCTTCCTCTACTAGTACTACCTCTACCTCTTCCTTTTCTCTCTTGTCTTCTTTGGATCTTTTCTTCAGCTCTAAAGACTAATTGATAAGACTCCTCAAACATCCTTGGGCTTGCCACAGGTAACTCATCTTGGATGTTGAACCTTAACCCCCCAATATACCTAGCCACCTTTTCCACATTGTCCTCCATATGACTATCCCTTATACTTAGTTTGTAAAACTCATCAGTGTATGCCTTCACATCCATCTCTCCCTGCTTCAAGCCTTGTAACTTCTTGTATAATTGTAATACATAATCAGATGGTAAGAAATTACCTTTGATTTTGGCCACCATCTTATCCCAAGAGATAATATTTGCTTTGCCTCTCTTCCTCCTCAAACCACAAACTCAAACCACAAAATTAATGCAGATATTATTTGACCCTGTGCACCTATCTAGAATACCTAAGCCAAAATAATATTTGAGATTTGAGGATATAATATTTGCTTTGATTTAGTCTGATGCAGAGCCAAACCACAAACTCAAAACACTTCCCCAATCCTTTCTGATTGGAGGTAAACTTTCACAAAGGCGTTCTTTCTCCCAACTCATCTACTCAATTGCTCTAGGGGAATTTCCCACTCAAGGATAGATTCACTAACATTTGAGACCCTAAAAAAGCATAGATTCAATCAAAAGGTTGATTCCCAACCAACTAACCATCTACATTCTTCACAAGCTCTCAAGAGATTTCTCGAGCCTACTAGATACTCACAAGGCTTCAAGGACACAAGAAAAACTTCATGGCTCCATAACTTCAACTCTCCATTGAAACACCCTTGGACCAAATAGAAACCATAATGCCAAATCAACAATGACTCCTGACTGACTTTGATTCCCACAACCTTCTTATATCCAGTTCAAACTTGACTACTAAGACTACCCTCAAGGTTGACCAATGACCAAAACCAAAGCTCCCAAAGCCATGAGCCTGTTAGGATTGATTTGGAGACTCTACCCAAGGTAGACACACACCTAACTTTGTTCAGCAACGAACAAGAACCTCTACAAACCACTGTTGCAACAATAGTAGACTGAGTTTTGGACTGTGATCATGAAGACAGTGAGGATAGCCATATGCAGAGGGATTGCCCCCCCCTCTTCTTAATGCTTTCAAATGATTTGAGAGGTTTTTAGGGTTTTCCTTCTTCTTTCCCAAACACCAATTACTAAACAATCCATTACTTAACTTTGCAAAATAGATAATCTTGTCTCACTAATTATATTGTAACAGTCACAATCACTGTGAAGGACAATGATGAAATCTTGTTATTTTGGTTTGTGCAATGGTCACTAACCTTTGGAAAATGTTTGTGGTAACCCCACACACCTCTCTCTACCTTCTCCTAACCCCTTCAAGGTCTATTTTTACATTCACACCTCCAACATACCATCAATTCACTGTCTTAATAGACTGAGACACCAAAAATCAATCTCTTCAACACATTTTTTGCACATGTGAACTTCATCATGGAACCCTGCAAGAATGGAGAATATAAATACATGATTACAATATCTTCTCCAACCATTGGTGTGGAATTTTTAATGTTGAAAAGGCCCAAAATACATTTTTCTTCCCTCACAGGGAACCCTAATCAGGGTTTTGACAATTTTCACAAGAATTAATATAACTTTGCCAAAACACAATGAAATTAAATGGAACCATGACTAAAATGTAGAAAAATCATCCCCCTAACATTTTAAATATGTTTCCAAATAAAATTAATGAGATTTCACAATGAAAATGCCAAGGAACAGACTATCATGTCTGATAAAATTGAGAAAATGCAGGGAACTCTGAGATTTTATTGGTTTTTCTCGTTCAATGTCTCATACACTGTCCAACACCCATCTTGGTCAAGGTTATGGCTATTTTAATGAATTAAAAGCCCCAAAAATGGTTATAACTATATTTTAAACCTCACCTAATAAAAATGTATCAAATAATTAATGTTGCATTGACAATTTTTGTCAATAATGACAATTTTAACCATAATTGATCAAGGACCTAAAATAAGACCCTAATGAATTCACACAATTACAAATAGATCCAAGGAGGCCCAAAATACCTTCAAACATGATTAAACATTTCATTTATCATCTTCGTACACATTTGTATTATATTGACAATGTTGACAAGTTTTTGTCAACATTACTCCTATAGAACTCAAAAAACCCCATAATGGTCTCAAGGACCCTGATTACATCAAGAATGGTTTTATATGGCCTTATTTGTGACAAAAATATAAACATACTAAATATCCTATGCTTATACCATATTAGACTCAAAATGGTCTTCTTGTGCTAGGTGCTATTGTACCATACACCCGACCTAGAAAAGAACTAATGCCCCATGAGTCATTGCCATGCCTTGCTTCACACTTCTCCTTAGCTTCACCATGTCTTCAATCTGTTCTCTACACTGGAATATTCTTCCATGGAAACATACACTCTTTTATTGGTTCAAGCCTAGCATTGTAGGGCTTGGGAACACCATGCCATGATTGATTTCGTGTAATCAGACTTGCACCATGTTCCTTAGCCTTCTTTCCTAGCTTCTTTGCGTGAACACCTGCATACAAAAACTTAGTTGATGTCCCTTGGACTGCTTGTATGGTGGAATTGTCACTATAGGACAAAGGATAGTCCCCACTAGGAATGCTTCTTCCTTCTTCCAACCACCTTGTGGCTATATGTACATATGATCTTTGGCCTTTGTTGGTGGCCTGTTTTATACATTAACCTCTAATCTCTTTCATTTAGGATTGTACCAACCTTCCAACTTTCTGATTTGACATCTCCAAACATGGGAGTAACTCATAGGGGATTCACTTAGTGAGCCTGGGTTATAGCACGTGTTCATGGAATAATAAAGAATCCCCCTATTTTCAAAAAATATTTCCCTAAACTCCATTTTTCACCCCCTCCCAATACAAAGACCAAATTAAAAGCTCCCCTATTTTCGCCAAATATTGTATTTTTCATACCCTGAATTAAAAACTCCCCTATTTTCACCGATGGGCAATATATTGCACCCTCATTTTTTACATATTAAACCCCCCCAATATGAATGCACATGATATAATATTGTCTATCCAGTGAAGCCCTTGTGGAGTAACTACAACGTTACTTGTCTCTTCTTCATTCATCTTCACAAACTCCTTTTTTCCAAACATGACGGGATGGTGTAGGGATAGACTAGCCAAGTCTATGCTCTTGGATCCTTCTCTTGTATCATAGCTGTTCTCCTCACACCCTAGGGTCTCTAGGACTTCCTTTACTTGAAGAATCCCCTGACCTTGCCCAATCCACCCACCAATGAGTTGCAATGCTGTTCTTAAGGTCTCGCCTACTCATGAGACTCAAACCCCTTACTATGGCTAATAAGGGCTAATCTTGTTCCACACCTTCCAAGGTCTTAGCAAGGTTGTTTCAGTTCTATTTCATGGTCTATCCACCCATTCATGTGCCCCCAAGAGGTTTCAAGCCTTTAACCCCTTACCGATTTCACTATTTTGTGTTTTTGCCTACAAAATAGGGCTACAAGGATTAGGACCAATTAGGCCTCCTACCTGGACTTTTATGGCTTCCTCTCACAAATGATGCACAATCTTTCCAAACTCCCAAAATGGACTGCCATTCAATTGGCAAGGGCTAAAGGATTTTCTAGGTTTTGGGCCTCCAAGTGGCCGTACAGTGCCTAGGGTGAATTTTGGGGTTTTTAAGGGTTTTGTGAGGGTTTCTAGGATCTGCCTGGGTCACAGTGGGTACTTTGAGTCTTAGCCACCTTATTTGGATTGGTGGAGGCTCCTCCTTCACAATAATGATGCTTCAAAACACTCCTCTGCACTTCCTCCAAAGGATGCTCTCTCCACTAACCAACCTTGCTCTGCAAGACCTCTGCACCAGCAACCATTCCTAGGCGAGACTAGGCTCCTCCTTCACACCAATGATGCTTCAAAACACTCCTCTTCACTTCCTCCAAAGGATGCTCTCTCCACTAACCAACCTTGCTCTTCAAGACCTCTGCACCAGCAACCATTCCTAGCCGGGCACTAACCAGTCTCGCCTAGGAATGGGTCTTAGCTTGGTCTCCTTGCATTTCCACGGGCCCTGATTGCTTGGGACTATAATACACGGTCTTCACATCCATTCCCCATGGTTTCATGGTGGTTCCACAATGGGAAATGGAGTTAAGACTTCATTTGCTCAAACCAGTCCAAAACTAGACAGTGAGACTACAATCTATAAACAATTTAC
This sequence comes from Cryptomeria japonica, assembly GCF_030272615.1. Taxonomy (NCBI): domain Eukaryota; kingdom Viridiplantae; phylum Streptophyta; class Pinopsida; order Cupressales; family Cupressaceae; genus Cryptomeria; species Cryptomeria japonica. The sequence continues at coordinate 591,658,810 of NC_081412.1, read as the reverse complement.
AAACACACTCAACCGATAAACAAAAATCTAATCTAATCACTCACAATGAAGATATATACACCATATAAGACATTGCACACATTTTTGCACATAGATCAATCCTTTAATGTGCTCGGTAACTTCATTCAATCTGACTGGTAACCAACAAGCAGTCACAGTCAAGTTTTTCCTGTTTTGGGCCATACAATCTCTGACATCCAACCCATGCATTTAGGGTTTGCAAACACTTATACTACCCATACCTTGGTCGGTGTGCCAAAATTAGGGCTCTCCATGCACAATAAGGGTTTATGACCATTTTGGGTGGAAAAGTTGCTTGACAACTTTTAAAAGTTGCTTGACAACTTTTAAAAGTTGCTTGACAACTTTTAAAAGTTGTCATGCAACTTTTGCATCTTTTAAGCAACTTTGCCATTGTTTCTTTTCATGACTCCTAAGCCTATTTTGGGCTATCCTAAGGACATCAACATGCCAACAAGGCCTAACACCCATTCCAGGCATACTGAACCTCTCCTGCACAAGAAATCACAACAAACACTAAGTACCTAAAACTAGGACCTAGTCTAGCACACATGAGCTCATGGCTCTTATTCATGTACAATGGCTTCATAAGAAGCATAATACCAACAAACAAGAAGGAGAGAGATCTTGAAAGGATGCTCCTGCACCAAAACATAATCACCTTAGAGGACTTACCCCCTGCCTCATCACTCTCCTACATTGGTGTTGTCTTGAATAGGCTCCTTCTTTTCGTTGTCTCCTTCTCCTTCAATGCTCTGAGTAGTTGTCTTATAACCATCAATGACTCCCCCATTTCAGGATCAACATATTGCATTGGAGAGTCTACACTCTCACCCTCATCCTCTTGTGCCAATTTCACTCTCTTTTCACTTCTTTGTTAACCTCCACTTGATGTAGAGTCTTGCTTCTCAGGACACTTGAGTTTTGGATTTCCAAATTCATTGCAATTGTAGCATCTTCCTGAAAATATGTTTGAACCTCTACCTCCACCAAATCTCCCTCTAGTACCTCTAAAACCACCTCTAGAATCTGCAACTTGTTGTTTTCCTTTGCTTTCTTCTTCTTGGCCTTCATGAGACTACCTTGAACCCCTTCCTCTACTAGTACTACCTCTACCTCTTCCTTGTCTCTCTTGTCTTCTTTTGATCTTTTCTTCAGCTCTAATGACTAAATGATAACACTCCTCAACCACCCTTGGGCTTGCCATAGGTAACTCATCTTGGATGTTGAACCTTAACCTCCTAATATACCTAGCCAATTTTTCCACATTGTCCTCCATACGACCTTCCCTTATACTTAGTTTGTAAAACTCATCAGTGTATGCCTTCACATCCATCTCTCTCTGCTTCAAGCCTTGTAACTTCTTGTACATTTGTAATACATAATCAGATGGTAAGAACTTACCTTTGATTTTGGCCACCATCTTAACCCAAGAGATAATATTTTCTTTGCATCTCTTCCTCCTCTCAGTTTTCTCATAATCCCACCATAAAAGTGCATGTTCCTTTAGTTTTGTCTATTCTATCTTTACCCTCTTCTCCATTGAAATATCTTCACACTCAAAGTGGTTATCAAGTGTTGCAATCCAATCCAAAATTTTCTCCTCATTTAAGTCACCTCCATACATAGGTTTATCAATCTTTTCCTTAGGTTTGTCTACCTTGACCACCCTTAATAATAGCCATCCTTTGGTCTTCAGGATCTAATTCTTCTTCATCATTCTCCTCTTCTCTATCTTCCTCAATGTTAGTCTCATCTCCTTGAACCATTCCCCTTCTCTTATTGGTCTCTATAGTAGCAATTCTCTCCCTCAACTCTATCATCTCTCTTTCATCTCTCGCTTGTTTCTGCTTCAACTCCTACAACTCTCTAGGAAGGGCATTACCTTTTGGAGGCATCTTGTATCTTCAACTTCCTCACCACACAACAAACACAACCTTCTCAGATTAGACCTATGCTCTAATACCAATTGATGCAGAGCCAAACCATAAACTCAAAATAATTCCCCAATCCTCTTTGATTGGAGTTAAACTTTCACAAGAGAGTTCTTTCTCCCAAATCACCTACTAAATTTCTCTAGGTAAATTTCCCACTCAAGGATAGATTCAATGATATTTTAGACCCTAACAAAGCATAGATTCAATCAAAAGGTTGATTCCCAACCAACTCATCACTTGCATTCTTCACAAGCTCTCAAGAGTCTTCTCAAGCCTACTAGGTACTTACAAGGCTTCAAGGACACAACAAACACTTAATGGCTCCATAACTTACACTCTCCATTGAAACACCCTTGGACCAAATAGAAACCATAATTCCAAATCAACAATGACTCTTGACTAAATTTGATTCCCACAACCTTCTTATACCCAGTTCAAACTTGGCAACTAGGACTACCCTCAGGGTTGACCAATGACCAAAAACAAAGCTCCCAAAGCCATGAGCCTATTAGGATTGAATTGGAGACTCTACCCAAGGTAGACACACACCTAACTTTGTTCAACAACAAACTAGAACCTCTACAAACTACTATTGCAACTGTAGTCACATAAATCTGTCCACTTAATTAAATGAATATTTAGTATTTATTTGATTATTTAACCATCAATCAATAATTAATTAAATTAATATTTAATTAATTCATCTTGACCCTCTTCTCCTATTAATTAAATAAATAATTCAATTTATTTGATTTAATTCACTTAACCAAATTTAGACCATTAATTAAACAAATAAATCATTTTTATTTAATTAAATCTTCTCTCACATTATTTATTTAAATTCCCCCAAAATCCCACCTCTCACATTTAAATATATTTACATTTATTTAAATCACCTTTATCCTCCACCCACTTGTATTTTCCTACAAATGCAACTTGCACAACTATTTTAAATAAATTATTTATTTAAAATCCTATTTATGCTCACCCACTTGAAACCTTTAATGGTTTCCCTTAAAGTCTTCAAACTTAATGGCTTCCTTCTAAGAGTCTTCTTAAGCCTTTAATGGTTTCCCTTAAAGTCTTCAAACTTAATGGCTTCCCTTAAAGTCTTCTTAAGACTTTAATGGTTTCCCTTAAAGTCTTCAAACTTAATGGCTTATTTCTAGAGTCTTCTTAAGCCTTTAATGGTTTCTCTCAAAGTCTTCAAGCATTTAAATGCTTTATCTTCCTTTTTCTCATGTAAATAAATTAAGATTTATTTAAATCCAAAATTCACATTCACATTTAAATAAATTAATATTTATTTAAATATCTATCCAAATGCAAATTACACCATTTAATTGAAATAAATGATTTTATTTTAATGGAAAATCCCAAAATTCCTCCCACTTGCATTCTCCTACAAAACCCACTTGCAATCCTAACCCCCTTCTAGATTCTTCTAACCCCTTCCTAATTAGCCTAATCCATCCCCTAAATATTGTCACATTCCTAAGCAACTTGGAGTCACTTCTCAAAGCCCTCAAAGTCTTTGAAAGGCATTTAAGGCTTTAAGTCTTCAAATGGTTAACCTCTAAAGTCTTCCAAACCATTCAAGGCTCTTACATAACCATTTATGGTTAACTCACCTTTTACCTTTGGTTAGAGACTTTCCTCTAACTTAACCATCCTTTTGACTCATGGGTCTCTTCAAAGCATTTTTTTCTTTGACTAGGGTAGCCATCATGTCCCCTCAAGCATTTAATGCTCCGTATCTCTCCTCTCAAGCCTCTTCATGGTGACACTTGTCAACATGGGATTGGGTTGAAAGTCTCACATGGATTGAATATCTTTCAATCTTAACCCTTGTTAAGATTGCTCGATCTTAACCCTTCATTTCCCCATTTCTTCTATAAATAGAACCCTTCTCCTCAAGCAAAGGAGGAAGCATTAGAGTATTGTTGTTATATTGGTATTAGCATAGAGCTTTTTCATAGCATCACTAGCTACACTTGCATAGCATCTATTTATCATTTTCAACCATCTTGAATCTTCATATGGCATCCATGGCTAGTGATAAAAGCTAAGACCTACACTCATGTGGAACTTGGAGAGGAGAGGAACAAGGGAGGAGTAACTATGAGCATCTTGATTAGCTATTTTATTCTATGTTTATATGCTTTCTATTTCATGCTTAATATCTCTCTTGATATGCCTGTTTAGGATAATCTTTTGTTGCTAACACTAACGTTTGTTTCTTGTGCTCTTGTGTGTGTTGCCATCAAACAAATTTTCTAATCCTTTTTGCAGAGCATCATTTGGTGAACCTGAAGTGAATCGAAGAGCAATTATTTTGAAGACTACTAACTTTTGAATGTTTTAATTGATACACAGGTCATTCTCTTGCGCTTTTGTTATCAGTTTAGCGCCTTCGCAAATTGATACTTTAGCGCTATTGTCTATATTGTTTCTCTTTCATGTTAAATAGTGCTTCTATTTTCACACAGAGTAGAGCTATTGTAACAGAGAGTTGTAAGAAAATTTCTTGTAACTTATCTTTTGTGCAGGTTTTAACTAACCCCTACAATAGGATTTTGTTTTAGCAATTTTAGCTTAGGAAATAAATTTGTTCATATTGCTAACTTTGTCTTTCAAGTTAGGATAAAATAAATTCATTTTCCTTTCGGGTTAAAATCAACTACACTTTCATTTGGAGTTTTAAAAAGAACCACATCTTTCATTTAGAGCTCTAAAAAGAGTCACACTTGTTCAAAGTTAAAAAGAATCACAAAAACAAACACACAAAATTATTTTTTGCAAAGTTAGGAACAAATTCTTTTGGTGCTTAAAATCAACAAGGCAAATTTTATTTCTTGCATCACACTAAAATTCACAATCAACACTTCATTTTGTGCAAGTTAAAAAGAATCCCCAATTTGTCACAGTTGTTCTCAAATCGATTTACTTCAAGCAAAATGTGCTCTTAATTCAGTTGACCAGGATTTCCAATTCCTAGATTACAACACATTTTACCATTGAAGGATAAAAAGAACACCATGATTGTTGAAGCAACATCTCCAATTAGATAGAACATCATTGCAATGACAAGTTAAAAAAAACAAGTGAATTTCATGTTTGGCACACTTGTGCAAAAGAGTTGGTCGAGTGGTCCTACTTCTAACACACACTATCCTCTGCCTTGGCTCTCGTGGTCCTAGGTGCAAGAGAAAAGTGTTAGTAACACTCAAATTTTTATCTTTTTAAGAGAGGCCTGCCAAGGGATCGTTTACTCTTGGGAACGACCTTGTGCGGTAAATCCTTCAAGCCGCTATAGAAATCAAGAAAGAGCAAAAGTTGTAGCCTTGGGTATAGTTGTTCCTACAGTGTAACTTGTCAAAAGGACAAATGGGCCCCACCACAAGTTACAAGGCTCTTAAGTGAGTCACTGCAAAATGAACTTATATTCAAAGACATCGAACATTACTAAACACCTTTAAGTAGTAGCCCACCCATTCTATTGATTGAGGACATTTGTGATACAATTCAGTGCAAGAGCATAGATGGTTGTGCTCCCAAGATACTCACCATACATGTTTCCTTGAGTAGAAACACAACTTTTTGAAAAGTCACTTGTGGCTTGATGAAAGTGTTGACTCCCCCATCATAGGGATCATCTATTTGTTATGCTCGTGCAAGACTTAGTATATCACATCCTTACCTGCCACGGTGGGATTCATAAAGTATGTAGTACCAAAGTCGAAGAAATATCAAGATGTGGGCTGAATTTATCGCAACTGGCCATTTGACCTTAGGGATAAAAAAGTGTTTGAAGTGTTTTCATTTTTGAGTCAAGACCAAGTACAAATTGAGCCAACTTCAGGCTTTGGAAAAACACCTTAAAATACATCTAAAGGAAAGGATCATAAAAAGTCCAAGGATTGGGTTGATCTAGACCCATACTTATTTGTGCCTTTTGAGGCAACATACTTGTGTTTGTGTGTTTGCTTTGTTTTCTTGTCAAAGAAATATCATAAAATCCAAATTTCAGAACAAGTATTCATCCAACCAAACATTTTCAAAAGCAACCAAAACAAAGAGACAAGTATCAAATTATATGACCATTCTTCACATCTTGAGAAAGAAGAATCTTCATCAACACATCAACTTGAAAAGAAGACCCTTGAGCTCAAAGGCTTTGATCAAAAGGCAAAAATTCTTCTATCTAAATAGACAAATCTTTGTCTCTCATAGAGCATTTTGCATCACATGCAACTTTATCTTCAAGGCAAATCAAACGAATTTGATCCAGAATCATTGAACCGCAGAGCTTTTATGCAATATAGAGCTTTGAGTTATCACAAAAACCAAGGAGGCAAGATCAATCCCAACTTCTTCCCAAACATTTGTATCACATACAATGTGGCTTGAGAAATGCCACCAACGCCCGAAAGGGAAGAGGTAGAATTTGTTCCATTTGTGACACAAAGCTTTTATTGAAGTTAAACATTTCATCCATTTCTCACCTTCACTTCATCACTTCATTTCAACTCTTGAAACATTAAGAGGTTCTTGTCCTAAGTTCTCTTTTGGATATTTCTTGAATAAACATAACCAATCACTTTTTAGATTGTTTCTACATCTAGGATAAGCTCATCCTAAGAGACATATCTACACAGGTTAAAACTAGTGTATGAGTGAATCCTCTCATTACTAGGTAGTTAAGTCTGCAACGCATCTCAGATTTCTCTACACCTTATCACATCAAACCTTATCAAACACAACAAGTAATTCAAGAAAGAATTTTGGTAACATCTACCTTTAAAGTGCTAGAGATCCATATGCAAAACACCACACCAAACATAAATCTCTCATTTCATCAACAACTCATCATCATTTTTACCCAACTTCAACAAAAACTTATAAACAAAATGGCTCAAAATAGATCTCGAACTAGACAACAAGAAATTGAGGAAGAAGAAGGGGAGGAAAATATCAATGAATTCCAAAAACCCTTGGAGGAAATGCAAATTATGAAAACCCAAGTACTCCTACCCCGGAAACAATAGAAAGGGCACAACACAACCCTCTCTTTAACATACTTTTTGATGAAATACTCAGGAGCAATGCAGATGCTCACTTTTTAAGACTTTCTCAAGAAGGAGCCAAACTCCCCTCTGACTTTGATCTTGCACAACTAAGACAAGCATCAAAATGACAAATTCGCAATGAGGAAGGAAGAGGTAGAGATCCCATCAGACATAACTTTCATCGAGGTAACCCACCTCCTCCTCCTCCAAATGAAATAGAGATGTTAAGATGACAAGTTGAAAATCTTGCCCAACAATTTCATAGTGGTGTGAAAACAAATCAGTTTTCACTTAATGACATTTGTCCCTATCCCTTTGATAGGAATCTTTATATGCCACCTTTTCCATGAGGGTTTGAAACACCCAAGTTTGAAAAGTACCGAGGAAAAGGAGATCCCCGTGATCATGTTAGAGAGTTCCATTCAGCATGCCTAGAAGTGGCATACAAGGATACATACCTAATGCGACTCTTTTCCCATAGTTTGGGAGGAACAACCACATCATGGTTTTCCTGATTACCAAGTGGCATTAGGACCTTTGAAGAACTAATCCAAAAATTCCTATCACATTACTCACACAATATTGAATGGGATATCACAATGGCGGATCTATGTAACACTAAACAGAAACTAGGTGAGCTATTTTCAATCTTTCTGCAATGATGGCGTCAAATGTCTAGCAGACGTTCACTTCAATTACTAGAACGAGAATTAGTGGAAATTTTTATTTCCAACTTAAACGACGAAATGGAATTTCACCTAGATCTCAAAGACACAGATTCCTTCAATGACATGATCACAAAAGGTTTAAAGTGTGATCAGGTTCTCATCAAAAAAGGGCTAATCAAAATCTACAATGAGCCAAAGGATGCCCCTCGTCCAGGCTTCAATAGTGACAAACCAAACTTCTGGAACAAAAACAAAAATATCGTCAATGATGGGGTTGTGGATGCAAGAACTATCAAAAGTGCCCAACCTGTGGTTAGATTTGCAGGACAAAATCCTCCACCCAAGAATAACATAGTTGCTCCTCCAAATCAAGGATGCATCACATCTCAAGATGAACCCAGACCGCATCAACAAAAACCAAAATGAACATACACTCCCTTAGGGGAACCCATCGCAATTGTGTTATGCTAGTTGGTTTCTCAGAATCTGGTCACCTTACCCAGAACATCAAATTATGAACCTCAAGTCAAACTTGCATGGTGGAGAGATACTGAACACTGTGATTTTCATCAAGGAAAAGGACATAAGACAAGCAATTGTCACAGATTGAAAGATCTTATTTAGGATCTTATTGACTGAGGGGAAATCGAAATTGAAGGACATAACCCAAAGACAACAAACAATGATCATCTGATGTTGAAAAATCCACTTCCATCACAAGATCAAAGGGGTCCTTACACTTCAAGGAGAAACACAAACACCACTGATTATACGCAAGCAGTGTATAATTACACTGTGAATCACCTATATGATGCCAGCAAACAAATTGCAACTATTACCATAAAAAATCCCAGCTCCATTTGCAATGTTGTTACACATCGCAACAAGGTTACCATAAAAGAAGCTCCACAAAGCACCCCATCTATCCCAAAATAGTATAACCTTGTGGACCAGTTAGACAAAATGCCTGCACTGATATCTATCTTAGAGCTATTGCGCCTGTCTCCATCTCATAAAACAATCTTGGATCAAGCTCTCCAAGAGGCATCAGTCCCTGCTAACTTGAATACAGATCAGTTCCAAGCCATGGTTGGAAGTCTAAGATCATCACCTTGTCTCACTTTCTCTGAAAGTGACAACTCTTCCTTCCAGCAACCACATAACGCCTCACTACACATTGAAGGATTTATCAATCAACATAGGATCAAGCGAGTCTTGATCGATAATGGAGCAGGCCTAAATATTTGTACACTCCAATTAGTCACTGCATTGGGATATGCAATTGAATCAATGGATCCACGCAAGAAGATCACAATCAAAGCTTATGATGATGCAAAGCATTCATCCAAAGGAGCTGTTGTACTACCAAATCCGAGTGGGCCCTGTGGTGAAGCACATCATATGTTAGGTTATAGACCTTCCTCTGCCATACAATTTGTTATTGGGAAGACCTTGGATACACACCATGCAAGCCCTTCCATCCACTTACCATCAGTGTATCAAGTTCCCACATAATGGTGTAGAAATCACAATCCTGGACGATGCAAACCCCTTTGCATATTATCATAACATAAATCATCAACCAGAGATAATTGTTCCCAACAATAGAGAAGCCATCTCCTCCATGTCATACATAAGTCCCGCCTCTCTTTCTGGTTCAAACACTCTTATACCCAAGCAAGAGAAGCTCAAAATGAAAATTGCAGAGGAAGGTCCTGGGGAATACAATCTAAGCCAACTCTTTTATGTTGGACAAATGCCCACTTCTCCTAAAACACATAGAAAACCTCAACAGGTGCTTCAAATGTCATTGGTCACACTAGCTTGTACATTAACGCCTTTCATCCTTGGAAAGAGTTAAGAAGAGGAAACTAATGATGAAAACATAGCAGAATGGATCTATAAGGATCCTATCACCACCAACATTCTGCAAGTTAAACTTCCCACAAATCAATATGGCAAAGGTCTTCTCATTATGCAAAGAATGGGATATGATGGTCAAAGTGCTTTAGGGTATTGTAAGAAAGGACGACATGAGCCTCTGCAGACAGAAATGAAGCCTAAAGATAACACAGGCTTAGGCTTTCAAAAGGAGATCTTTCCTAAGCTCAGATTCAAAGGGAAACCCAGCAAACTGTTATATCTACCTACTACAAAGAGGTCACCTTTGATTATAAAAGCATCACCCCAGAACATCACAACTATCCCATTGAAGCTAAAGATCCCAGCAAAACTATCTGCAATGCCAGTCATCCCATCAATCGAACCCATAACACCATTAACAATAGTGATAAGAACAATAGTCCCATTAGCGGCCGCCACTATATCCGAATACCCAGTAGTGTCTACAACACCTGCGGTTCTAGTAGAAGCAGTAGAGTCAATGCTACCAATGCTACCCGTATCGGATTCATTGATCCCCATAATCCTTCTTGCAACACTGATCATCCCTGCAGTATTTAACTCAAAAGATATCCCAATATGGTACAGTAATTGGTTATTAGAAAGTGACTCAAATGAGGAAGACACATCACTACCTCCACCTTGCAAAGACATCCCTATTTATGGAGAAGCATAGATAAAGACTTCTTGGGTTCTTGAGATGGAAACTTCTTCCATAGACCCTACGTCACATCCTATGCCTAATTCTGACAGGGAGAGTACCATCAACGACCTTCACCACAACGTCTTAACCCTCACTGATACATCGAATGAACTTAACCTAATTGATGAGGTAATGCCCATTATCCATCCTGAACTCATCAAATGGAACCAACCTAATCCCCCATGTCTTAACCTTTTCCAAAACGATGAGGCAATCATTGACTTCTTGGAATTGCGGGATAACATACGAAGCGAGGATCATAAAGTTGGATTCACCATATAACTTAATAGCGCAACATACTTTGGGGCGGATGCCAAACCTTTCAAATACAAAAATATAACAATAAAACATGGATCTTCCAGTGAAAACCACACTATGGCACTGTTTGATCCCACAAAAGTAAAAAGAAAGAGTGTATCCAACGGTGAAAACCTCTCTGAGGCACCCGAGGATGAAAGGTTTGACATCCTTCCCTCTAGTACACAACAGGAAAGATCAATGATTTTGATTGAGGAAACACAAGAATACAATGTAGGGACTCCTAAAACTCCTCACCTCATACATTTGGCATCTCTTTTGACTCTAGAGGAATAGCCCAAGTTTGTCGAATTTTTCCAAAAACGCTAGATCAAATTTGCATGGTCATATGCAGACATGCCTGGTCTTGATCCAGATTTAGTCATGCATCACTTCACAGTAGCAGAAGGAGCTAAACTTGTCAAGCAGAAGCTTCGCAAGATGCATCCTCAGATTGTCATCCTAGTCAAAGCAGAACTTAAGAAACTCCTGGATGTCGGCTTTATTAGACCCATTGATTATGTGGATTGGATATCCAATATTGTGCATGTTGGAAAACCAAATGGGGGCACCTGTATCTGTACTGACTTCAGAGATCTGAACAAAGCATGTCCTAAGGATGACTTCCCCCTACCAAATATCGACATCATAGTAAACCTAACAGCAAGACATGCCATGCTTTCACTCATGGATGGCTTTTCAAGGTACAATTAGATAAAAATCACACTAGAAGATCAGCATAAGACAACCTTCACATGTCCAATGGGCACATACTGCTGGAATGTAATGCCTTTTGGTCTAAAGAATGTAGGAGTGACCTATCAATGAGAAATGACTACTATCTTCCATGATATGATGCATACTATAATGGACGATTATGTTGATGACTTACTAGCAAAACCACTCACAAGAGAAGGTCATCTGGACATATTAGAGAAAATCTTTGATAGGATAGAACAATATCATGTTCGACTCAACCCAAAGAAATGTGTCTTTGGAGTAACCTCAGGGAAACTTCTAGGATACATTGTCTCAAGAAAAGCTATTGAGGTCGATCCAGCAAAAGTCAAGCCAATCATGGACATGCCACCTCCAAAGAATATCAGTCAGCTCAGGACACTACAAGGGCGACTCCAATCTATTCGTAGATTCATCACACAACTGGAAGATAAGTGTCACCCATTTACACACCTGCGACACAAGAATATCTACTTTTAGTGGGATGCCAGGTGCCAACAAGCATTCCAGATGCTCAAAGACTATCTCATGAATACACCATTATTGATCCCACCAGATCCAAGTAGGCCTCTACTACTCTATATTTCAGCAACTAATACAGCTTTGGGAGTACTATTGGCACAACACAATGTAGAAGGGAAAGAGTGTGCTGTTTACTACATTTCTTGCACACTGGTTGGCTATGAACTCAATTACACCCCTATTGAGCGAGCTTGCCTAGCAGTAATCTTGGCAGCCACTAAATTGAGGCACTATCTATTAACACACAAGGTACAACTCATTGCAAAGATCGATCCACTAAAGTACTTACTCAGCAAAGCAGCATTGACTAGTCGCTTGGCCAAATGGGTGATGATTCTGAGTGAATTTGACATTGAGTATGTGGACTGTAAGGCTATCAAAGGGCAAGTTATTGCAGATCAGTTGGCCGATGCACCCCTCATAGGCGATCATCCCCTCATTTCCAAATTTCCAGATGAAGAGATCTTCATGATCACAGAAGCACAACCATGGAAACTATACTTTGATGGTTCATACATTAGGCATGGCTCGGGAGCAGGCATTTTGTTTATCACACCTCAAGGTGATAGCATCCTGAAGTCTTACAGGCTCATATTTCCATGCACAAACAACATAGTTGAATATGAGGCTTTGATCACAGGACTCAGGCTAGCTATACAATGGAAGTTACAAGAACTCCAAGTATATGGCGACTCCCAATTGGTCATTCAAAAAGTAACTGATGAATATCAGACCAAGGATGATAAACTCATGCCATACAAGCAAATGGTGGATAGTCTAAAGGCATCATTTACTACAATTACCTTTGAGCAGATACCCAAAGATCAGAATCGAGTTGCTAATGCTATGGCTACTATTGCATCTCTTTTAGATCTTCCACAGAATTCAACACGCTACGAGTTCTTGGTCGAACAGCTTTGGATTCCTTCTTATGATATCCTCGAATCTGGATGATATGTCGCCTTGTCAGTTCCGAATCCCCATGGAACGGTGAGTTTTACACCTATCTCCGCAATCACACACTTCCTCCTAACCAATCGAATAACCAACGTAAAACCTTCATTCGCCAAACCGCTCGATATACCATTATTGCTGAAACCCTATACCGACGCAGTCTTGATGGTACTCTCCTTCGATGTTTGGAACAAGATGAGATAACAAAGGCCTTGGAAGAGGTACATGAAGGAATTTGTGGGACTCACTCAAGTGGCCCATCACTAGCTAAAAAGATCCTACGAGCTGGATACTATTGGCCATCAATGGAAAAAGACTCCTACTACTTTGTCAGAAAGTGCAAGAAATGCCAAGTTCGTGGAGACTTGATACATGCACTAGCACAGGAATTGCAACCAATCACAACACCATGGCCTTTTTGTCAATGGGGACTTGACCTTGTGGGTAAAATCCATCCATCTTCATCCAATGGTCACAAATTCATTATTACCGCCACTGAATACTTCACAAACTGGATCGAAGCTGTTCCACTTACCCAAGTCACTGGTAAGAAGATCGCCTCATTCATCCTTAATTACATCATCTGTCGATATGGTGTACCCATGTCCATCATCAAAGATAACGGGGGCTTCCTTTCAAAAATCAAGGTGTCCGTGAACTTTGTGAAAAATTTCACATTCAACACCGCTTTTCCACTCCCTATTACCCACAAGGCAATGGTCAAGCCGAAGCATGAAAAAAAAACATATTGAGAATCCTCAAGAAGACAGTCAATGATGTCGACCGTGATTGGCATGTTCAACTGAATCCAGCACTATGGGCATATCGAACTAACATTTGAACCCCTACAGGCGCAACTCCTTACTCACTGGTCTATGGTGTGGAAGCTATCCTTCCTATTGAGGTTGAGATACCATCTCTACGGGTTTCCTTGCATAATCTGATAGATGATGAAGCATATAGAGTATCACGTCTCCAAGACTTAGAGCTACTTGATGAGAAACGACAAGCTGCATACAATCACCTAAAAGCCTATCAGCAGTGCATGAGTAGAAGCTATAATCATCGAGTTCGACCTCGTACATTTGAGGTAGGTGATCTTGTTCTTCGAGAGAATCCTCGTAACCAACCAAACAGAGAGCATCAAGGAAAGTTTGAATCAAACTGGCTAGGTCCATATGTTATCACTACTGTATTTGGGTCCGGGGCATATCAGTTGGCTACTTCAGAAGGAGAACCGCTAGCAGATACGATCAACAACATGCACCTCAAATGGTATTATACGTAAAGTTGTACAGAGTATCAAGCTCTCATAGATACTAGAAAATCAATCCAAAAACATTCAGATAAATGTCCTGAAGAAAATACAAAAAAAAAAAAAAAAAAAAGTAAAGAAAAATCATGCATCCAAACAATGAACAACCACTCTGGTGGCACCTTGGGTAAGTAATATGGTGAAAACCTAGCAAATAGGCACCACTCATAAAAGCTATGGCTCCATTGTCTTTCCGACTTGTTGCGATCACATTCATTTCATCCACTCATCCATTCGTCCAAAGTCATGGCTGGTTATTAATCTACAATCAAGGATAAGTACTTCTTTTGTCTTGCGTCTCGCTTATTCATAGTCATGTCCTAAACTGGGGGCAATGCCCTTAACCTATTTGATGGAAGTGGATTCTACATTATCTTGTGATTCATTGGATTCTTCCTGGAGAACTATCTCACAAAATACCAAAAAAATTCAAAACAATCAAAATCCAAAAACATTCAAAGACAAACAAAATACCAAAAACATTCAAAACTATCTCACAAAATACCAAAAACATTCAAAACAATCAAAAATCCAAAAACATCAGAAAACATCAAAAATCAAAAAACATGGCAACTCCCTGTACATACGTTTTCAAGTAGATACCAAACAAAAATTGTGACATACTCCAAACAAAATGACCACTTATCAATCAAACCAAACAATCAACATCAACACACAAACTATCTTAACAAGGATGCATCCTTCCTTACCAAAACAAAGACATGATATCATTTTCTTTGATAAGAAAATTTTGTTTAAGCTATCAAATACTTGGTTGATTTGTAGGTTATTCATTCATTTATATATATCAAGTTCCTACGTCACTCCGGGATATCCACGACTGATTAGAGTGGTTGGGATGGTTCCAAAGCATTGTTTGTATGTCTTCTGTGAATTATTTTGATGAAATTACAGGGCATGTACTAATGGTGTCTACGTGGGAAGTTCACTAAGTTATGTGATCATACTCAGGCAAATTTTCACTCAAAATGATCAACTGAGGTAATTCGTTAGGACCATGATCAATCCAAATGCAAGTTGTTTTCCCAAAATCCCCATAATTAAAATCATAATAACTTTCAAGGCAAGGATTAAGGAAAGAGACAACCTGACATATTTCAGGCTCAGATGGCACTGCATTGTCGGAAGCGAGGTCACCAGTTACTTCAGGAGGTCGCCATTGATGATGAATCATTCCACGAGCATTCGCCATATACTGATCTTGATTTGGAAGTTCTTCTAGAAACAAGCCCAATGCCCCTTTGAATAGCTTATCATTCTTTTCTCTCACTGAGACATCTTGCATAAACCAGGCATCTTCATGAAACTTTGTTAGCATATCTTCAAAAATGAGAGTCTCCTTGATGGATTGAGCTTCAAACATCTCCTCTAGTCAATCAAAGATAATCTCAGGTGATGTTTCTTCTTCAAGCTTAGTCTCAGGAGGTCAGAGTTGATGATGGATCATATCACTCATAGTAACTTGCTTATCTAGAAAAAAATTTGGCAGCGATTCCATTTGTACTTCTTCTATAAGATCCTTCAATGCTTCCTCAAATAGCATAATGGTGATGAAATCTTCAAGCACCCCTTTGAATTGTTCATCATACCTGGTCTCACTTATGATAATTTGTATCTCTTTGTTCAACATGTCAACTTGATTGTCCTCTTTAAGAATGCCATTTGAAACCTCTTGCAATTCAATATCAAGGATCTCCTTTTGTAGCATAAGTGAGAATTCTTCAAGGAATGAGTCATCTTCTCCTTTGATTGCTTGTTCAACTCTTGGATCTTCCTTTATCACTATTTGAGTATTCTCAACTAATTCTTCAAATTTTGTTTCATGGTATTCTTTTTTAGGTGCAAGGCATGGTGGGCTATCTATACATTGATCATCAAGAGTATTTGTATCATCAACTTGCAACTGATCCTTCTCATAATCAAATGCTAGAGCAATGTCCTGTTCATAGGTTCTCCTGAATTCAACTACAAGATGTGCACCCCAAGATCTGTTAATAATACATTCTTTCTCGGACAAAGTTGGCATTCCAAACCAGTTTCTGACTTGATTGATAGCCATTTCACATACTGAGCAAGTAAATTCAGAGTGAGGTGAGTTGTGAATTCTACACCACAATGGTAGCAATATGTTTTCTAAACGCATTTCACCATTCAAAATGAGCTGACTCTCGATCATCCACAAGAAGCTTAGAAGAGGATCCTTTCTCTCTGTGACACTGAAGTTGCCTTCTTCTGTTTCTGGCCTGGGCACATCCCAAAAGAAGATTTTTCCCTGCGCTACCGATTCCATCCTTGATAAGTACTTTAAGTAATGCATTTCATCATGTTCCTCTATCTCGTGGATTCGACACTGCCTTGGCTTTGCAAACTCAAACAATCTGCGTGGATAAAGTTGTGTATCCAATCTCCACCAAAGTTCAGGAAAATCAACTTGTTGCTCCTCGTGAAACTGTTGCCACTCCATTGAGAAATCTTTCCTTTTTTTGATTTTTTGATTTTGATTTTTTTTTTATTTTCTATTTTCACTTATTTTTTTTTTTGGATTTTGGTTTTTTCACTTTTTTTTTTTTGATTTTCTGGAATAAGAGAGATCTTGAATATCTTAGATTCAACTTGAATGTTCAACTGGTTCCAGCTTGATTCCTTCTTGCGTAAGTCCAACTAACGATCCAACGATCACCTTCCTTCTTTGTATCGCTTCTGTCGAGTGTTTGAGAAAAGGCTTTCCATTGATCTTCCTTGAATTCAAGAGTTTACATTCGCTCACCTTTCTTCTGCTTCAATTCTGTCGAGCGTGGAGGAGGGTAAAAAGTTCTGGATAATTTCTTCAAATTAGGATCTCGATTTCATCTTCTCATAGCATGATAATGCTTGCCCTCCTTCTAGCACCATTTCTGTTGACGTGTTTTTTGTACACAGCCAAACACAGAATAAAATACCTAAAGGTACCTTATCCTCTCTTGAATAAAGCCTCCGAATGCTGAAGATGTCATGAAAAAGGATCAATCGGAATGACTTCAAGGTTCTTTGCTGTAGGATCTCTACGTGTGGATAAGCTCTTTGTGGTATGATGTGATTTTGCTAGAATCACAAGGGGACTTACACTTGTCGACCTGAATGTCTGATTTGCTTTGAATATTGCTAGAACATAAGTTTTTACTAACTTTGATTTGAAAAAAAAAGGAAAAAAGATGAGGGCGAGGAAAGGATCTAATCCTAACACTTAGAATGTAAGAGCAATGAATGATCTCTGATGAAATTCTAACTAAGTCTTGTTTTGACATCCTAGGACCATCTCCACAAGGTTAGTGCAATCTTCGAAGGAAAGCTTTATGATGTTCAAATCATCACTGCAGGCATAGACACCATCAGGCTGATGCATATCAATGAAGAAGCGACAATTGAAGTTAAGCTTAAGCTGAATGATTCCAGTTGACTACACAAGGCAAGTTAGCAATCAACAAACTGCTAATAGTATGGATATACGAATTTCTTCATCAATCAAACACATTTCTTCCACTCATCTAATAACATAAAATCAAATATGAGAAGTATAGAGACCATGCAAATTGTTGAATCGACCCATAAATTTCACCATTTCTTCAATGAAGTTTTACAAGCCTTTTACAACAACATCTTGGCAACAATCTTTGCCTTCTCTCTCTACTCTACTCTAATTGCTATTCTAATCACCTTCTAACTATTCTCTCCCTACCTTCTAACTCCTTTCTAACTATAGTCTTTCTAACTGCCTTTACAAAATGAAGAGTTGGGGCTTATATAGTGCCCTTAATACAATTCAATGGCTAAGATCAATTTGAGATCAATGGCCAAGATTCAATAATGAAAACCATAATTAGGGTTTGTTACAACCATTACATAACCTTTAATGCTTGACCAATGATAAAATTACATTTTAAGGACACATGTCTTCTCTAGAAAATTCGACCAATGGATAGCTGGGGTAGGTACATCTAAGTTTGTGCCACCTTCCATGAGTTAGGTACATTGAATTTGGACACGCTGAGGTGGACCAACTGGAGAAGTGATGACTGGGATTCCACCTCGTCTGACACTTGTAACTTGGTAGATATTCAACTTGATGTTGTTGAGAAGCTAGCTTTAATTCATTCATCTGGAACTATCTGCTTCTTCAAAGAACCCTTGCTCTGAATTCTTCTGTCTTTGATGTGCAGGATGATTGATGTAACTCGCCTTGGAATGCTGGATTGGAGAAGGTTATTCCTGATGATGTTTGTCCGAGGAAGGCTGTCCTTGTCGATGCTAGACTGGAGGAGGTCATCTTTGTCTTGGACCAGATCTTCTTTGATGAGAACCTGTCGACTTGTAGATCCTCGGGGATTTGGAGTTGCCATCTTGATACCTACACAACATTTCACAATTAGTAATATATCTTGAAGTGTAGAAACTAGGATTCAAAAGGAAGATTTAAGATTTTAATTAGGAAACTTCATGATAAATCTTGAGTTATCATTTCCCAATTAACCATGCAATACTTAGATTTTTCCAAAACAAATGTCCAAAAATCAAACCTTAAACAAGGGTGTCAAGATGATTTTGCCATACCTACTCTTGAGTATTAAACTCTAAGAAATGATGTAAAAATAGATAAATTTCGCTAGGAAAAGTGTAGATCAAAGTTCTCCCTTAGATGAATTGTGCCTCCCTTAGCCTTCCAAAAGGGTTCCACCTTCCACTAGCTTCTTCAAAATCTGGAAATTCGCTTTCAATCCTCTAGATTTCACTCCTCCAATTCGCACTTCAACTTTGCACTTGAAAAAGGATGAATGAATGATTTGAAATGTGAAACAAACCCCTCCAATATATAGAGCGCTCACCTCTCTTCTCTCCAAGGCCAACTTGCCAAATAAAAGGTGAAATAATGAATAAAACCTCAAAAGAGTAGGCCGACTTGGCTAATAAAAACAAAATAAGGCCTTGAGCGCTTTATTAAAAATTAATTTTAAATGCCTCCAAAATAAATTTTGATTTTCTCAAGGCTTAAAATTAATTTATTAAATGCCAAAATGCTTTCAAATTTAAATTTAATTTTCTAAAACACCTCAAAATTAGCAATGTTGGCGATCAAGTGCAATTTGGAGAATATGAATTTTTAAAACGAGGCTTAATGAGATTTCATGAGGATTTCGCCCTGGACCCTCTCTGAGGGTCAGGAGTGATTTTTTTGTTTTCAACAAAGTCCTTCATCATTTCTAGTCAAAACTTCTTCAGGCGGGTGGAGAAAGTCCTTTATTTTCCATTTATGATCAAAACTTGGTCTCTTTTCATTGCAAAACGAAGGAAATCAAAATCTCGCTGTGGGCCCTCTCTGAGGGTCAGGAGCGATTTTTCATTTTTTGCTCAAATTTAGCATTTTTCATCCTCCAAAATCTCTTCAAGACATTTCAACTAGGCCCCCTCACTGACTTGCAAACTTAGCTTTGTCAAATTTTGGGGAGAAGGTGTGTTTTCGGAGTTTCTCGCTCTAGGCCCTCCCTGAGGGTCAGGAGCGACTTTTTGGTTTTGAGCTTGATTATCCACCATTTTTCATTGAAACTTCATTCATCACTTGGCAATGTTCTTCCTTCATCCATCTCATCCAAACTCACTTTGTTGTTGCAAGGTAAAATGAGGATTTTCAACAATATCGCTATGAGCCCTCTCTGAGGGTCCGGAGCAATTTTTCGCTGTGGGCCTTCAGTGAGGGTCAGGAGTGATTTTTCATTTTCTAACCAAAATCATCAAGTTTCAAAGGAAAAATAATATTCATCATGTTCTTGGAGGTCTCTTCTCCTTGTCCTAACCTTGCCTTAGCACCATTTTGAAGAAAACATGCATTTTTTGAAAATCTCGCTGTGGGCCTTCAGTGAGGGTCCGGAGCGATTTTTTGGTTCTAGGCAAATTCCTTTATCTTTTAATCTTCAAATCACCTCCAAGGCATAAAAAATCACGTTCTCCTCCCATCCAAGAAAGTTTTTATCTCAATTCTCCAAACCAAGGAGAGAATCCTAGAAAATCGCTATGGGCCCTCTTTGAGGGTCCGGAGCAATTTTTGTAATTGCCTTCAAAATATTGATTCTCAACAATTTCTTTTCACTTCAAGGCCTTTCAAACATCGTTTCAAACCCATGCCTAACCTTAGCTTACCTCAAACTTGGATGAAAAGTTCCCATATTAGGTTTCTCATTGTGGGCCTTCTCTAAGGGTCCAAAGCGATTTTTTGCTATGGGCCTTCAGTGAGGGTCAGTAGCGATTTTTTCATTTTGGGTTAATTTATTCTTGTGTTGATCCTCCAAATTATATTCAACGGTAGAACATGCTTTCCTTCATCCCTTCCAATCATAAAATCACTTTGATCTTGCAAGAATAATGCATATTTGAAAATCTCACTGTGGACCCTCTCTGAGGGTCAGGAGCGATTTTTGCTACCTGGACCAAAATGTTTCAGTTTTCATCTAAAAATCACTTTTCCAAGGGAGATATCATCTTTTTCTTTGCTATGAATAAAAATTCATGTCCAAGAAAGGTCAAAAAATGTGCACACAAAGAAAATCGCTGCGGGCCCTCTCTGAGGGTCAGGAGCGATTTTTCCTTTCTTGGGCAAAACTCCTTCAATTTATCATCTTTGATCAAGTCTAGATACCTCATTATGCTCATTCTATCCTTCACCATGCTTTTGACATCTTAAATCGACCAAATAAGGCTAGCAATGACCCTTATAAGATTTCTCGTTGTGGCCCTCTCTGAGGGTCAGGAGCGATTTTCGCTTTGGACCCTCTCTGAGGCTTAGGAGAGAGATTTGAATTTTTGAACTCTTCATCAAGATAATTTTATGGAATATAACATTTAAGTATAAGTGACATTTCCTTCATTTCCTTCTATCTTTCTTTCTTATACTTTAAGTTATATTCCATATATACTTTCAGGATGTTTGAGAGTGGTTTCAGACCTCTAGGAGCTATATTGCAAAATCTAGTTTTTGGAGGTTTTTTTAGTTTCCAAACTTAGTCAAATTTTAGGATCAGGACTTTCCAGACTTAACCAAATTTTAGGATTAGGACTTTCCAGACTTAGCCAAATTTCAGGATCAAGACATCACTCAAGCAGGCCCTGCTATCTAGCTGATCCCCTTGGTGACACTCAAAATGCAAAGGCTAACTGACAAAACCCTAAAAGACCTAGAAAACAAACCCTAGAAAGCAAAAAAAAGCAGGGGTCCCCATTTGCAATGGGGTGATGTGTGAATACGTCACAACAAGTATGAACTTGTCTCAGGATATGATTGGCAAAAGATCAAGGAGGATGTTCCAAGTCATGCAAGAAAGGAGATAATCCTTATCTGTTCCACAAGCAATACTTAGGTCAACTTGATCCATTATATCAAGTTTCTTGTATTAACTTGCTATATCAAAATCCATGTAAGGAATACCCAGGTCATCTTGAATCATTATGTTAAGTTGCTTGTATTTTCTTAAAACATTTTACAACTCAATGATGAAAATAAAGCACTATGGATCGTCATTTCATCTCATTTGTATATATTACATTTCATTGCATTCCATCCATCCATACATTCATAATAGATGCATATCATTCATACATAGTAATGACAATGGGTGGATACTCTATTTTCCTCTTCTTCCATAGGAATGAGTCATAGGTCCTCCATTTCTTCTATCTAACATCGAAACCCCCCTCACCCTCCCCATCTCGATAATCAGCATCACATACCCTACATCGTTTCCCAATCAACCCAATCATGCCACATTTATCACCATCCATCTCTAAATAGGAGGGATTGTGTTTCCTATCCTAAGTCATCCAATAAGCCAAGCAAGTTACTCTATCTGCACAGGTACATCAACACACTCACACCTATACTATCAACAGATACTCTAATCAGGTATCTTCGGGTCTCAACAGGTGATCAATCATGGTAATCCTAGACTACATCAGACATTTATCATAATGACCTAGTCTCAATAGGGTTGCTATGAATCACCACAACCAACACACACACACACACACACACACACACACACACACACACACACACACACACACACACACACACAATCAATTGATCAACCAATCAAACATAATTCATCGGACAATTACATCAATTGTCTAAGTCTCAACGAGTATTTTGCTTCCTATACCTTGACTTCATCAGGCAATTACATCAATTGTCTAAGTCTCAACAGGTCACTTTGATTCACTTACTTAGACTTTATCCTGTCCAAGCAAACAACTGACATCAATTGTCACGCTTTGACTCGACCAAGGCAATTTAACCAACTACACCAGATTGTCCAACCATTTTGATCAATTATATAGCATCATTCAAAAGCACAACACCACATTTGCACTGTATATCCTACATAACCTATGGGTACTCACTGGCTTGCCATTTCTCTGTATTCACTCTATTTTCTTCCATTCTTTCACCATTATTGCGAATTTCTTCTATTCTACTTCCCCTCCACTTCTCGTTCTTTTTCGAGAGATCGCCCGATTTTTTGAAATTTTTCAGCCCATCTCTCGAGGGGGCATACCACCCACTAAATTAACATTTATGGGGCATATTTCTTCACACCTATTTTTCTTTCTTTGAAATGACATGATAAAACCGCACCGTCTCAAAGAGGGGCAAATGTAGTCACATAAATCTGTCCACTTAATTAAATGAATTTTTAGTATTTATTTGATTATTTAAACATCAATCAATAATTAATTAAATTAATATTTAATATTTAATTAATTCATCTTAACCCTCTTCTCCTATTAATTAATAAATTATTCAATTTATTTGATTTAATTCACTTAACCAAATTCAGACCACTAATTAAATAAATAAATCATATTTATTTAATTAAATCTTCTCTCACATTTTTTATTTAAATTCCCCCAAAATCTCACCTCTCGCATTTAAATACATTTACATTTATTTAAATAACCTTTATCCTCCACCCACTTGTATTTTCCTACAAATGCAACTTGCACAACTATTTTAAATAAATTATTTATTTAAAATCCTATTTATCCTCACCCACTTGAAACCTTTAATGGTTTCCCTTAAAGTCTTCAAACTTAATGGCTTCCTTCTAAGAGTCTTCTTAAGGTTTTAATGGTTTCCTTTAAAGTCTTCAAACTTAATGGCTTCCCTTAAAGTCTTCTTAAGACTTTAATGGTTTCCCTTAAAGTCTTCAAACTTAATGGCTTATTTCTAGAGTCTTCTTAAGCCTTTAATGGTTTCCCTCAAAGTCTTCAAGCATTTAAATGCTTTATCTTCCTTTTTCTCATGTAAATAAATTAAGATTTATTTAAATCCAAAATTCACATTCACATTTAAATAAATTAATATTTATTTAAATATCTATCCAAATGCAAATTACACCATTTAATTGAAATAAATGATTTTATTTTAATTGAAAATACCAAAATTCCTCCCACTTGCATTCTCCTACAAAACCCACGCAATCCTAAACCCCTTCTAGATTCTTCTAACCCCTTCCTAATTAGCCTAATCCATCCCCTAAATATTGTCACATTCCTAAGCAACTTGGAGTCACTTCTCAAAGCCCTCAAAGTCTTTGAAAGGCATTTAAGGCTTTAAGTCTTCAAATGGTTAACCTCTAAAGTCTTCCAAACCATTAAAGGCTCTTACATAACCATTTATGGTTAACTCACCTTTTACCTTTGGTTAGAGACTTTCCTCTAACTTAACCATCCTTTTGACTCATGGGTCTCTTCAAAGCATTTATTTCTTTGACTAGGGTAGCCATCATGTCCCCTCAAGCATTTAATGCTCCTTATCTCTCCTCTCAAGCCTCCTCATGGTGACACTTGTCAACATGGGATTGGGTTGAAATTCTCACATGGATTGAATATCTTTCAATCCTAACCCTTGTTAAGATTGCTCAATCTTAACCCTTCATTTCCCCATTTCTTCTATAAATAGAACCCTTCTACTCAAGAAAAGGAGGAAGCATTAGAGTATTGTTGTTATACTAGTATTAGCATAGAGCTTTTTCATAGCATCACTATCTACACTTGCATAGCATTTATTTATCATTTTCAACCATCTTGAATCTCCATATGGCATCCATGGCTAGTGCTAAAAGCTGAGACCTACACTCATGTGGAACTTGGAGAGGAGAAGAACAAGGGAGGAGCAACTATGGGCATCTTGATTAGCTATTTTATTCTATGTTTATATGCTTTCTATTTCATGCCTAATAGCTCTCTTGATATGCCTGTTTAGGATAATCTTTTGTTGCTAACACTAATGTTTGTTTCTTGTGCTCTTGTGTGTGTTTCCATCAAACAAATTTTCTAATTCTTTTTGTAGAGCATCAGCAACAATAGTAGAACGATTTTTGGACTCTGATCATGAAGATAGTGAGGACAGTCATATGCACAGGGCTTCCCCCCCTCTTCTTAATGCCTTAATATTCTTCCAGAGTTTGTTAGGTTTTTCCTACTTCCTTCACAAACACCAATAATTGAACTATCCATTAATTAACTTTGCAAAATAGATAATCTTGTCTTATTAGTTATATATTAACAGTCATGGTCACTATGAAGGACAATCATGAAATCTTGTTTTTTGGTTTGTGAAATAGTCACCAACCTTTGGAGCATGTTTGTGGTAACCTCACACAACTATATTTGACTTATCCTAATGCCTTCAAGGCATATCAATCTATTAACACCTCCAACATACCGTCAATTCACTATCCTAATAGACTAAGACACCAAAAATCAGTCTCTTCAACACATTTTTTGCACGTGTGAACATTATCATGGAACCCTACAAGAATGGAGAATAAAAAAAATGATTACAAGAGCCTCTCTAATTGGTGTGGAATTTTCAATGTTGTAAAGGCCCAAAATACATTTTTCTTCCCTCACCGGGAACCCTAATGAGGGTTATACCAGTTTTCACAAGAATTAATATAACTTTGCCAAAATAGAATGAAATTAATTAGAACAAAGGCCTAAATGCAAAAAATTAATCCCCCTAACATGGTCAACTATTTTCCAAATCAAATGAATGAGATTTCACAACAAAAAATGCCAAGGAATAGACTCACTTTTGATAAAACCAAGAAAATGCGGGGAACTCTAAGATTTTATTGGATTTTCTTGTTCAATGTCTCATAAAATGTTCAACCCCCATCTTGGTCAAGGGTAGGGTTATTTAATGAATTCCAAGCCCCTTACAATGGTTATAAATATATTTTAAACCTCACCTAATCAAAATGTATCAAATAGCTAATGTTGCATTGACAATTTTTGCCAAGAATGATAATTTAACCAAAAATGATCAAGGACCTAAACTAAGACCCTAAGGACCTCACACCATTAAAAATAGATCCAAAGAGGCCCAAAATAAATTAAAACATGATTAAACATTTCATTTATCATCTTAGTACACATTTGTACTATATTGACAATGTTGATAATTTTTGGTCAACATAACTCCAATAGAACTCAAAACACTGCATAATGGTCTCAAGGACCCCGATTACATCAAGAATGGTCTTCTATGACCTTATTTGTGACAAAAAAATAAACACGCTAAATATCCTATGCATGTACCATAGTGGACTCAAAATGGTCTTCTTGTGCTAAGTGCTCCTGCACCATAGTCACCTTGGTCTACTACCATTTTCATTTCTCTTTTCAAACTTATTCATCCTAATGATGGTTCATAGGGCATGATCCAAAACATTGATGAAAAACTGATCACATAGTTAAATACAGAAGCTATCAAGATAATTTATCATGGACTGTGGAAATTCCATGCATTTAATATCATTATTAAGGAAATTAAAACAAATAAAATATATTTTTTTCTTTGTAGGGTAAGTTTGGATTTTGAAAACAAAACAAATCTTATTTCTACTTTTAGAAAAAACATAAAATCCTTTTTTTGCTTTATACGGTTAGTCTTCTTTTGTTTTTTCTTACAAAGATTGTGTTGACCTTCTATAGACCCTGATGTTATTGTAGACTGCTTATCAGCATAAAAATCAAATCCATTTTTGGCTTTATATGGTTGGTTTGCTTTTATGTTTTCCCTCATAGATTATGCTAACCTCCTATAGACCTTTCTACCATGTAGAATGCCTATCAACATAATAATAATAATGATATCAATCTCTATAACAAATCTGCATTAAATATTAGAGTGTTCGCTTTAGTCCTAATAATTAGGGGAGAGGATCTATTAGTTGAGCACCCTAACTTGGCACTACTCAAAAAATTAATGTGGAAATTTCAAATCACTACCAATGTGTTACAATAGCTTACTTGACAAGTCTACTACTTATAGCTAATGTTTTAGGGCCACAAAAGTATGGTTTTTGTTGAGGTATTCAAAGAGACCTCAAAGGAGTGAGATTCATAGGTGTGCATAAAGTAAGGTTTTATTGGTTCGTAGATGTGGAATTGCATGATTTTTTTATTTTTTTTATCTAATCAATACATTTCATTCAATTTTGGTAGACATAATCAATACTAACAACTTTAAAGTCACAACTATTGGTGCAATATTGTTAAAAATATTAGATATTAAATCAACAAATTCTATAAGAACTATGGGAACATGCTCAATGAATAGATCATTTCCCTTAAATTTATTTGGCATTGAATTGCAATGTGAATATGGTCATTATGTCAAGGATGTTAATGTTATTAATGTTTTATTAATGTTACATTCATCTTTCATGAACATTTTCATTTTTGGCTTAATTTCATAATTAGAAATATGAAGCTAAATAATTGAGGATTATTACGAACATCTATTTGATGAATTTATGAAATGAATGATGTTCATTTGGCCGATTAATGTTTTGATATATGGATACCTTGTATGGTAAATATTATGTCTAACTAGATTCATGTGTCTAAGTGGATGTAGGAGATTCTATCACCCTCAAAGAAGGGATGGAGAGTATCATCACAGAGAGGGGTGAAAACATGGGAAGAGATTAGAGTTGGTAAAGAAAATGGAAGAAACTAAATGCTCAAATTTAGAAATCTAAATTGAAGGCCAGTGTTCAAATTTTAGCATGAAAGATCCTTCATTTTAAACTTTTAGTTGGTGATAG
The DNA here is from genome assembly GCF_030272615.1 of Cryptomeria japonica. Classification (NCBI taxonomy): domain Eukaryota; kingdom Viridiplantae; phylum Streptophyta; class Pinopsida; order Cupressales; family Cupressaceae; genus Cryptomeria; species Cryptomeria japonica. Next base: position 591,631,524 of record NC_081412.1, on the reverse strand, counting down.
ACTAAATTTTTTGAAGGTTATGCCATCCAAGTGCCCTTATTGCTAGCATATTGAGAACTAGAAACCTATTTTTTGGGATTACATTTTGTTAAGAAAAAATGGAAGGTCATATATACTTAATTTCTTGTGATATTTGATTATATGTTGGGCTACAAAAAAGCTTTGTTGGGTAACGAACTTCATAATATAATATAATTTTTGATACTATGAGACAAACGACCTTGCTTAATATTTGGAAAAGTAGATGTCCAACAATGTTTTCTAATCTTATTTTCTATTAGGATTTTAAAATAATTATGTTTTACTCTAACATAATGCTATAATTTGTTTCTCTCTATTCTTAGTTGAAGGAATTTTCTCACTATCACAAATATTTGGAGGAAATCAAGTCCTTGTTGTTGTAGATTCATGATAGAGACATTCGTTGTTTTAGACAACTCTAGAGACTATTTTAGTTCAAATTATATTTATTTTTCTCCTTTGGTGCAAAAGAATAAGTTTGAAGCCAATGGTTTTGTTGTTGTGTGGTTGGATCAATCTTCTTTGGGATAGTTATGATTGTGGTGGACTCTTGGTTTGAGTTGTTTATTTTTTGATTTGTATTTGGCATATGATGTCTATTGTTAGTGGCCCTTTAGGCTGATCTTTGTTGTTGTTCTTATTTGCAACTCCTTTTTTGGATTGTCATTCCTTTTATGTATATTTATATCTCTACTTTGTTAAATAAAAATATACATGTGTTATTGTGCTTGGTCTAATGGTATTTTGTTTACTTAATTAAAATTTTATAACAAGTACAAATATGTATACATATACTTGATGGGTGTGTCTATTAACACCTATAATCAATTTGTACTGATAATGTTTGTCAATGCACATTGGCTTTATCAACATTCATTTATAATAGTAATAAACACCTTGTCCAATAGCCCTATTGCCCTCCACCATATCACAAACAAAATAATAATGTATATCATGAATGTGTATTTTTGCAAATGAAACATAATCTTTGGTCAAACATATATTATTTCAACTATCAAATTTAGTTTAAACTATGTCATGTCTTAGGACCACATTTGAACATAACCTTTGAAGCCCCATTCTCTCTATACAAGCATATATAATACTCAACTTTTGTAATAAAAACAAAAACCACAACATGTAACTTTTTTAATCTAACTCACCGAACTACAAAATAGGCTAAACACTAACTACTCATGAAACTCCTACTATACATGTTGCCACGACAATTTACTTCCATGAAAACTTAATGATTAATATTATAGCCAAATTAATTCCTCCTTAATATTTAATGACAATGAAATGTTATTTTGTTATCTTGAAAAGATACTTCGACATGCTATCACTTGAGATGGTGTCATTTTGATCTATGCACCTCATTTTAGTTCCAAATCATCATGTGAGATTTTGCCAAGATCAAGAGCTCAATGAAAAGTACAAAATAGAGAGACAAAATATTGATAGGAATAAATTGTATTCTATCAAGATGAAATTATTGATCAACTGGATCATCAAAAGTTGTTACATACAATGAACACGGGCTTGCTTATATAGGCAAGGCTATATGGATATGTGAGCACACAATCATGACATGTGGCTCAATAAGAAACAAGGGTAGGTAGGAAATAGGTGTGGTAGGTAGGATAAACAATAAAATATTCCACATGAGATGGATCACTCACTGAAGGTGGAATGTAATAATAAGATAAGACCACAAAAGGTGGAAATTCTTCTACACGCACTATCCTAATGTGACAAAAACACCCAAGTGTCGCATATGAAAACTATTATGATATGCATGTACCTAAGTAAACTTAAGTAATGTGTAATAATATCCAACATGAATAATCAATTACACAAACAAAACCCCTTAAGTGCAACTTAGAGGAATGCACTTAAGTCTACAATGCAACTAAGCAATGCGATATGGGTCCAGGCTACTAGGCCATGTTAGGTACCCATGTACAAATGGAAATGCATGCAAACCAATGCAATGAAATCTCTCACAAAATGGGGAAAGAGAGAAAAAACCAATGGGAAAAATCCCTCCCCCAAAAGAGACATGAAAACTATATATAAAGGAACTCTCAAAGAAGTATGAGAAGGACAAAACCCCATGTGAGGAAAAAGTCCCCCCATATGAGAGAAGAAGAGAAGGTAGGTAGCCCCCCTTCAATGTAGAATCTACACCAATGATAGAAGCTCGATGATGTATGAAGAAACTGCTCCATGAATGTCGAACAAAATTCCTCCCCTTAGGAAGAAACAAAACCAAAGGTGTATCCATGAAGTCTCCCCAATCACGAAGGGAAGATGAAGGAAAAAATGCATGATGAATGAAGTCTTTGAAAACTGCTCAAGTGTCCCCATGTTAATGCTGAAAGCTACCCCCTCCAAAGGTGGTAAACTGATCCACACTGCTGAAAATGGCACTCTAAGATCTAGTGGAGATGAATGTAGAAAAATAGCAAAAGACTCACATGTATCCTCTAAGGATAAAGAGACCTCCTCCAACTGCTGTACAAAAGTATCCATAATCATATCAACCTTGAAAGAAGGATCATGTAGAGAATGCACAAGAGGGTTAGAGAGTTCCCTTGCAATAATCAAAGAAGGATCATCCTCATCAAAGAGAAGATGAATGTCATCAATGATGTCTCCCAAATCTACAATGTAGGACTCCACAAACAAACCTGCAATGTATGTCAAGTAGGCATCCCAATCAACTAAAGGTTGAAGACAATGAATATCCTGCTGCACCGAATCACAAGGCAAAATTGTCACACTAGTTGCATCATCAAGTGCAATAGGTGATGTGATATCAATAGGAGGAGATGAAATAGAAGGCTCAAGAATGGGGTCACATGTGAGAATCCCCAATTTCAAGTATCCAAAGTTCTCATCAAAATTTGAATCATCAACATAGGAAGAATCAACCTCATCAATAGGACCAAAATATGAAAAAAAGTACAACCGAGATGCATGATCAACCACCCCAGTCGCAATGATAACTCTAGCCTCCAAGTCTCTAATGATAACTGAATCAGGTGTGAACTCCACAGTTTTTGTAGTTGCGCCATGTTTGATTTGATAGATGAAAAGAAGATTGTTTGTCAGATGGGGTACACACAACACATCATTGAAAGAGTTATCCCCAATGGAAATAGATCCTTTCCCAATCACATTCATGTATGTATGCCACAATCCTTTAGCTTTGCTCTTAGCTCATTTGGTTTTGTGACATAATCTTGGATTTTATCAAAATCGTTGGGATCTAAAGTTGTGAGTTCACTATCAAGTTTGTAGTCCTTAATTTCATCAACTTGTCCATACAATTTTTCATAACTATCCCAAGCCTCTTTAATTGTAGTAGACTTATCAATGTGGAAAATGAGGTCATCTGATACATATTTTCTAAGAGTTCCAAGTGACATAACATTCTTAGTGAGCCATTCAATGTGAGCATTAGGATCCACCTTAGGATCAGGGGGTGCTATTATAGTTCCATTTACATAATGAATGAGTCATTTTTCCATTAGTTTACTCCATGCCTTTATCTTCCATGAAGCATGATTATGAGGAGTTAAAAGTGGAAATTTAGGAGAACCCATAGCACCAAATTGAAAAAAACACAAGATAGAGAGAGACACAATCACACAAGACACCCCCCCCACCAAATTACACAATCAAGAAATGCCCCCCCAAAAAAAGATGATGTGGCACTTTATACTTAGTGTGTATACAATGGGCCACTTGCAAAATAAGGGAAGGTGGACTTCTGATTTCAATTTTATAACTTCTCAAAATGAGATATAAGAGACTTCTACAAATACTGCTAGTGTTCTAAATAGAGATCTAAGCAAAATACAAGTACCAAATAGGCCAAAAATGATCAAATATTGAAAGTACAATTTTAACTCAAAATCACTACAAACTAATGGCATATTATAAAAGTAGACAAAAAATTATGCACTTTCAAAAAAAACGGCACCTAAAAAGGAGGTCGTATGAACCCAAACGAAGCCTTTGAAGTTGCAAAATTGGAGATTAGATAGGGACAGTCATGCGAATCTACAAATTATAACACAACTGTCCATAAATATCAAAAAATTCCTCCACTACTGCAAAGAGCATGAAATTCTAGCCCATTTCAAAAAAAATTGCACCAAAAAAGGAGCAAAAATGAGCAAGTTAGGGCCATTTGAAGTTGAATTGCAATTTAAAAAATGTAAATGAGAGGGGGCTAAACAAATTTCAAAATACTGCTTACGCATTGCTGATGTCAGAAAATGATGAGATTAAATTTGACACCTATCTGGCCGTCGTGAGAACTTCACCTCCACCCTGCGGTCGTTTGTATTGTATGAACATGATGACGTGGCAATGCAAGTGATGTGGCAGTACGACTCCGATGAAGTGTCTGCCTGTGTGGCAATACGACTGGGTTTATTATCTTCCTATGTGGTTGCACGCATGGCAAAGGAATGTTTACCGCAGGCTAGAGGTCACCTGCCACGTGGCAGACGTGGGTCCCGCCAGGTTAAATGCCTTCTAGAGAAGGAGTAGGGAGCTGAGAAACAGGTCGTCGATGGAAGCAGTCGCTGAGAGGAAGCACCGGTGTCAAGGAAGCCAACAGCTAGTGTGGGAAATCGCAGTTGCCGGTGGAGAGGTCGTCAGGAGGTAGAAAGCCAGCACAAGTCATCGGACAGAGATGCCAAGCAGAGTGGACGAAGTGGCGAGGAGGACCGGCGTCGTCAGGGAAACAGAGGCCGACAGACGAAGACTGGAAGCCACAGATTAGTTAGAAATGGGTAGCAGACAGAGACGGTGAGGAGCATAGAACGTGCAGTCGCTGGCAGGAGGTGCGTAGACCGTGCAGATGCCGGTGGGAGTCTGCAGGACGACCGAGAGAAGACTGTGGATGGGTCAGTCAAGGTACAAAGCTTCCAGTGGCGCTCTGCAAAATAATTAAAGCAGGGCAGTAGGATGTCGGGGGCGGGGCAGGGGGGGGTTGACTCCCCCATAAAACAATTTTTATTTTTATTTTACATAAAATAAAACTTTTTACATTGCCCCCTGCTTTTTCTGAAAAAAAATTCTGCAAATAATAATTAGAAGATTTATAAAATAAATGCACAGAAAATAAAATAAAAAAATATTTTTTTTAAATCCCTACAATATACCAGAATTGGCAAAAAAATTTCCCTCACCAAAATAGGTCGACTTTATAGTCAAAATTAATGGAAACAGTCTTCCAAACTCAACTGTGATGTCCAAATTGCTCTAGAATGCCCCCAAAAAAGCACCTCCCCAGATCTGAAAATTGAAGTGTCTCCAAAAGACTAATCAATGAAGTCCTATAGGCTTTGAAACCATGTGAGATTTTGCCAAGATCAAGAGCTCAATGAAAAGTACAAAATAGAGAGACAAAATATTGATAGGAATAAACATAGCTTTTTTTGTTTGCTTGTATGATTCCAAAGATGCTCTAATGATTGTGAGTTTCTAGTGTTTTTAGATCAGATATAGCTTGTCCTTTGTTGCATATGATGAAAGTTCCAAACTTTACTCCATAGAGTACTTACATTGCTTCTTTGCAGTAGGAAATTCTTGAGTCTAAGTAAAGGTTTCATTACCTCTATCTAAAGCTCTTAGAATTCTAGAGTATAGGGGAGAAACAACTTTTATTTCTAGTATTATACTTAAGAAACCATTTAACATCCCAAACGAAGAGAAAAAAATGTAGAATTTATGAGGAAAACATTTAGATGTACTTGAGTGATTTTCTAAACATCAAATTACTTTTCTTTGCATACCACACCCCATATTTTCACTTCTAAGATTTGGTGATCCCCCTTGCTTTTTGCTTCTCCTTTTAGGTTTCCCTCTATCCTTCGGTATTTTTTTTCTCCCTTCTTCATCTTTGGTTTTCTTTGTCATGTTTGTAGGACTTTGGGTCCCAAATGAAATGTTCAAACTCCCACCACTTTAGAGGTAAATGTTGCAACCTGGTGACCACCACCATTGTCCATGCCTATGTCAAAATGGAAGGAAAGACGAGGTATAAAGATTTCATTGCACGGAGAGGTCCGAAATGTAAGATGCCGCTACATTATCAGTCCCTAAAAAATGAAAACTTCCACACAGATAAAAGGGAAAGCTAATTTGGGGCTTCCAAAGAGTTTAGAATGTGTCTCTTAGAAAGGAGACAACACCCAAAAAATTCTTGGCAACTTTGATAAGAACAAAATGAATGCAGGCTATGAACAGAGTACTTATCAAGAATATTCAGTCAAGTTCAAAGAAAGCCAAATTGATGTGTAGTTTTTCCATTCACAAAGATGTTGAGCCTGATAAAGATAAGTGATGAGTATTTGCTCATTGAAAATGAAATCGTTGCCTCACAATGTCAATGTTCAATATATCAATATGGTATGAGAGAAAACAAATGGTTCAAGAGGCAACTATGTCCAAAACAAAGCCAAATTATTTGTAAGGGCATTGTGCAAACTTGCAGAAATTAGTGTCCCTTTCTTTCTGAGTTTCGATTTGAAGGCATTAACAAGGTGAAGAGTTTCGGCGCACAGAAAATATTTCTCAGAGGACTGGTATCTAATGAAATGTATGAAGGTATCTGAGTAACAATTACTGAAATAAACCCCGGCTCCAAAATAAATTATACATATCAGCTTCTTTTAAAATGTCTCGTTATTGCCTGATGGTATCAAGAGATACCACATATAACTAAAATGTGATGGATTTTATTTAAATGAATTTTATTAAAAGGAAATTGTAATAAGAATAATTTTTTGAAGTTTAATCTTCTGAAGTTTTAGATCACATATTAATTCATTTAAAATAAATTTGAAAACATTTAAAATTTTATAAATCTAAATGAATTATTTAATTAATTCTATGAAATATTTAATTATCCTTTTGATTATGTAGGTGCCTCAAAGATGAAAGATGGATGAGTGATATATAACGTGGAGGTTGAGGACAATCGGCAGTATTGTAAAAAAGGAAAATCAAACTTAATCTAGAACTAGAAGATGAACAAGAAGTAAAGCTGCAATTAGACCTTTTTAATTAAAGTTTAAAAGGATTAACTGGAATTGAGCCAAAGGGAAAAATAGATTTGTCTGGTGCTTGTGTGCTTGAATACACAAGATAACTAGATTTTTGCATGTACTCATTTGATAGGAAAATTTGTTTCCCACATCTATAAAATGTAAATTGTTGTTGATTTTGAGGGGTTAGTTGGTAACAAATCAAAAATCAAAAGATAAAATAGCATTAGTGTTAATTAGGTGTTGTACCTAGTAAGTCCATCACCTATGACCTAATCACACATATTACTTAAGTTTACTAATGGATCACATATGATTCTTCTCACTTTTAGTGGATATTTATCACTTTTCTACCTTAAGTGGATGATAAGTTATCAAGTTATGTCTCATATCATAATATTAATATACTTTTCATAATCCCATGCTATCATATGTCTTATCTTATGTAATACCCTATCTGAAGGACTAAGGAAAAAACTAAGAGAACAAATTTTTTTTTGAAACAACAACAACAAGACCAAATTTATGACAAGAACATGTCACACTCACATTATAGCATGCACATAAGTATCAAATGGAGCAGTACAACACAAAGGTGATGGCAACTAGAACAATCCTCACCATTGCATATGCAAGGTAGTACCAATGAAAGAATAAATAGTCACCAAACACAACCACCATGAAAAACCTACAAGAGAGAAATAACACTATCTAAAAGATGATGAAGTACAAATTCACAGTCATGTTCTCTCATGAAACCACACAATGATACAATGAGGGAATCATCTACCTCTAGTCCATACCAAGGCACACTGAAAAACACTAACAACGTACTCAGATACCAACACTAACGATCATTGACTAGGAGCCAACATAGCATTTAACTAAAAGAAAACACTATCAATATTTGAGACAAAGAGTAGGATGAGGACAATGGCACCTCTAATCCACTCAATAAGACCAAGATGATCTTTAACAAAAAAAGCCAACCTACACAAGAGGTTACGTAATGAAAAAGAAAATGGTAACAAAATAACAAGGTCCAAGGCTTGAGGACAAATCCTCTAGAATTCTAGAAGAATACTCAAGGGTTAGTGATCAAGCTTACCACATAACCCCTAGTTATGATGATATAGGAAGAAGGATGAAATTCTGATGTGTGTAGGCTAACAAACTAGATCGAGGTTCAAGGATCAAATATTTGCTTTATCTTGTTTGCAAAGAACATGAACTCAAAAGGAGAAATCCCAAAGCCTAATATTGGAGGATCTGAATAGGGGTTTATGGTTTGGGATTTCTACTCAACCATTACCAATCATAAACAAAAATAGTAAAGAGAAAGTCCAAAGTCAAATACCCAACGAATATGGAACCTATGATATCTGAAGCGCAATGAAAATAGTGTTGGAAAATTGGAGGAATTGATTATGTATTGTAATGATGTTTTGTCATTGATGGCAACATCGACTGTTTTGATTGTTTACCGGTTTCCGGTAGAGAAATTGGATTATGATATTGATCCGGTATGCTTTGGTTTGTGGAATTGGTTTGGATATTTCATTCATGCTATTCAGATACGTATCATGATTAGTTGGTTCGAGATTTGATGACTCAGGAGCTATCATTTGTTCTAGTAAGCCTTTTGGTCACCGGTAAGGGTTTTACCGACATAGCTTTGTTGAAGATCTTTTGACGCACTTGATAAGTGGTGTTGGTGCGACTTCTAGATGGCTTTCAGGATGTTGTTCATTATCTTGTTTGTGTTCTTGTTGCTCGGTGGTGTTGCATTTAGGAGCGGACCTAATGCTATCTTATTCTACTAGGTTATGGACTAGTTTATGTAACGTGTTGGTGGATGATCCTGATGCGTTACCGATTGGATTTATTGATTGGATTATCTTGTTTTGGTCTTAGGCCGACTTGGTTGATCATTGGATTGTGGGTTTATATTATGAATTTATTGCATTATCGTTTAGGTGGCCGACCTAATTGTTTAAGTGTCGGGTTGGCATGAATATGATGTAAGCTCTCTTTGTAGATCATGGTTATGGGTTTTTGGTTTTATGGGTTATTTGATTATCTATGTGTGGATAAGGTTTTAATCATATGCAGAGGTTTTTTCGATCATAGGTGATTGAATTGGGTTGGTGAAAGAGGTTTAAGACCTCCAATACTGAGCTTAACCGAAACTGTACTCGGGCATAGGAGATGATATTCTTGCAGTTCACTCTTCTTTCTGGATTGTAGTCTGGATTTATATTGTAGTCAATGAGGCTCCTTTTGTGATGAGCAGTGCACTCTAGGATATTGGCCTTCCTGCATTTGCAGACCCCTCTTTTTGTAATCACATACTTAATGCAAAAGTATTATCTGACTGTGGGTAGGGTTCCCACCGTGGTGTCTCCCTTTACCGGTTTTTCCACGTACAAATTTTAGTGTTATATTTTGTGGATGGTTGGTAAATGCTCTATGGCTTTTATTTGTGCTTAACTATTATATCTGTTATTCTAGTATTTGGTTTATGTATTCTGGTAATAAGGTTTTAATGCTTAAAGTTCTATAATCTACTGACAACTGATTAACCCCCCCCTCTTAGTTGTCCACCAGTTATCTAAGTTGTCTAACAATTGGTATTAGAGCTTGGTCCTCTGTGTAGAAGCTTAACCACTTGAGGAAGATTCTATGATGTCTAAAAGTTCAAGCTCATCAAGTTCATCTGCAGTTGTTTTCTAGAGAGAAATTCCTAGGGTTGATGGAACAAATTACAGAGTATGGAAGAATTCGGATGGAGACTTATTTGAGATGTCTTGGTAAGAAGATTTGGGAGATCACTGAGAAACGATATACACCTCATAATCTGGAATCTAGAAATCCTCCTCTGATAGGCTTGGATAAGGACACCGAAAATGATTGTAGAGCTAGAGAAGCCATTCTGTGTGCACTTTCTGATCAACAAGTTATGGGACTAATCGACAAATCAACTGCAAAGGCTATATGGAATAAATTGGAGACTCTAAATGAAGGTGACCCTACGGTTAAAATTGCTAAACTTGATGGTTATCAGGTGAGATATGAGAACTTGAAGATGGAAGAAGATGAAAGGATTACTGCTTTTATGGAGAGAGTTAATGAAATTATCATGGGAATTCAATGATGTGGTGGATCTTTGAGCGAAGATGAAATAGTTTCTAAAGTATTGAGAGTTTTGCCACTGGCTTATAAGATGAAGGCTACTGCAATTAATGAGTTGAGAACAATGGAAAAAATCTTTGTTAATAGGGATACCTTAGTTGGGAAGTTATCTACTTTTGAGCTTGAGGAATTTGGTCCTTCTAGAGTTGCAAAATCTGAACTTGCTTTTCATGCATCTACATCATCTATTGGCAAGAGTGATTGGAAAGCCTTATAAGCTAAGGAACTGGAGGAAATGAAGAAAGAAGATAAAGAATTTTTAGCAACTTGAAGCCCTATTTGCTAGAAGAGTACCTAAAGGTATGTCGGGAAGTAAGTATGAAGGAAAATCACCTTTTAAATGTTCTGCATGTAATGAGATAGGTCATTTTGCATCTAGATGTCCTGAAAGGAATTCAAGATTTGAGTAAAGAGATAGAAGATCTTTTAAGCCTAACCATGATTATCAAAACAAGCATAAGTACAGAAGGAACAAATACAAATCATGCTACTATGCAGATGAGGAAGGTGTGACTGATTTTGATGATGAACCGACACAAGATTCAACTAGTGGATCCAACAATGAAAATAATGGGTATTCTTAGCTATAAAGGAAGGAAGAAAAGGCCCTTGCTGCTAAAGTTGAAGACAAGGATGAATGGGTGATAGACAATGGATATTCACATCATATGACTGGAGATAAAAGGAAGTTTCTATCTTTGCAGGAATTTGATGGCAGTCTGGTTAGATTTGGAGATGAGAAAGCATGCATGATCAAGGGAAGAGGAACTATATCATTGGATGGTAAGCATAATATTGATAATGTTTATTACATGGTTATCAACAGATCTAGATTGGAGATTGCATCCGGTATGCAGACTAAAGGTAACATCTTTCATTTGAACTCCGGTGAGAAGATATGTTTGATTACACAAATTGATGAGAGTTCGCTATGGCATAAGAGGTTGTGTCATGTGAATTTTGATTGCATTGTAAAGATCATCTCTACTAAGGCAGTTAGAGATACACCTAAGATTGTGAAGCCCTATAATTAGGTATGCAAGGAATGTCAAATGTGAAAACAAGTCAGAACTTCTTTTAAGAGTATACAAGACAAATCTAATGATGTTCTTAATCTTATTCATACTGATTTGTGTGGTCCTGCTAGAATCAAAAGTTTTTAGGGTGATAGATATTTTATGCTAATCATTGATGACTATTCTAGAATGATGTGGGTTACTTTTCTAAAGGAGAAATCTGAAGCATTTGAAAAGTTTAAAATCTTTAAAGATAAAGTTGAGACAAAGATAGGATTAGAGATTAAATGCTTAAGGTCTGATTAGGGTGGAGAATTCACATCCGGTGAATTTAACAGTTATTGTGAAAAGAATGGGATAAGGAGACAGTTATCTACACCCCAGACACCTCAACACAATGGATTTGTGGAAATGAAGAACAAAACTATCTTGGATGTGGCTAGAACTATGATGATGGAAGCTAATCTGCCTCATATCTACTAGAGAGAAGCTATGACCATGGCGGTATACACATTCAACAGAGTTCATATCAAAGGAGACACCTTATGAGTTATTGTTTGGTCATACACCTACAGTTAAGTATTTTAGAATCTTTGGTAGTAAATTCTATATTAAAAGAGATGATTTCATTGAAAAGTTTGATCCTAGATGTGATGAAGGGATATTTCTTGGTTATTCTAATGAAATCAAAGCATATAGATGTTATGACAAAAGATTGCAAAGAATTGTGGAGAGCACTAATGTCAAGGTGGATGAGAAGAATAGAAGTCATATCAGAACTTATGAGAGAGAACCAACAGTGGAAATGATCATAACTGAACTGGTAGCACCTGTACCGGAAAAAAATGTTGAACCAGTTACCCCGACAGTATTAAAAAATTCAATAGTAACTGAAGATCAAAGAAGAGGAACAGAAAGTCAGAAGACTCCTAGATATGTAAGGTTAAATCATTCAGAAGATCAGATCATAAGAGACAAGAACAAAGGAGTAATGACAAGAAGAAGGTTGGCAATTGATGAGGTATGTTTCATTTCTCAAGTTGAACTGGCATTAGTTATTGAAGCTTGTAAAGATGAATGTTGGATGAAAGCTATGGAAGAGGAATTATATCAGAATGAAAAGAACAACACATGGACTTTAGTTACCCGGCCTAAAAATAAGAATGTTATTGGAACTAAATGGGTTTTTAGGAATAAATTGAATGAGGATGGACAAGTTGTGAGGAATAAGGCTAGATTGGTATGTAAAGGATATTCTCAGAATGAAGGAATTGATTATGATAAGATTTTTGCTTCGGTAGCTAGGATTGAAGCTGTGAGATTATTTCTTGCTTGTGTTGTCCATAAGAAATACAAGGTTTATTAGATGGATGTTAAGAGTGCATTTTTGAATGTAGATCTTGAAGAGGAAGTTTACATTAAGCAACCTGATGGATTTTCACTTTCAGATGACAAAAACATGGTTTACAGGTTAAGGAAAACTTTATATGGATTGAAACAAGCCCCTAGAGCTTGGTATGCTAGATTGGATAAATATCTTTTGAAGCTTGGTTTCACTAAAGGTAATGCTGATAGTAACTTATATTATAAGATTAATGATGATGACATATTGATTGTTGAAGTCTTTGTTGATGATATCATTTTTGGAGGTGAGGATAAATTATGTATAGAATTATCTAATAATATGAAGAATGAATTTGAGATGTCTATGATTGGGGAGATGAAATTTTACTTAGGTTTGCAGATTACTCAAACTGATAAAGGTATTTTCATCTGTCAAACTAAGTATGCTAGGGAGTTGTTGAAGAAATTTGGTAAGACAAATTCTAAACTGGTTGGTACTCCTATGGTTACAAGTGAGAAATTGACTAAGATAGATGCATTAACACCGGTAAATCCTAGAAGGTACAAGTCTATGATTGGAGGTTTGTTATATCTCAATCAGACTAGACCGGATATAATTAATGCAGTTTGTATTGCATCAAGATATCAGAGTGATCCTAGAGAGAATCATGAGAGTGCAGTGAAAGGATTTGCAGGTATTTGCAAGGAACAACTGAATATGGTTTGTGGTATCCTAAATATGATGGTTTTACACTATGTGCATATACAGATGCAGATTGGGCTACATATGTTGATTACCGGAAGAGCACATCTAGTGGAGGCTTGTTTCTTGGAAAGAAACTTGTTTCATGGATCAACAAGAAGCAGTCGTGTACCTCTTTATCTATTGCTAAAGCTGAATATGTTGTTGCTGCTACTAACTATACACAAGTTCTATGGATGAAGCAAATGTTGAAGGATACAAGGGTGGATTGTAATGAACCAGTAGTTATACACTGTGATAAGTCTGTTGCTATTGACATATCAAAGAATACAGTATTTCATTCTAAGACAAAGCACATATCTATCAAGTATAACTTCTTGAAGGAGAAAGTGGAAGAAAATGAAGTTAGAATGGTTTATGTGAACACTAAAGAGCAAATTGCAGATATCTTCACTAAACCTTTGCCTAAGGAATCATTTGAGTACTTCAGAGACAGATTGAGCATTTATGCCCCTCCGGTAGAGACCTGAGTGATGTTGATTGGCATCAGTCCGCTATGCATTTACAGAGCTCCTATTCATTCTGGATTGATGTGTTGGTGCTACTACTCAGGGGGAGTAGCCAACTATGTGGTTCAGTGGATTTCTGATTTTTCTTTGATGTTTATGTCATATTTTTGGCATTGATGTCAAAGGGGGAGAGATATATGTGAAAAATAGAGCTTAACAAAATATCAGTCAAAGGGGAGAGATCAGAGCTTAACAAGGATATCATTCATAGGGGGAGTTTGTTAACTTCATTGTAATATGATCACTTTATGGTAGATTGTTGTCTGTCTTCCTTTTGGGGAGACTTGTTTGGAATTTCTCGACACTTGAATGTTTTTCACATCTAGTGTTGCCATCAATGCCAAAGGGGGATATTGTTGGCAAATTGGATGAATTGATTATGTGTTGCAATGATGTTTTGTCATTGATGACAACACCAACTATTTTGGTTGTTTACCGGTTTCCTGTAGAGCGGTTGGATTATGATATTGATCCAGTATGCTCCAGTATGATTTGTTTTGTGGAATTGGTTTGGATCTAGCATTCATGCTATTCAGATGGGTATCACGATCAGTTGGTTTGGGATTTGATGAATGGGGAGATATCATTTGTTCTAGTAAGCCTTGTGGTCACTGGTAAGGGTTTTACCGACATAGCTTTGTTGAAGATCTTTTGATGCACTTGATAAGTGGTATCGGTGCAGCTTCTAGATGGCTTTCAGGATATTGTTGGTTATCTTGTTCATGTTCTTGTTGATCGGTGGTGTTGTATTTAGGACCAGACCTAATGTTATCGTATTCTACTAGGTTATGAGTCGGTTTATGTAATATGTTGGTGGATGATCCCGATGCATTACCGGTTGGATTTACTGATTAGATTATGTTGTTTTGGTCTTAGGTCGACTTGGTTGATCATTGGATTACGGGTTTATATTATGAATTTATTGTCTTATATTTTAGATGCCCAACCTAATTGTTTAGGTCCTGAGTTGGTATAAATATGATGTAAGATCTCTTTGTAGATCAAGTTATGGGTTTTTGGTTTTATGGGTTATGCGATTATTTGTGTGCAAGTAAGGTTGTAGTCATATGTAGAGGTTTTGGTCAATCATAGGTGATCAAATTGGGTTGGTGAAAGAGGTTTAATACCTCCAGTATTGAGCTTAACTAGAATTGTACTCAAGCATAGGAGATGTTATTCTTGTAGTTCACTCTTCTTTCCGGATTGTAGTCTAGATTTATTTTGCAGTCAGTGAGGCTCCTTTTGTGATGAGCAGTGCGCTCTAAGTTGTTGGCCTTCTTGCATGTGTAGACCCCTCTTTTTGTAATCACATACTTACTACATAAGTATTATCTTACTGTGGGTAGGCTTCCCACCGTGGTTTTTCCCTTTATCGGGTTTTCCACATACAAATCTTGGTGTTATCTTTTGTGGATGGTTGGTAAATGTTCTACGGCTTATATTTGTGCTTAACTATTATATCTGCTATTCTGGTATTTGGTTTATGTATTCCGATAATAAGGTTTTAAAGCTTAAAGTTCTATATTTTATTAACAACTAATTCACCCCCCTCTCAGTTGTCCACTGGTTATCTGAGTTGTCTAACACATAGAACCTCTATTATTTGAAGTCCAAAAATTCTTCATCAAGGATTAGGAGTACAGGTTTTTACTTATCAAGTTTTCTAATTGTTTGAAATTAATATAGCAATGGCCTAATACTAGATGCCCAAAAAATATCAATAATGCAATTTCAAAATCTACCTTTTGGGAGTCAAGGACCAAGGATGCACCTTCCCACTTTCCATAAAAAATATTAAGTGTAAGGTGAAAATCTAATGTTTAATGTCCAACACACTTAAAGAAATTTAGCAAAGTAGAAGAAGCTTTCGAGGTTTAGGGTATGTGGTTTCACCTTACCTTTTTTATATTCTTAATGAACTCAACAAGGAAAATGATCAATCCTCAAAGTTCAAAACATATATTAGTTTTTACAATTTTGACTGATTTTACTCTCAGGTAAGATTTACAGAGGCAACAAAGAGGCTCATTTTGAGCCAAGATACAAGTCCTCCCATTTTATATCTAAATTGAAAAGTGAAGCGCATTTTACCAATTTTACCATAGGTGTAGAAGCAACTTGATGAAGCATTATATAATCATGCTCAATTCCAACATTGAGTCACACAATCCAATTCACTTACACTAACATGGTTCATCTATTTGAATTACATCCATATCCATGAGGGCTTCATGAAACAATATTACAGTATAAAAGGACTCAAATGTCCTTTAACTATACAATTACATTTCAAGCATCAACTGAAAAACATAAACAAATAAATGAGAGATGGATCAAATAAGCATCTCAATCTGCTATTCTCTTGACCCAATTGTGGTAACCATGCTACCCAGCAATGTGTAATCAAAATATCCGCTCCTTTGTACTAGGAGATAATCACACTACCCACAAGTACATGCACACCAAGCATAATGGAAAGAGATTACACACACATCATACACAAGGTATACATACTCATACACATCATGCAAAGAAATTAGCAATAACATCAAGGGTGAGAAATTTTTTTAATTGGGAATGATCACCAATGGCACAAAAGGAAGCACTCACATTGGGAACACTCACCAATAGAGAAAAGAAATACATCATCATTGGGCATGATCACCAACAAGAAAAAATTAACTAGTCATGCATGTAAGACACATGGGGAGAAAGCATAAGCATATCCAAGTACAAAGAATACATCTCATTTAACAATGCAAGAATGGAGTCAACACCATTATGGAAGGAATAGTACATATTCTTGGTGCTACTCAAGCTATACTAGGACTAGATTATTTACAGCTAATTAGGGAGTGTCATCATGAATCACAATCCACAGCTACCACATGCAACTAAGTACCTTCTCATATGAACAAGGATCCTTGATCATACAAGTACCATGCTCCTATATTGGGCTTGTATTCCCAAGTCATCCTTAGTCTTTACTATAACATAACTTGATTAATAAACTATACACATGATTACCCCACACAACCACATTGGGCTAGGATCACATTGAGATACACTCTCATAACTCTCTCTAGTACTTACATCCTAGGTTCATCACATTCACCAAAAAATGTGGTATAAAACTAAAAAATGGACTATTTTCTAATTTCACAATCATTTCATATCACATGTTCATTTTCACAAAATTGCTTGCACACAATCCAAATGGATCTCTTTTCAAAAACTAATACCTCTATTCCCAAATAATAACATATCATAATTAATCATAAATTGTAATTTTCCAAATTTTTATAATTTTACCAAAAAATAGAAA
This sequence comes from Cryptomeria japonica, assembly GCF_030272615.1. Taxonomy (NCBI): domain Eukaryota; kingdom Viridiplantae; phylum Streptophyta; class Pinopsida; order Cupressales; family Cupressaceae; genus Cryptomeria; species Cryptomeria japonica. The sequence goes on along the minus strand of NC_081412.1, from coordinate 591,614,284 downwards.
ATTGCATGATTCTCCATTAAAATAGCTTCAAAGTTTACTAAAATTTATTTTTTCAAAAATAAGAAAATCTAAAGATACTTGTTGGTTCTAAGACTTCCCAACACTCCTATTTTAGCATAAAATTCACATTTTAGTCATTTCATAAAAAATGGGCATAGTAACCCCATATTTTAGCAAGTTTATGAAAATTTCATAAATAAATTCTCACACTACCAAATCAAAAGAAATGAATTAGGCCAATAATGCATGCTAACATCCTCCCAATGAAATTAAATACTTTTAAAATAATTAAAATGAAGTATAATGGAATATTTAACAAAATTCCTGTTTTCAACTTGAAAAAATTTAGATGGAAAGAACTTTGAGCAAACACAATGGAAAAATTGCACAAATTGATAAATTATTTATCTTCCTAATTTGTATCAAAATGTAATTGATCGCATGCAATTTGGTGTCCAGTTTCTCCCACAATGAATGAATTAGTTTTCTTCACTTAAGTGTGTTTTTCTCCCAATTTTTCTTTCCAAAAATATGTTAAGTGTAAAAATGAACTCCAACTTGGTTTTAACGCCAAAAATACATTTCATAATTTTGATTTTAAAACTATTAAAATAATTTCTTTACAATTTCTAACTCATTCATTTTCTCTCATTTTACCAACTCAAATAAACATACATTTACACTCCACATTTCAATTTTATTATTGAATAATGATTTTAAACTATTAAATCATTTTTTTCACCTATTTTCATCCTTGGACCTAAAATAAACATTTAAAATGTACTCTTTTCATGCGTCATTCAATTTTTTATTGAAATCTTATACATATATATTAACATTAAACTATAGAAAATTTACCCTTTAACCATGAAAACTCAGTTTTGCACTTTAATTTACGAGAATTATAATTTAATACCCAAACACTATTTACTAGTCATTTACATAGGGATCAGGGTTCTTGAATGTTATCAAACATGGTATCTAAGGTAATTATTGAACATAAAAGTGGAAAATCATACTCAAATAGAGTGTGATGGATTATGGCTAAGTAGTTGTTGCTAATGTGATATCTGCCATATAACCATCATTGGTGTATGATCAAACCTATGGAGCCAGGTGAAGAAATACCTTGTACCTATAACCACTCCACACACATCAAGTGTACATGTGTATGTACATAATAGCTAAACCATAGAAAAATCACCCAATAGGGCGTTGACATTTGCATGAAGATTGCATTACTGATATGTTATGTTGCCATTGATGTCAATTAACTGGTAATGATATTGTTGATATTGTTCTAATGATGTTTTGTAACTAGTAGGAAGAATTTTTGGAGTAAACCAATATTTCTATGTAATGGAGAGTTGAACTGGTAAACCCTACATGTTGATTTGATAAACCCTAACCGATTAAGTTTGGTGAAATGGTATATTGGTTTATGATTTGATGATGAGCGGTAATGATTATGACATCTATGATTATTGTATGAAGAGAGTTTCAAAGAGATTTTGGTGCGTTGATGAAACAGTTTTTGTCTAGGGAATGAGTAAGTATATTGCATTTAATGCAAAGCACGTGATGAGTTACTAAGTTCGATGAAGCGGTGATCAAGGAGCGGTTGAGGTTTTCTTGATTGATGTGTAGAGATTGCTATGTAATCCAATGATCATACTTGAATCAACTTGTTTGTAATCTCTATGAGAGAATTAGGTTTTTTTTGTGTTATTGACCTAATTGATTTGTTTATAAGGTCGATGAGTTGTTTAGTTTCAAAGTTGGCAAAGTTTTAGTTGAGTGTGTGGTTGCCGAACCGGATGATGTATTTGCAATTTGAATAAACGCATATAGGAGCTGAAAAGGATTTGAACAAGCAAGTGTAGTGCTATTCAAACAAATCAACAAACTCATGTTGTTTTCTAACAATTACAATAGATTGAAATCCCCTCACCGGGTAACCTCTAACAACCTTGGTGCTATTCAAATCCTCTAACCGGGTGATCCATTAGCTTGGATTTTAAATCCTCTACCGACGTTACTCCTTACAAGGTGCTACTTCTAACAAGGCATTATAGTCAATCCCTTAACTGAGTGGTCCCTAATAGGATCTGTTCTTAACAGGACTTCTGTAAAGCTTTAATAGGCTAGGCTCCTAATAGGGCAAACTTCAGAAGACTTCAGATAGTTATCTTGTGAGTCTCATCTCACCATGGTTTTTCCCATTTGGGTTTCCACGTCAAAAATATTATGTCAAGTGGTGAATGTTTTTGTGGTTATGTTCTTATGGTTGATTTTCTTAACTACTTAGTCCACTTTGATAAATCATGATAAGCAGAAGCACTGTGAAATGAAGTTTTACTTATGTCAGTAAAATCATTTGGATGTTTATTAGTTTGAAGTTGTTTACTATTAGTTTGTTGTAACAGTCAACTGGTTTATCTTGAGGGTTTTTATCTTGACAGTGATATTGCATTGATATTTCTAGGTTTACTTTGAGAGATTGATTTTGAGATTGGTGAAGTTAGTATCAGTTTTTCTATCTACTGATTCACCCCCAGGCTTCGGGATTCGTACAACGCCGCAGGACACAGATCCGGAAAGAGGAGACTGAGACAGAACCCTGTGTGAAATTGCAGCTCAGAAGACCAGGACAGGGGCGCTGGGCGCCCTGGTCCTGCCAGGACAGGGGCGCTGGGTGCCCTGGTCCCTGGGACAGAGGCGCTGGGCGCCCTGGTCCTCCAGACAGACAGCTTTCCGACAGTTTCCAGACAGTGTTTTCGGGTGCAAAACAGTGGTTTCCGGTGCAGTTTTCAGGGCAGTGGCGCCCGCGCCCCCATCCCGAACATTTTCAGTCTGATTTCGACTCCAGGTACATATCTGCATTCTTATTTTATCCTTACATTTACAGCTGTTCATTGTTTAATCTCAATTCTGCAAACTTGTTACTAGTTCATACTTACATTTCGAGGTTAGGGTTTGAACTTGTATCATTTTAACTTTCAATTTCAACAAGGGAATAGAAATCCTAATAGATATCCCGTGGCTCTCTCTTTCACCAAAAGAAGTAGCCAACCGTGCGATATCTCTAGGCTCTTTCGTATCCCGCAATGTGTGTCAAAAGTTAGGATTAGGGTACATTGTCCTAGTCTCGCTTTTTCCCCTACACAAAAATCTTTATAAAATACAGAGATATCGGATTTTAAAATATTTAACGTGAACATACATATGAATAAATCAATGAATAGGAATCTAATAAATATTTTTGTCAATGATCAATGCCCATGAATTTCAATAGGTTTGACTTTTCTTATAGTTTCTATTGCATCAAGGTATGAGTTGGGTGCAGCTCAGCAAACTTCCACTTCCCACTTTAGTCTCGTAATACTGATTCTCATACTTTAAAGACCGAAATACGGAAGCACAGACAAGAAGTGTGAACTGTTTTAGAAAATGTCCAAAAAACTATGATCTCATGATTTTCCATGATTACAAGATAATTACGTCCACAATTTAATATAAACTAAAATTTAATAATATATTCCCCCATTAACGAAATTCAAACAATATGTACACTGCATAAAATATAAAAGTAATAATAAAAGGAAAAACAAAACTCCATGATACAAGCATTCTAAAATAATCATTTTCTATCATTATGGAATCTATTTCACTGTTGCATTACAAGTTGAAGTGCTTGGAGTTCTCCATAATGTTTTTTTGCCAAAATCCCTCTTGAATAGTTGAGGACTAAAAATTCTCTAGTGAACAGTTGGCATGTATGGTGCAAATCTTAGTAAAAAATTTGTGTGGTTAACAAAATCCACCAAAATAACTTGTATCCAAGAATCTCATTATTGATCCTATTTTCCTGATCTCATCATTATGCTAAATATAATTTAGCACATCTTGCTTGTGCTTTCCTAGATATAATGCATGGAAGGAATACCAAAATTTATAGAATTGTGTTGTTCGATTAATAGATTTGACATAGTTGAATCTTCCATTTAATAGTTCTTCAAATCTGTCACTAGCGATTTGGAAATTTGCAAAAAATGAAAAATGGTCGAAAGTGTTTCTCAACCAATCCATGTTAGAAATCTCAACCAATCCATATCAGCAGCAATTACTACTCATGAATGATGGGTAATGAAGATTGAATTTCAAAGATGGAAGACACAAATGCAATTAATGAAAAACAAATTTAAGTTGTAAGAAACTTATATTCTTAAATTTAATGATGTTGAGTACTTGCACTAAGAAATGACTAATCTTAAAAATCATGTTGTTGAGAAATTGTAAGAAATGACTTTTGTTGAATATTAAAACATCTATCACGCAATTGGGTGTTGCTCATGCATGATTCAATGCAATTATTATCACTGCCTTATTACTCATGGTAGCCTTTTTTGAAATTTTGTACAGCTGTGGAGAGTGTTTGATTTGCATAAAAACGACAATAATTTGTATTTCTCTTGAACTTGGAACAGAGCTTTCCTCCATAAGTAGCTTTGTTATGTGGTCTATTTAACCTCTTAATTAAATCTTTTACAGTAATCAATAGAGGAAAATTAAAAGTCCAGTAAAGTATTTCAAATGCACTAATATATATTCATTTGTACATGTGTAGTTTATCATTGAAGGTGGACAAAATCTATGCCGAAGTATTTGTAATATAGGAAAAGTTGGTCCAAATGTGGAGTGCTTCATATTAAATTATACACTTTTTAAATCACTATCTCTCAATCCCATAATTTTATGTGTTTTATTGATTTTATAATGATTCATGAAAAGTATACACTTCTCTATGAGGAAAAAGACATTTATTTATTTTGTGTTACTATGAAGATATATGTGAAGCCTTCTTTTACTTGTACTTTAGATTGACTAAATATGAGAAGTGTTGAGGTTTATGGCTAAATGATGTATCGTATTGTTGCTAAGGTATTTGACGAGCATCAAATTGAGTTCTTGAGATCAATATTTATAATAATATATTTATGATTGATCTAATTAAGTTACTTGAACAAGCTCTCAAACTTGGACTTTAGGCAAAGTACACCATCTTTCTTATTTTGGCATCCATTATAACGGCAATCTTGACCATAAGTTGGTTTATAAATTTAGCACTGTAGAATTCACTTGGATATTTACATCTTTATAATTAATAGTTGAGATCAAATTCTATAATTAAAAATTATTGTTGTTTATGATTTAATTTTGGAATTATATATTTGATAATTTTATTAAGATGAATGAGAACACATTGCTTCGTTGTGTCACATTTTTGAGCCCTCTAGACTATTTTATATTTTGATTAGCATTTTGATTCTGATAATAATAACTTGAATTATGAATAATTAAAATAATAATATTTCAATAATATTAACCATAAAAATAATTTAATAATCATTTTATATTATTAATAATATGATAATATTTCAATATTTTATTAATATTGTTTTTGTGGTAGAATATTTTTTAAGTCTTTATTTTGATCCCTTTCAAAGAATAAGGAGCGAAAAAGCTGGATGAATGCAAGGGAGCATAAATACCAGTGAGGTTAATGGGGGAAGAGTTATAAAATTTGTATGACATTATATTTTATGATATATTCACTTGTGCGTCAATTTTTACACTTTCTCCAATCAACATCACGTGATGGAGTTTTAGTTGTTTACATGGCATCGCATGACTCCATAAGACTGAAAAGTATGGATGCGTCTATTTTGGCTCCAAAAGTGACCTGTCGTACCAATGACATGCATCAATGGACATGTTCGAGACATGCATAGCCCATGCATACCATGCCAATTTGGCGCAGGAACTGGACCTAGCAAAAATGACGTGGAGTTGTCGTGGAGTCGGTTGTTTCAAATGTCGAGGCCCACACGAAACTACGTGGACATGCTAGAGGATGGCGGATCGTAAACTGCGGCTCGCGCCAATGTGTTGTGCCTAACATGCACATTAAAAGCCATAGAAAACAAACATCTCGCGCCAAGTGTTGATGACCGCGTTCGGACACCAAAACGGTGGGAAAAAGAGCGCGCAGGCTTCCAAACCGCGGTGGCTCCCTTCAAGTTCTCTCGTACATGCTACTGACAGGTGGGTCCTTACTCAATCAATCCATCAATCGCAGTCATTCAGTGAAAAAGCGATGCCATAGCTCCAAAATAGAACTTTCGTACAACGTGTTAGTGATAGGTTAGTCAATCGCAACCGTTAACTGCAAAATCGACGGTGTAAAACGCGAGACAAACACGCATGTTAGACAATCCATACTATTTTTTTTGAGCCAGAATAGACGTGTCCCGCCATTTTCTGCGGCCTCATGTGGAAAAACATGCGTGTTAGGGCTCCGCGTGTTAGGTGGAGCATATGAGCGGACCTCCCGCCATTTTCTACGTGTTGTGGAAAAAAGGGGAAAAGCATAAAGGGTCGAACTAATGCGCGATTAGATAAAGTCCAAAGCCCTCATTTGTTCAAGTTTTATGCTATTTTTGAAGGCATTTTTGAAGGCAAAGAAGGGTTTGAAGGAGGCAGCGAGGACTTAGTTTTCAAGGGTAGCCTGCGGTCATTTCTGAAGGTTAACAGGTATGTTGAGTAGCCATTTTTTCTAGTTGTATACAGTTGGAAAATTTGCATGTTTTATTGTTTTGTTGAGTAGCCATTCTTTCAGATTTGTATATGTTGTGCGAAAATTATATTGTTTTGTTTTGCTTTGGTTATTCTTGTTTTTTTGTAGCTTGAAATTATTCGCGTTAGGGTTAGATATAGGGCTTGACGCATGTTTGCTGGCTCCAAAAAGCCGTTGTAAAACGCATGTTAGTATCTCTATATTGCCATTTTGCTAGGTGTTTGGTGTCTGTTAGTATCTCTGTACTGCCGTTTTGGTCTATCATTTCTATTGTGCTTTTCGGTTATCGACAAGACAATATTATGTTTTTACCGGTTCTCCGATGTAACTGCCATTGCCTTATTAATTTAATCAGCGAGAGTAATGCCGATAGGTCCGACCTTGGATCCGGATTTCCATGCATTGTTAGTCACGCAATAGTCGTGGCCTTTCCATCTCTGCCGTACGCACTAACATGCGATTAGGCATGTTACTCCTTGGGCGATTAACAATTAATAGTAATATTGAAATTATCTTCACATGATTCAAATGAATATGTAGAAATACCCATATAAATTTGTAGTTAATTTTACACAGGGATTTTTGTTTGCTTTTTTTAATATGATTTATTATTTATTGCATAAAATAGTCTAAAATAACAAAAAAAATGTCTGTTTGGAGCTGTGGTCGAACGCGTAACCTATTTTGCAATTAGCGGCTGCTATTGAGTAACTTATCGCTAACACGCTATTTTTGGTCCCTTTTTCCCTCCCGATAGCTGAAACATAAACTGATATGTCCCATCGGGTATCGGCATAGGTCAATTTATGTCCCTCCAATGCCCCGATGAGTCCGCATTGTGACCAAGTCCCCCGAGTTATCGACATAAATCACCCCGAAGAACTCCTAGCAACTCTCCATCCACCTTAATAGTCCTATCGGGACTCGACATAGCATAAAATTGCTTCTTCTGATGTCGCAATGAGTCCTAATGCATGTTTACTTTATTGGTATAATTTACACCAATATCCCCGCAGGTGCTTTTATCTTCATTGGGGGTCAGAATAGCCTTTTTCTATTCCTCCCAAAATCCTGATCAGTCTCCGATGCACTTTTATGCTTAATGCTTTTGAGTTTGTTTTATCAGTATAGGTAATACCGATGGTTCTGCCTTCCCCATTCTCCATGTCATATAGTGTCTTAGCGACAGATTAGTCAATTGCAACCACGCATTACTGACAGGTTAGACAATCGTAGAATGTTGGTCACAATATGGACGGTGTAAAACGAACTACTAACATGCCTTAATAGTCCTATCGGGACTCGGCATAGCATAAAACTGCTTCTTCTGATGTCCGGATGAGTCCTAATGCATGTTTACTTTATCGGTATAATTTACACCGATATCCCCGCAGGTGCTGTTATCTTCATTGGTGGTCGGAATAGCCTTTTTCTATTCCTCCCGAAGTCCCGATCAGTCTCCGATGCACTTTTATGCTTAATGCTTCCGAGTTTGTTTTATCGGTATAGGTAATACCGATGGTTCTGCCTTCCCCATTCTCCATGTCATCGGGGATCGATATAACTATTTTTGCACTATTCTGATATGGTCGTTTTCTCCGATATGGCTTTTTTTAAAAAAAGAAGGACTAGTCTGATATGTCAGGCCCACCATCCTTTCGTTGCTTCGCGAAAGATAAACTCCACGCTATTTCGCCCACCAAAATAATGTAGACCGTCAGATCCTTTTCAAGATGCACCTTCTTTACTTTCCACGTCATCCTCACTCTAGGCCCACTTCCCTTTCGCTGCTTCACGACAGGTTAGTCAATCGCAACCACTAACTACAGAATCAACAGTATAAAACACGCAACTAACACGCATGTTACTCATTACTAACCGGGTATTGGTATAGCAGACCAAGATCGCTCCTAATAGCCGAAACATAGTCCGATATGTCCCATCGGGTATCGGCATAGTTCAATTTATGTCCCTCTAATGCCTTGATGATCTCAATATACCAGTCCGCATTGTGACCAAGTCCTCCCCATTATCGGCATAAATCACCTCAAAGAACTCCTAGCAACTCTCCATCCACCTTAATAGTCCTATCGGGACTCGACATAGCATAAAATTACTTCTTCTGATGTCCCGATGAGTCCTAATGCATGTTTAATTTATCGGTATAATTTACACTGATATCCCCGCAAGCGCTTTTATCTTCATCGGGGGTCAGAATAGCCTTTTTCTATTCCTCCCGAAGTCTCGATCAATCTCTGATGCACTTTTATGCTTAATGCTTCTGAGTTTGTTTTATCGATATAGGTAATACTGATGGTTCTGCCTTCCCGATTCTCCATGCCATACAATGTCTTCGCGACAAGTTAGTCAATCACAACCACGCGTTACCGATAGGTTAGACAATTGCAGAATGTTGGTCGCAATATGGACGGTTTAAACCAGACTACTAACACGTCTTAATAGTCCTATCGAGACTTGGCATAGCATAAAACTGCTTCTTCCAATGTCCCGATGAGTTCTAATGAATGTTTACTTTATCGATATAATTTACACTGTTATCCCCACAAGTGTTGTTATCTTCATCGGGGGTCAGAATAACCTTTTTCTATTCCTCCCGAAGTCTCGACCAGTCTCCGATGCACTTTTATGCTTAATGCTTCCGAGTTCGTTTTATCGGTATAGGCAATACCGATGGTTCCGCCTTCCCCATTCTCCATGTCATGGGGGATTGATATAACTATTTTTGCACTATCCCGATATGGTAAATTTCAAAAACCCTAAACCTTCAGATAGATAGTATGGATTGACTGACACGCGTGTTAGTCTCACGTTTTACATCATCAATTTTGTAGTTAACGGTTGTGATTGTCTAACCTCTCACTAACACGCTGTACGAAAGGTCTATTTTGGAGTTAGAATAGCCATCCCTTCTAGAGGCAAGATGGCTGAAGCTATTCTAGCTCCAAAATAGACCTTTTGGACAATGTGTTAGCGACAAGTTAGTCAATCGCAAACTGTTTATTACAAAATCAACGGTGTAACACGTGTGACTAACATGACTGTTAGTCAATCCGTAGTCCACTTTGGAGTGGGAGCCCCTATTGTACAGCTTGTTAGCATTTTGTTAGTCAATCGCTGCCCATTCATTGCAAAATTGATGGTGTAAAATGTGCGACGAAAAGGCGTGTTAGTCATTGCGTACAACCATTTTGGAGCGGTCATGGGTGAAAGTGCATAACACGCATTGTTAATCGAAGAAACTTTTGATTAGCTATGTGCATCATATGGAAATGTGTAAGTATAAAAAAATGTCCACAGACTATTGTGCAGAAACTTAGATTGTAGAATAACATGGAACATGTGGTGGATGAACTTAGTTATTAGAAAGCACTAAAAAATTAAGGCATAGGTTGATAAAAAATTGAAATAATTTATAGTCGTTGTTGTTAGTCTAACATATTTGCATGTCTCTTTTGGAATAATAGGTATGTTGATTTGAAATATGGAGGCCAACTTTTCTTTACAAACAAGCAAAACACAGGTCGCATTTTGGGGATGAATAAGCGATGATAGGTTGATGAACCTGTTTATCTATGAAGACACCGCATTCTTGTCCGTGGTGAAGTTGATCCTTGGGCCTGAGTACGTAGAAGGTGGATGGAAGTACAAAATGAATGCGGACATAGTGTCTCTATTTATGGCATGGTGTCTGGAGCTCCAGCCTATTCTGAAAGTCAGAGAAATCATGAATAGGTGTGTGAAGAAGAAATGGCTAGGCGGAATGGAAGCTTTATTAGGATTGGCACGAGACATGGATGACTTTGAAAGTGTGGGCAGAGCATGGATTCACATGAGTGAATTCAGTCCTCCCTTGCGACCGTTCTTTCTCTGGAGTGCGGCATTTGATAAAGAGGCCAAAAGAAGTGTAGCATAGGCTGGGATGTATGGTATTGTGCAATACCTTGAGATGGTCGATGTCTGGGAAGAGCGTGTGGAGATGGTAAAATGGGGACCTTGGTCAGAATATAGAGCACTTGTGCAATGAATGGTTCCTGCACGCACAAAACCATGGGGTCGACCTTGTGGAAGAACAACTAAGAAGGGTCATGTGCTACAGTTCGGTGAAGGCTCCAGTAGGGAGATAGAAATTAACCAAGTTAGGAACATGGAAGTGCTAGACATGGAAGAGGGCACGGTCACTGTTCATGTGGTGTAGCGAGACGGCACATACAACCTTTTTTGAAGCAAGGACTATGTTTTTTTTTAAAAATGTTTTTGAATGTGTTATGTATGGACCATTATGTATACTGTCCACCGACTTCGATGGTCTAGTCGGCTAGCCGTCGAGGTTTATCTTGCAGAATGTAAACATTTTTAGAAGTAATATAAAATATAGCTTTACTGGACAAATAAAAACTTTGTTGACACCAACTGGTACTCTTATCTTCTCTATTTTGAAATTTTTGTTGACATTTTATTATATATGGTGGAAAAACAAATGTTTTTTATTGTATGTGCATGAAATTGTTGTATAACATCAAAGTCAAGCATTTCAATATATATGACTACAAATAAAATTAAATTCTTGTAGCACAATTGAGTTTCTATTCTGGTCATTTTGGTCATTCTTAGAGCATTTTATATGCCATTTTGGTCATAACCAATACTTCATTGGTTGCCCAACCACCGATTTGCTAAAAAAATGCAAAGTTTCTCAAGAAGTTGCAAAAAGTTGTCAAGCAACAATGACAACTTTTGGTCAAATGTGCATTTTTGCCTTTTATGCATTTTTACTTATACTGAACCTCCTACCATGACTTCCTAACATTAAACCGGCATGCCTAAATGCCTAATGAGGCTTTAGAAGTTGTTTTTGATCATAATGCAAATTTATGCTTTTTTGGGCTTACAAGGGCTCATAGGCTAGATTTGACAAAAGTAGCAACCTAGGGAACAATCATCCTTGAAATGACTATCAAACACACATGTGGAGCTCTAAGTATTCCATTATTAAAACACCTAGTCCAAAATATGGATCATGAGCTCAAAATGTGGAAAATGCATATAAAATGGTAAATAGTTTCCTAACACCTCACTTGGTATGATGAATCTCCTTAGCATGGTCTTAATTTCCCTATCTCTTCCATTTGGTCGAACAAGCTGTTGGTGCCCAAAACCACAGATTGGAAAACAAAAAGACTCGCCAAACCCTGAAGTAGTGCAATCGGCCTTGGGCAACGAACAGGGATGGTCAAAGACCAATTCCCTCTGCACTTTAGACTCCACTAAACCCAGGTTTTAGAAGAATACTTATCTGTCAAGGAGCTAATGCATATTAAATCAGGATATCAAAGAATTAACGACAGAGCAGTGCCTCTATCTCAGAATATAATGATACTTTGTGGACAGATAACATTATCAACTCAAGAGACAATATGAATAATCACTATAATGGTTCAGTAAGTCTCACATAAACAATAAGAACCCAATCTCACATTTAATGTAACAGAATGTGATTCACATTATAGAAAATTCTTAAATAGATTTACAAAGAGGACAAAGCATGTTTCATCAACAAAGAAAGTAATCAGTACATTTGAAGTAGAAACAGTGAATCTTGTATATTAATGTTTGAGAAATGACAATACACAAAAGCTACCCACTTGGAGATACTTCATTGCAATTTTCTTATGCAAAATGACACTTCTACTTCCTATAAAATTTCATAATACATATGACTTTCAGTCCTTACAGCAATGATGTTCCAAAACCCCCCCAAAAAAAAACTCCCTTTATTACGCAAGATGACTCAATACAAATATAAATGCTGAAAGACAGGAATGAAAGGACACACCCTTTCATTATCTTAACAACTAAGTGAACAGAAATTAAAATGCCTAACCAAGATATCAATTACATTACATAAAGTAAAACACCACACTAGGACTTTCGATCCAGCCGCCGTCCATAATTTTTAATATGCACCAAGTAGGCCAGATCCTTATATGTTGTAGCGTTGAAGATGGCATCATTGGCTACATTCTCAATCGCATAAATTTTTTCCAATTGATCGGCCATGTCATTCATGTCAAGGACATCTGCTCTGGCAATGGCTTGGGCTGCATTAAGCATAGACTTTCACTCAGCGATCCATATGGTTTTGTCTTTGATCACACTTGCATCATCTACCAGACTGGGAATCCATGCTCAACAATCTGCTGTCATTCATCAAATTTAGACTTCAATGCCTCTGTAACTCCGCCATGTGTAACAAGCAGACCCTGTAGCTTCTTTTTTTCTTTCTCTTTGGTCGTTGCATCCTATAACATCATGTCGAGTCTATCTCGAATTCTAGTGTGTGAAATCATATTGTCCATGTTCCTCTGATATTCACCCCAGAATTCATTCAATGCTTTCTCCATATTGTCATACCTCCTACTTAGCAGCACGCAAGTGGTATCGGCCCTAACGCTCTTCATTTGTTTTTCAACTTGTTATGTTCATAAGATAGCTTTTCAAATTTTTTCTTCCATTCGCCTCCTGAATCTGTAATTTGGGGAACAGGGTGCCCACTCCTCTTAAGGGTCTCTTCATACAAAGCCTTATACTTATTCTTCTCTGCTATCTCATGTTTCATTTGGGCCTTATTAAACTTTGAAATATTGATACCCATGTCACCTGTGACTATAGGATCTACTTCTCCAACCTTCAAGTTCATCATGTGACCAAAAGCTTTATCTACATCAATGATTTTTGGCCTCTTATTAGGAGGATATAAGGCCCACAATAACATTTCTTCCTCCTTTGGACCATATCTTGATCCAATAAAAGTATCTTGCACTCCTTGGATATTTAACTCAGGTCCCATCCTGGAAACACAATTATTCCTGCCTCGACTAGCAATTGCCTGCCCCTTTGTGGGGTCATAGTCTCAACTTCTATGTCAACGTCTTTCTTCAACCTCATCATCATTTCTGCTTCATTCTCAGGGGTCACATTTGGCACTGCTTCCCTCAATTTCTTACCCTTGAAGTGGTATAGGAATGATTTGAATTCCTTAGATTTAATGAACTGATCATCAGATACAAAAGAAACATGTTCTACCATTCTTTCATCTGTCTCTGCATTTAGAGCAACAATAAGCCCATCCTCTGCCTCTGAATCCTTCTCCTTCTTAGGGGCACGGAGCTTGGAGACTACTTCATTTTCCCCTGAATCACTTTGGGCTAGTTCTCCCTCCATGTTTTCTACTCTCTGCCTTCTTTCCTATAGCTTCTTCTCCAACGTCTCCATAACTCTTACAAGCTCTTCCACCTCCTTATTCCTACACATGTCTTCAAATTCATCCTCCTGATGGAGGTAGTCTCCCAAATTCTGTCTTTTCCTGCTTGAATGGATGTAACCCTCAGGATCATAGCATGCTCTAGATACATGCCGAAACAAATTGTATTCATCCACCAACTTCCTATCAATGGCCTCATATGCCCTAGTTGATACAATTTTAAAATCCTGAAAGTGAAGTGTGCTAGGGAGGAAATCTTTCTTGTGTGTTCCTCCAAAATGTTTGGCATTAGACATACTTAACTGCCTTACAATTTCCAAGAAGGCAATCCTGTCTAGTGTAGGCTTAGGGAGAACATATGGATAACCCTCAAATCCATAGCATAGAACAAAAGTGAAGTTTTGGCACAAGTACCAATCACCCCAGTTGTGATTGACCTTTGGATTTTGGTGCTCATGAGGCCTAAGAAACTTCTTAACATCCTTCGAAAATGATCCTTGCCAAGGCTCACCAAAGAGAAAGAAAACTAGTTTGACAAAGACCTCCTCAAATTTGAGGTAATGAGAATGCACAAACGTGTAATCCCAAAGGGAAACCCATAATTGCACTAGTTTCTCCTTTCCATCTTTCGCAACTATATTCACATTCAATTCTTCTGGCCATAACCCTCTAAGTCTCCCATAAAATAAAATGATGTGCATTAACAGTGAGTAGTGCTTGAAATATTTGTTTGGATTGTCTTTCAGGTTTAAGAAACCTTCATGCAATCTATCCACCAGGTAAGAAGCCAAGTCAAATGCCCTAGGCTCATGCCTCTGAACTTCTGCTGCCAGAACAAGTGGTCCTATGTTTGCCACATCAGGTGCTTCAACTCCTCCCACTTGACCACAAGCCATATATGTATATTCCAGATACTTCTTAAAAATAGTCATTTCATATGGAGGACCTTCTTCCTCTGTTAGCCTCCCCTTCTTTTCTTTATGGATAGCGAGGTTCCAGCCCTGGTATGTAGTGTCCATCTTCCTGTACTTTTCTTCCAAATCTATAAAAGATAAAGGCAATTCCGCCTCCAAATCTACTGCAAAAACTTCCTGAATTGTAGCCTTTGCAAAATGCACTAGACCAGTCCCATTAGGCAACATAATGCATCACTTGTTTACATTATAATTTCTCACTAAAAGCTTCAACAAATCAATGTTCACAAACACATTGGGTACTACAAGTTTACTGAGACCCATTTTCCATGGGTTTGAAATTGGCGTGGGGTCATCCCTGCGGAAGTAATGGAAAAGGAACAACTCGTGCCCTCACACTGTGGTGAATATATCCCCAATCTCTTTGTATCTGTCCTCTAACTGCTCGCAAATAGGCAAATTTGTCTTAGCTCTATGTGACCTAGCTCCTGGAGAACCCATTTGGTCTATCATGTCCTGATTCAGCTTTCTACCCGATTTCTTTGTTGCGGTATTGGATACTTCAGCAACTTTTTACTTCCCTTTTGAGCTTGACCCCTCCATTTCTGCAAATTATTTCACTCTATAGTTAGTGACTTAGAAATTTTCTCAATAAGCACTTAATATATTTCTGCAATTAAGTCATGAGAAATGCTTCTCTACAATACCAATACTAGCTATTTGGGACAGATTTGCGGACAATCTTTGTAATTGATTATTGCAATCTTTGATAGATTTGCTTCGTGCAACAACGAATGTACTCAATTTACCCTCAATTTATGCATTTAATGATGGAAACTATGTTGTCACGTTCCTTCTCATGGTTCCTCTTCTCATTACGAAATCCAACAGCTAATTGGTGACACTCCTCTTGATGATTCGAATGTTTGGCGCCGGTTGTTATTACTTTACCTCTATTCGCTTTCTGATCGGAACAAACTACCCCGACCCACTTATCGGGTCTCGAAATAGCTATTTTTTCTTTATCTCAATGGTTCATCATTTCATCTATTCTAGCTCAAAAATAGACCTCTTGTACAACATGTTAGTGATAGGTTAGTCAATCGCAACCGTTAAATGCAAAATCAACGGTGTAAAATGTGTGACTAACATGCGTGTTATTCAATCCATACTATCTATCTGAAGGTTTAAGGGTTTTGAAATTTACACTTTTTATGTCTTTCTATTTCTATGTTACTTTTCCACTTAAGTGGAAGGGTCAGTGCATCGTGAGGGGATCCCCCCTTTACTTTTTGCCTTAGGCAGGTCTCTAATAATGTTTTATTTTGCGCCCTTTTCCTAAGTTTTTAGTTCTTTCTCGGATCCCATAAAAACCATGCAAGTTCTCGTAGATCTGACGGTGTGCGTGAATTCAGAAAGGAAAATACCCCAAACTTTACCTTTTGCGAAGCAGCGAAAAGAGTGGCGGGCCCGCCCTTGGTTAAAAACTGTGCATCTCAAAGACGATATGACGGATGGCGGCGTTCCGCATGAAAGAAATGTGTGGAGTTTACCTTTTACGAAATAGTGAAAAGATTAGTAGACCCCGGCTGGTGGAGCCTAAAGAATGAGGGTTAACGGATGATATCTTCCAGTTGATCCAACGGCCCGCATTGTTTCGTAGCTGTTAATTGCAAAACCGGTCAACAGTATAAAATGCGCGACTAACACGCATGTTAGTCAATCTGTAGTTTCATTTTGGAGCCAAAATAAATGCATCCTTAAGGTAATTTGTCATGGTTAAGTAAAACACGTGGTAGTCGTGGATGAATAAATGGCTGACACATAAGAGCTATATAAGGCAGGTGGATTTTGTGCAGAGGGCCCACTTCAAAGGATAAAGAATGGTAAAGGTTGCAAATCTCGAAAGAGATCCAACGATGAGCGTTGTTTCACAACCCAAAGATGCAAGGTTTTAAACTTCATGAAATAGCGAAAACCATTAGCGTTCAAGACTTCATATGGTTAGTGAAAAGGATTAGCAGTCACCGTGGAGAGTAAAGATTGAGCGAATGTGCGGTTTTTAATCTTCGTGAAACATTGAAAAGCTAGGACAATGACATTTCCTTTGTGGTCCATTGGAGCTTTTTTTAAAATTCAATGTGGATTAATGTCGCAATTCAATGCTCTATTGCCCTATTAAGCCTCACATCAATGGAATTTTAGTATGATTTCAAGGAATTTTGCAGACGAACCATTGCGCAGAGAAAGTTTCTTTAGGCAACAAGTAACTTGTGCACTCATTTTGAAATTTATAGTTCAAATTGGTTTCATTGGGTGTTTAAATTCTCAGAGGTCTGTTTGAGTTTTAAATTGAAATAGCTATAATTCAAGATGGCACAACGAAGAGATTTCAGAGGGAAAGTGAATTATCAGGATAGAGCTATATGTGATGATTTCTTGGAACAATTAATCATGTCTACAAATGTCACTGCTAAGATCAAAGAATTAGTGCCCAAGGCCCCCCGTTTGAGAATTGGAGATGGTTTGTATGACAAAGGGAACTAGTTGAGGGATTCACAGATAGGGATATCAGGGCTGAGACTTTTCAAGGTGGGTTTTGGCTAGAGACATTCCTCTACTCCAATGAATAGTATAAGGGAATTAGATGTGGGAAAGCTCATAGTCCCTGGCGTTTTTATGGATGTAGATTTATTAACCCAGGTTGCAAATAATTATGACCCTATTGCTAAATGTGTGAGAAATGTGAATGGGGGAGCATTAATTGAGATTAACGATGATGAGTTTAGGAAGGTGTTTAAGCTTAGTGAGGTATCAAACTACTTAGAGCCTATCAATTTTGATACACTTGCACAGGTCTACAATGTGTAGAGAGATCACCTCAGGAGTGGCCCTTTGAAAGAATTCTTTGTCAAAATAGGAGGGTTAACTATTGTAGGCCCTAGTACCATGGAACCCTTCTCTCTGAATTTGTTTACTCTGAGGGCTAAAGGCCTGTATTGGTTACTTTGTCAGATTTTTGGGGAAGATGTTGAAACCACTATGCCAACTCACTATATGCTAATGATAGCATAGATCTTAAACCCCTCTTTGGCAGTAACATTTGATTATGCACCTTATCTCACTTATGCAATCCATGTAGGGCTGATAGGGATTAAAAATGGTAAAGTAGACAAACCTTTTGGGTGGTACTCTCTTGTCATGCATATGTTTTTGTTTAAAGGTGCTGATTACTTCGCTAATGAAATGGATCTAGTTAAGGAAAAGGATGGTGAAGAGATACCTGTCCAATTATGGAGCACAATTTTGTCTTGGGATAGAGAGGATGCCAATTACTTGAAGTTTGACAGATGCTTTAGGCTTAGGATTCTCTTGTCCCAACAAAACCCTAGGATCCCTAAGGCCCTCCTAGAGTTCCTTAGGCCTAAAGAATTTGCTGAAGGTATCAAGATTGTGCACAACTGGGGTGATGTATGTTTATACCCTATCTCTATGGTGTTTAGAGTTTATGGATTCAGAGGAACTCGATATTTACTTCCTTATCAAGTCCCATTGAAGATAGGAATTGAAGAGATCTTGAGGCAAATCGGGGGTGTCCAAGAGGCAGAGTTAACAAATAGGGGAAAAGGGGCCATTTTCCCAACCATCACCATTGCTCATCAATTTGTAATTACCAAGGGTGGCTAGAAACACTTTGATGATTTCTTTTGACCATATAGGTTGCCTACTGTAGTATCAAGATTTGCTGACCCTGAAGATTTCTTCAATGGTATGTTCAGAAAGAGAACAGTATGTAAAGGTAGACCACATCAGTTCCTTTTTCCTGAGGATCTAATCAGAAATGAATTCAATCTAGATGAGCAAGAATTGAGAAAACAAAAATGGGTAGCATACAAGAAGGCTCTTGATTTTATTCACCAATTTGATGGTGGTTATGATCCTCTGTCTAGCTTTACTCCCTTTGAGGAGAAAATTAAATTCTTAATTCTTTATTTTGAACACCTAATGCAGACATTGAAGTAGAAGAGGGAGGTTATAATGAGGAACGATCCTGAAAGAGCTAAGTTGGTTTTAGCCAAGTCTTCCTTTGCCAAGGCCATCCCTCAGGGTGATTATGTGATGCATAAGAAGCCAACGTATAGCGTGCTAGTGCCAGTAACTGGGGAGCCCTCAACTTCCAAAGGAAAGAGAGCAATAGAAGATGTCACTGACATCCAAAACTCCCCTAAAAGGAAAAGGGTAGGCAATGAGGTGCAAACAGGTGAACCTCTGTACTCTCCCTCCCAATCCCCTATCCATGTGGGAGAAGAACATGCAGCAACAGAGAAATTGTTGCAGTTAGGAAGTCTCAGGGAGATTGCCTACACTTATGAGGAAACACAAGAGGGAATACCTGAAGAGCCACTAAGTGCTAAGATGAATTTGACTGCAGATGAGTTCAAAGGAAAGGAGGTAGACCCTACTATCAAACAAGCCAGTGAGGAGTTCCTGGCTGATAATAATTTTGTTACAACAGGGTCCTTTATGCAATTTGTTTGGAAACAAAACATCGACCAATTTAAGGCAAGATGTGAGAAGAAAAAGAACGAGCAACCCCACAAAGATGCAAATACAGTGGAGGAAGAGGTGAAGCAAGAAATGATGGCAGAATTCAAAGCCATTACTCCTGAAAAGGGGAGAGAAATGGTGTCAAAGGCTGGTGTTTTAATCCTTCCTGAATGGGACATAGCAGATGCCTTACTGCTTGAAGCAGTAAGGAAAGAAACCAAGCCCCTAGAAGGAGTGTCATTCAGTAAGGATAATGCTACTTTGGTTATGTGGTCCCTAAAGAGAGATGAGAGCAGAAGGATGAAGGACACCTCAGAATCTAGCTACCTAGGAGGTATGATAGTGAAGAGAGTCCAAATCAATGGAGTGGTGGAACTTGCGAGCATAGTTCTAGAAACTGCAAAATTCAGTGTGGCAGTGGCTGAGAAAGAAGCTAAGGAGAGAGCTGATCTCTAGGTAAAACTAGAAACAATTTTAAAGGCTTATAATGAGGCCAAACAAGAGATAGCCAACCGAGATAGCATCATTGCTAGTTTACAAAGTGGATTCGCAGGGTAGTACCAAAAAGGTGACTCCTCTACTTTAATGATTGCATCTTCTTCAGCAAGACCCCCACCCACTAGTCCTATCATTGAATTTCCCCCTTCTCCTATGACCTCTGCTTTCCAAGTAACTGAAAATATAGAAGATGAGATAGAAAAGTTTAAACAGGCTCAGGCCTTTGTTGCAAGCAACTATGAAGAAAAGGTCAGAGGTACAATTTTAAAATTTGCTAACTTAGTTATAGCCTCTATTGTATACATTTACATGAAAAGAATTTCGAATATTTTGACTGATTTGAAAGAAGATAAGGCCACATTAGAGCAAATTCTGAATAAGTGGATGCCTAGGGGAGTGGAGTTGGAACTTATGTGTTCATCTCACGTAGAGGAAGAGGCTGATGCCAATATCAAATCCACTTGTGAGTTAATAAAAGGGATGACTGGATTAGCAGAAGAAAGGGCAGGTGTGAACAAAAAAGCCCACATATATAGAAAAGAATATTCTGATCATAAGTATGAGTTGTTTCCTGGGGGTTTTGTTGGTTCAAATCAGCTCAAAGAGGAAAAAGCATGGCTTGGTGAGTTGGGGTATAACTTGTCTGAGAGGGTAAATGACATCATTAATATAGATGACATGTGTTTATTTATTAAGACAATTGAGGAGATTGAGAAAGAAAAGTCACATTATAGTTTTTTGGAGAGAGAGGTTGGGCAATTGAGAATCACATGGAAAAGGCTAAATAAGATGAAAAAGAAGATTGTTAGCTTCTCCTGGCCAAGTGATGACGTGTTTGAAGAGTGGAAAAACAAATATGCAGTATAAGAAGAGGAAGTCCCACAACAGTTAGAAGATGTTGCAGTGCAACAACAAACTTAAAAGGCCATTAGGAAATAAAATTATTGTATTTTTCTTTCCTTTTCAGCGGGAATCATGGATGTAACAAACTTTTCCTAGGAAAGTCCGAAACTTGTTTGCATCCATATTGTTAAAAATGGATACCAGTACTTAGAAAAAATCATCACAAGAATTTGTAAAGAAACTCTGCTAAAATATAACTAGGGTGTTTTTGGTTCTCTCTGGAATTACCTTGAGTCATGTAAAATTTTCAAAATGAATATAAATATATAGATGAAAGTTTGAGGCCTAAATCTTCTTTGTCTTCTAGTGTGCATTCATTAGTTTTATTGAGGTGATGAAGTCGATAGGTTTTTAGCATTGGTTTACTATTGATCTCAATTTAAAAGTGTGAAAGTATTCGCAACAGGTATACCCACCTGAGCTTTGGATAAGTTCGAAGTGTAGAAGGTTTTGTTGAAACCTTGTTATATGTTAGTCTAGAATTCTATTATCTTGGTGTCATCTTTATATACAAACAAAGTGATTAAACCATTAACAGGGAGGAATAGGAAGGAATCAGAATTTGAGAACAACACTCCTACCACTTACCATGGTCCTATCGGCTGAAGCTATTCTAGCTCCAAAACAAACCTTTTCTATAGCGTGTTAGCGACATGTTAGTCAATTGCAACCATTCATTACAAAATCAATGGTGTAACACGCGTGTTATTCAATCCATTCTGTCGTTTTGGAGCCAGAATGGACGCGTCCCTATCGGGTCAGGGCATAACATAAAAGTTCTTCTTCTGACGTCCCGATGAATCCTCATTTCATGCTCTCTTTATCGGTATAACTCACACCAATACTCCAGACCATGCTTCAATCTTCATTGGGGGTCGGAATAGCCCTTTTTATTCCTCCCGAAATCCTGATGAATTCCCGATGCACTTTTGTGTTATATGCTTCCGAGTTCTTTTATCAACATACGTAATACCGATGGCTCGGTCTTCTGATTCTCCAAGCATCTTTCCTTCACAAAACAACACGGGCCGTTGGATCAACTGGAAGATATCATCCGTTAACCCTCATTCTTTAGGCTCCACCAGTCGGGGCTTGCCAATCTTTTTGTTGTTTTGTCAAAGGTAAACTCCGCACATTTCTTTCATGCGAAACACCACCAACCATCAGATCGTCTTTGAGATGCGCGGTTTTTAACCAACGGCAAGCCCATCACTCTTTTCGCTGCTTCGCGAAAGGTAAAGTTCGGGCTATTTTCCTTTGTGAATTCACGCACACCATCGGATCTACAAGAACTTGCATGGTTTTTACGGGATCCAAGAAAGAACTAAAAACTTAGGAAAAGGGCAGAAAATAAAACATTAATAGAGACCTGCCTAAGGCAACAAAAGTAAATGGGGGACCCCTTCACGATGGACCGACCCTTCCACTTAAATGGAAAAGTAACATAGAAATAGAAAGACATAAAAAGGGTAAATTTCAAAACCCTTAAACCTTCAGACAGATAGTATGGATTGACTAACACGCGTGTTAGTCCCGCGTTTTACACCGTCGATTTTGCAGTTAACGGTTGCGATTGACTAACCTATCACTAACACGCTATACGAGAGGTCTATTTTGGAGCTAGAATAGATGAAGTGATGAACCATCAGGATAAAGAAAAAATAGCTATTCCGAGACCCGATAAGTGGGTCGGGGTAGTTTGTTCCGATCAGAAAGTGAATAGTGATAAAGTAATAACAACCGGCACCAAACATTTGAATCATCGGGAGGAGTATCGCCAATTTGCCGTTGGATTTCAAAATGAGAAGAGGAGCCATGAGAAGGACTGTGACAACATAGTTTCCATCATTAAATGCATAAATTGAGGGTAAATTGAGTTTTAAGGTTTAAGGGTTTTGAAATTTGACAGTATAAAACGCGCGAATAACATGCATGTTAGTCAATCCATACTATCTGAAGGTTTAAGGATTTTGAAATTCGACTGTGTAAAATGTGCGACTAACACACATGTTAGTCAATCCATACTATCTGTCTGAAGGTTTAAGGGTTTTGGTTTTGAAATTCGACGGTGTAAAATGCGTGACTAACATGCATGTTAGTCAATTCATACTATCTGTCTGAAGGTTTACGGGTTTTCAAATTCAACGATGTAAAACATGAGAATAACATGCGTGTTAGTCAATCCATACTATCTGTCTAAAGGTTTAAGGGTTTTGAAATTTGACTATGTAAAACATGCGACTAACACACGTGTTAGTCATTCCATACTATATGTCTAAAGGTTTAAGGGTTTTGAAATTCGACTGTGTAAAATGCACCACTAACACATGTGTTAGTCATTCCATACTATCTGTCTGAAGGTTTAAGGGTTTTGGTTTTGAAATTCGACGGTGTAAAATGCGTGCCTAACACACGTGTTAGTCAATCCATACTATCTGTCTGAAGGTGTAAGGGTTTTCAAATTCAACGGTGTAAAATGCAACAATAACATGCGTGTTAGTCAATCCATACTATTTGTCTGAAGGTTTAAGGGTTTTGAAATTTGACTGTGTAAAACGCGTGACTAACATGCGTGTTAGTCATTCCATACTATTTGTCTAAAGGTTTAAGGGTTTTGAAATTCGACTATGTAAAACACGTCGCTAACACGCATGTTAGTCATTCCATACTATTTGTCTGAATGTTTAAGGGTTTTGAAATTTACCCTTTTTATGTCTTTGAATCTAGGCTGAAGCTATTCTGGCTCCAAAACAGACCTTTTGTATAGCATGTTAGCGACAGGTTAGTCAATCGCAACCATTTATTACAAAATCAACGATGTAACACACATGTTAGTCAATCCGTTCTGCCATTTTCGAGCCACAATAGATGCGTCCCTATCGGGTCTCGGCATAACATAAAACTTCTTCTTCTGATGTCCTGATGAATCCTCATTTGATGTTCCAGGATCGATCTAGCAATTTTTGCACTACTCTGATATGGTTCTTCTTTCCGATGGGCCCGCCTTGAGTTTCCTTAAGTCATCGGGTATTGAGATAAAAATTTCTTATTACTTCCAATCTCCCAATACGATGTTATAAGCTTGGCCATTTTGTTACAAGTTATACCGATGGTTTCAAACATCATGGATATACCAATTTATATGCTTTGCTGATAAGCCGATGCAAGCCGATAGAAAGCAACCACCTACTTCCTCATCGGAACAAGCTATCTCGATGGAATGATCTTTTGAAAAGTGCGCACCGAGTTGACACCCTCAGCATCTATTTTAACCACACCAACTACATCTCCTCTAAATCGGAGGAGTCATACACTGAAGACAAGGAAATTGCCCAAAAAAGGGCAGCACAAGAGAGGAGGAAGAACTTTATCCAAGAGGCGTGGGAGACTACTAAACTCCGATGATAACTGGCTCTCGGCACCAGCCACTATCAAAGTAATGGAGATTGGAGAGAACATGGCTATCATACTCCAATACATTGGGAGTTAGTTTTGCTATTTATCTATAATTTCCTATTTTGCATATGTCACTCGCTACACTTCTATGACCTTATTGCAGACAATCAGATTAATTTTGTAAAATTAGCAGTAGCACTATTTTAGGTAGTTATCGAATAAGTTATAAAACATGTTATAAAACATCTTGTCATGGTAAATAGGAAAAAGTGTCAGCTGACAGTATGTTAGAAATGGCTCACCATTGTATGTGCATGGACTGCCTTCGATGGTCATTTTGTAGCCAATATTTTTATGTTTAAAGATGTCATTTTCATCTACATGTACTGATGAGGGATGGTGGACATTACAATTTGTAAAGAACCAATGCTTCATACACACTGTTGCCAATCTTTTAACACAATGTTTGTTAAGTATTGATGTATTCAAATACAAATTTTCTATCACATGAAGTATTGATCTATAGTTGTTAGTTTTGCCTTTTCTATAGTTTAATATTGCTTCAATCTCTCTATTAGCTTCAAACTATTATGCAAAATCATTACACAGATTGACTATCAGGCATGTTAGTCACGTGTTTTACACCGTCGATTTTGCAATAAACAACTGCGATTGACTAACCTCTCACTAACACGCTGTACGAAAGGTCTGTTTTGGAGCCAGAATAGCTTCACCTGTCCTGATGAGTCCTCACTAAATGTATAGTTTATAGGTATAACTTACACCAATATCCCCGCAGGCGGTTTTATCTTAATCGGGGAATGAAGTAGCCTTTTTCTATTCCTCCCGAAGTCCCCATGACTCTCCGACGTACTTTTATGCTTTATGCTTCCTAGTCGGTTTTATCGGTATAGGTAATACTGATGGTACTGCCTTCCGATTCTCCGTACCATCGTCGATCGGTATAACTATTTTTGCACTATCCCGATATGGTCTTCTCTCCGATGGGTCAGTATAACTATGACTTCAAAGCTACTAATCCCAGCTCCTTAAGCTCAAAAATGTAAGTACAGATTGACTAACACATGTGTTATTGGTCAATTTTACACTGTCCATTTTGCAACGAACATTCTGCGATTGACTAACCTGTTGCTAACACGCGGCTTAGATTGACTAACCTATCACTAACACATAACCATTTATTGCAAAATCGACGGTGTAAAATGTGCGACTAACACACCTGTTAGTCAATCGGTATAACAGATCGAGACCGCTCCTGATAGTTGAAACATACTCTGATATGTCAGGTCATCGACAGAGGTTGTGCCGATAGAGCTCGCAGAGTTTCTTTAGACTGTTTCTTCAGTCAAATTTAAACCGATGAGTATGAACAAAGGTCAAGTGAATTGGAGGCATATTTCAAACGGCCTCGGCAACTATTGACGATATCTCTTTGTTTCTCTGATATGTGCAGGAGCAAAATGAGAAAACATCGAAAATGGCAGGAGATTATGGTATTGGAAGTACAAGATGGTGGTGAAGGTTTGCGTCATTTCTGTTCAAGGGATATTCAGTGGATGCCAATTTGTGTCGAAAATGATTCAATGACAGACTTGTGTGCAGCAATTCCACTGGGCAGATTGGATGCATTCATCAGAGGGGAATCGTTGCACGAAGGTGTTGAAACCCAATTCCTCCAAAAGCGCCACACTGAGCACGATAGTGCTATGCACAACAGGCATACAACAAAGGTGTACAGTCAGTTTGTAGACACATTCTTTCCTATTCTTTGTCTACGTTTAATGAAATTACGACTGTTGTTGATAATAGGAGAGTTGTTTGTTGAAGGTATTGGTGTTCATATGGACCAGAAGACAATAGGAAAAAGTTGCCAAATAAGAAGTGCACCCAGACATATCAGAAAAAAAGAGGTTGTACATGCCACTTCATTGTTAAGGTGTTATATGGTAGGCCAGATGTGGCCATCTTGATATTGAAGCAACCGTTGCATGTAGATAAGAATGGTGAAGCTTGTCATGGTGTCGATGATACCAGCAATGAGCTACGGTCTCAATTTGCACCAAACCTTTCCGATAAATGCAAAGCATATAGAGAGAGGTTGTTGCTGATGGATGTGAGCATTGATGCTATTATGGATAGACATCTTGATGATCTTGTTTTTCATGACATGTTGAAGAAGAGAGATTCATTCGTCACACGCAAGGATGTTCTAAACGTGGCGACAAGGGTCTGTTCTATTCAGTCACAAATGCATGTGCATGATGCCACTAGCATCTTAGAATGGAAAAAATAGGATGAGGCAAATTTATTTTTTTTCTAGTAGCCAAAAGGTGCAGACAAACCTTTCGTTATGGGAATACAAATGGCTTGGATGCTTGACATGATGGTACCTCGCATGACTCAATCATCTCAATGGATTTGACATTTGCAACAAACAAATACGGGGTAAGTCTCTTCGAACTTAACCTGTTTTCATGCAGCCCATTTGATCTATGGATGGTCATGATCTTCCTGTTTGTTGTTTAAAATAGTATCAATTGTATTTGTGTCTCGTCTTTGATGAGCAGCAATTGGGGGTTCCTGTTGCATGGGCTGTGACATTAAGGAACAAGATCGAGGATATCCAAGTGTGGTTGATGGAGTTGCGGAGATGAGGAAAGTAAAGGAGGCCTAAATGGAGGATCAATGCATTTATCACAGATGATGCGAGTGCAGAGATTCAAGCGATAGAGTAAGTGCAATAGTGATATTTTGTCTACATAAAATCAAACATTATGATACGCTTCTCTACATTTTATTTCACATGACCAGGCTCTCGACTCAGCCCAATTAAACGTTTTGTTCATAACAGGAGTGTTTTTTAATGCCGTGTCATTCTTTGTATTTGGCACGTGCATCGAGCATGGTTGAAGAATGTGTACAAGTATGCAATGAAGGAAAGAGAAATGGACATTTTTCACCATCTAGGGGTGATAATGATGACAATGCATGAAAGTGAAGAGAGCACTGTGGAGGAGCTGCACACTTTCTTTGCCAAATTTAGTGATTAGCCATGTTTTCTAGAGTACTTCTACAACACATGGTGTCAAGGAGAAGGCCATATCGGTGAGTTCGACATTAGATTTCAGTGGTGGCTTTATGACTTGTTACCTGTTTTGGTTGTTCATGGTTTGGTAGTTGACATCCTACTCCTATTTTTAATTTCTTTATTTCTATTTTTTTTTTTTTGGGGGCAGCTATGTGGGTGAAAAACTTCAGGAATTTCTCTCATGCTAACTAGGACACAAATAATGCCATCGAATCATACCATGGAAAATTGAAGTCACTGCACCTAAGAGATGATAAAAAGACATGCTTGAGGAGGATGGACAATCTGTATTTTATACTTGTGTATAAAGTGGAATCATTCTACCAGAATAAGTGAGAATTGCAGCATTTTGGATTTATCAAAAACTACAGGTTGACACATTTGCAAACTAGTATGGAGAGGGCAAAGGCAATTCTTGATGCCGATTGTGTTCCAGATGACACTACTCTTGGTTGGCACTGGGTGAAAAGTTAGTCCTCGTGCAACTAGTATGTGGTTAGGAAATTTGGGGATCACTTCTACATCTGTGAATGTCCGTGGAGTTTGCGAGGAAACATGTGCAAGCATGTGTTGAAGGTTGTTGCAATGATGAACAATTCATTCCACGATTCACGTGTTCCGGGTAAGTGGATGTTCGTGAATGTTGATTTTTGCTAACTTAAAAGACGTGTACTTCACCCTAAGATCTTGGTTCATACAGATCCTATTCCTATGTCGACTCCAACATTTGCTAATACTAATGCAAACCAAACACCTAAACCTGTCGTCGATACGATTTATAATGCACGTACAAATTTAGAGGATGTGGACATTGTAATGTGGAACGAAGTAAACCGAAAGTTAAACATATTGTCGCAAACAATATTGGGTTCAAGCGATAAACTAATGGCATTTGTAGGCTATCTGGATAGGTTCATGGTTGATCTTCAGAATGTCGGTGCCATGTCATTTGATTTTAGTCTGTCTACCGATCCAGCCAATACAACCACTAAACGTATGCGGCCTTGGTTCAATGCAACTCAGGTCCATCGTCTCAATCGGCAGCAACATAGGCATAGTACTAGAAGTGAGATCTGTCATGATGTTTAGCAGCCTGTCACCTTTGAGTTCCCCTTTAAGACTTCTAGGAGGAGAAGGGGAAAGAGGCAATTGGACCAAGCACCGGAACCACATGTCCTTGCCACTGCATCGGTTGTGTCTGATACAGGTTGGTACTCTAGTGTCACTTGTAAGTGGTTTCTAAACATGTGAATGTTGCACATGTTTATTTAGTCATTATGTCTTGTAGTCAGTGAAAGTGATCCACACTTATGTCTGATAGTGTTCACCACCCCTTCAACACCTGTCCATAGGAGTCATCATCGGCAATTGGCTTTTGATGGTCTTTTACGTGGAGAGGGATCACACAATGATCCTTGCTGATACTAATTTTGGTATTATTTGTTCATATTAAGCTTTTTGTTTGTAACTATGTCATATATGTGCTTGAATTTTACCCATTCTTCATTCAACCTGTTGCGTAATATGGAACAACTTTGTTTATTGTAGTTGCGTTGTAATGTTTGCTATAACTATCCCTAACCATCTTTTATAATGTATCTTTGTATGTAGGTCCGTTGTTCTTTCACCCTGTTTTATCCCTAAATTGCATTCACATACACATCGAGCGACAAGCGCAAGTTATATGCAACTTAATTTTTAGTATTACGCTTTTGTCTCCAATTTATTGAATGGTCTAGTTAAATAATTAATACTCTTATGGTGTGATTTTGTCTTGCATTTTTTTAGTGCTTAATACTCTTATGTTTTACATTTATTGAATGCTATAGTTATATTACTAACACTCTTATCATATGTATCTGTAGATTCCTAGAGAGGTTGGCAGAGAACGATGAGGAGTCTGCCTTATTTCAGCGCCTCCTGGATATCGTTGTTTCAAATATTATCTGAACAATAACTCCCAGACAGGCGGCTAACTGGACCATTCAAATGGGAAGACATTAAACCGAGGACAATATGTACACTGTCCACATAGAAGACGTGATCTCGTTCGCCAGATTGTCGACTCCGTTGATGGTCGCTTTGTATAGGCGACTATGGCTAGTGTATTTTGCCCTTGCGTACTAGCCAGTCACTCTCCCTTGGATTCACATAAACTGTGTTGACAGAACCCATTGGAGACGTGGACGGTCCCTTATGTCATACTCCGATGATAGTATCGAGGATGTCACAACATTCTTTCCATGGAACCTGCTTATTATGGACTACACCCCCATTTTCATGGGTTATGGTAGTCCACAGCTAGTAGGGAGGTTTGTGAGGATACAGAGTAGATTCCTAACGCAGAGGAGGTCCTCTAATTAAAATTGTATAACTAGTCCTATATGACTATGCTATTTTTTATAAAACAGTTAATTTCTATGGTTAGATAGCCGATCTTTGTACGTTGTTTGTCTCCGATGTTTACGATTTATATGTTTGTGTCGGTTAAGTTTACAATTTATATGTTTGTCTCTATGCACTTTAAATGTTTACAAACCAATACACTTTATATGTTAATTTAAATCTAACAAATATAATCCTTTCTCTAAACATGTCATAGGCATTGAAATTTTGATATGCAATGAAATTAAGATGTGAGATATGGAATGCAGATAATCTAATAAA
The DNA here is from genome assembly GCF_030272615.1 of Cryptomeria japonica. Classification (NCBI taxonomy): domain Eukaryota; kingdom Viridiplantae; phylum Streptophyta; class Pinopsida; order Cupressales; family Cupressaceae; genus Cryptomeria; species Cryptomeria japonica. The sequence goes on along the minus strand of NC_081412.1, from coordinate 591,584,330 downwards.
CATAATTCTTTCTCTAAACATGTGATAGGCATTAAGTCTACTCTAAAAGGAATAGCATTTATTTCTATAATAATGTAATATTGATATGCTTCTGAAATTAATATGTGAGATATGAAATGCAGATGTGTAAATTGTGAACACTTGGATTGAAGACAATTTTTTCTCCTTCATGATGATGCATGAATGTCAATGTTTCGTATAAGATTTATCAATTAATTAAGATTAATTAAGATTAAACAATCCATTACATGTCATCAAAGGGAATGTCGCAAGAAAATCAAAGACAACATGTATAACAATAGCAAATAGTATAAAATAATATCATCAGTGATTGACAACGAAACTTAAAAATTTAACATAAATTACATATAGTACAAATGATGCCATCTAAAATGCTTGACTAACAGGCGTGTTAGTCCCTCCGTACTGTGTTAGTCGAATTTGCTATTAATAGTTGCACTTGACTAACCTATCGCTAACATGTTCTAAGAAAGGTTCATTTTCGAGGCAGAATAGAGATAGCCAGAAATGGCGGCCAAGAAGTCACCGAATCAGCGAAAAGGACTGACGCGGCATGTTAGTCTATTTCACTGTCTATTCTGGCTCCAAAATGACAATATGAATTGACTAATACGCGTGTTAGTCATGCGTTTTACACCATCAATTTTGCAATTAATGACTACGATTGACTAACCCGTCGCTAACATGCTATACAAAAAGTTTGTTTTGAAGCTAGAATAGACACAACCTTTTGGCATTTCGCGTGCCAAAAGGAAAAGTCCACCAACAGGTACTCGAATTGCAACCGTTAGTTTCGCGTGTTAGTTCAAGGTTAGTCAATCGCAACAGTTATTTTGCGCATGTTAGTGCAAGGTTAGTCATGTATATCCGTTAGTTTCGCGTGTTTGTGCAAGGTTAGTCAAGCACAATCATTGGTTAGTGGCAACTGACAAGCCATGGGAAATAGTCAATTGTGCCTGGATTGTTAGTCTTTTCAAACTTTATTGTGAAAAGTTCCAAAAGTTATGGCTTGTTGCAGACAAAGTTGGATTATTATGGCATGGCAATGGGGACCCAAGGCCAAATTTTGATCCTGAGGGATATATAAGGACACCTTTTTCATGTGGGTTGAACCTATTGTGGCTCCAAAATAGACCTTTCATGTGGTAAAGCTTAAATAGTTCAATTCTCATTGATCTATATTTAATATTTACGAAAAATAGTAGTCATTGAGCAGTCTATCTTATGTACTTGTGATTCAGTTTATACATCATTTATAAATAAGCATTTTTTTAGTCTTCAATAAGCAGCTATTATAAGCAAGTGGAAGTTAATATTTACGCAGAAGAATACCTCATTGAGCATGCTATCTTATGTACTTGTGATTCAGTTTATCCATCATTTATAAATAAGCTTTTTCAGTCTTCTATAAGCAACTATTATAAGCAGGTGGAAGTTAAGAAAAATTTCCATAATACAATTAGTGGTTCTTTTAAATCCACTATAAAAAAAATTTTAACCTACAGTTAGGTTTCAGGTACAAATTCACCTGCCTTGGTTTGCGAACACTGATTGGGAAGTCATATTAACTTATTAAGAGAAGTGTGTAAACCATTCATCATACAAGATGTGTAGAAAAGCCACATAGAACCATTCAGAAAGCATGAAAAAGTGTACAACAAACAAATCATTAACCATTCATGTTTAAGTGAAGTCAATCACATTTATTTTTAAAATTTTTTTTGACAAGGTGGCAAGGCCACTTAATATTTTTTTACAACTAGTTCAAGAAGGACTCCCAAAGAAAAGAACTAGAAAGAAAAACTTCGATCAATCAAGTTTATTGAAAATAACCATTCATGAAGCATATAAAGTGTCTTCCTAAATGAAAGAATATGTCTGATTACAAAAAGTCTGCACCACTACTGACGTTTTGTTGAACAGGACTCAGCAATATACATCTACAAAACCTTCGTAACAGTGCAGCCCTGTTATAGAGGTAGAGGTTGAGTATTTAAATCACTTTTGTTTCCCCCAGTGGTCAGAGTAAGGGGAGGCACATCATTCCCATCATCTTCCTCGGTTACGGAGGCAAACACGTTTGTGGAACTCTGTTTCCAGTACTGAGCGCGTTGCGCACAAACATCTAGCATCCCCTGCATCTAGTCACTTATGATTTTTCTATTTTTAGCACACGCCTCACGCACTACCTCCTATCTCTCATTCGCCATCTGCAAACCATGCACTTCCAGCTCAAGGTCCGTATTCTTATCGTCGAAGTCCATGACCTTGTTATTCAATTCCATGCATTTCTTATTGAGTTCAGTTCATTTCTTATTGAGTTCGGTGCATCTCCTTTTCACTTCAGTGAGTCTCCATTCAAGATGAGAAACAATCCCCTTCAGCCTTTCATTTTCAGCTTGGGCCATTTCAACCTTCTGCGTTAGCAGTTCTACTTGCATGGCGTCAAACTTAATTTTGTCCATCCCATCGATCCAGTCTACAAAGGGCGGTGTTGGTTGTCGTGCAGACTTCCCTAAACCACCGTCAGAACATCAACCATCCCATTCACTTTTGAATTTGTAGCAGGCGTTCCATTCTACAGAACAGATGTTTCGACACCCTTTCTTTTTGTTGTCCGTGGTCTTCCCATTGCCATCCCTGCAAACAATGCCAAAAATAAGTATCTATAGATAGGTGGGCAAGGCAACATGAAAAATGAAGGAAACAATTGTTTATGCCAACAAGAAACGAACTGCTATCTGTTGCATTTTTTGGAATGAATAACATTATGCACAATACAAAAGTTAATGTGTTCAGTAAAGTTGACATGTTCACTAAACTGAGCACTTGGGTGGCAGGTTACCTGTAAATTGGGAATCCATGTTTTGGGAAGATAACTCCATCAGTCAGCACTCCTCGTCCTACATCCAACTTATTACACATCTGCCATGAAACTAAAAAGGAAGTCTCATGTATTTTAATAGATTTTTTTTTTTGGTTATTTTTTTGTTGTTAATTCATTTTAGATTCAGTGTTCAAAAACAAACAATAATAATGGTATATTCAACTGTCGTAAGCTACAGTGGAAAGAGCACATGGTTCACAATTTCAATCAAACAGTCTGCTTCATCTGTATACATAAAAGAGTTGCAGGGACCCTATTGGTATGTAATAACAAAACCTATGCATATGCAATATATAAGAGACCTTGAACAAAACTTGATAAGAGACCTTGAACAAAACATGAACAGTAAACAACTATCATCGACTTTATTGTACCATCCACTATCATTATTAAAAATGTTGCACACCAAAGAAAGGTTTGTGAAGTTATTAAAGGGTAGTTGATGGTGCAGGATGACCATGAAACAGTCCAACAAATAAAGCCTTAACAGTTATTTTGCTTAAAATAGCAGGAAAGGTTGAAAATAATGTACAATTCATCTAAAACATAAACAATAATTGAGAGGGTTTAAACTATGGTAAGGTAAAAGCCATGTCAATATAACATCCACAAATCCCATCTGAATAGGGTCTATCAAGACTAAACTTCCACCACAGTATCTTGCTCTAAATATTTGGAAAGAGGAACAACAACTATGATCGAAGAATATTATCACCTCCACTGTCTGGATTGCACAATGGAGTTGACGGCACCATAAAATGCTTTATGCTTCTTCTCATTCTTATGCAACTCAGGAGGGGTGATGCCAAGTGATTGCAGCCTGTGACTTACCCGTCTGATCACAGGGCCGCGTTTAACATCCTCTTTTTGTGGTTGGACACTTTCACCAACTTTATCCTGCCACATACAAACGACATCATACGAGTGTTGCCTATTTCATTCCATTGGAATAAGCTAAAGGATGGAATCAGAAGATGGAGGAAGGGATCTTGTCATCTTTAAAACTTACAGAAGGTGGGGGATAGACCAAGTCTTCAATGGGCCACATTGCCCATGAGTTTAGGGAATCCGACAAGACATCGGCGAAAGGACCTGGGCAAGGTAGCTGGGCATTTGCATCAAAGACTTTGACGATGCGAACTTTAGCACAATGTCATGGGAGTGGATACTATGACACATTACACCCTTCCCCAGGCCATCAACAACGCCTTCCCCAACCACTACCCCATCCAGTAGTAAGTGGACTTCAACTCCAACAGCAACAGTGTGAGCATCTTCATTGGCACACTCTTCTTTGTCTTCCATGGTTGCCTGCATCAGTAATGAGTGGACATGGTCCCTTAAATAAAATTATTTATACATGTCGATCAAACATAGTCAAATGAATTAATGGCAATGCAGTACAACAGTGCCAGAGTAGCTGTCTCTCCCGGCCCGTTGCCCCCATCATGGTCACAATTTGCATTTGTACATCCATCATCATTTCCCCCAGACTCTTTCTCAATGCTTGTTTCTATCAGATTATGCTACAAAACATGACACATTGTATAATAGTGTAAGTACACATTAAATCCATACGCCTAGGAACACTATTGGACCAAGGCCAATGAATTTTACACAAATAAGGCAATAACAAGAACACAGATACCGGACACAAACCACAACATCATAAAAAATGCTCTCCAATATAACACTATCTATCACTGCCTGTTTCCAAAAGAAGAGCCCAATACCTGTTCATCTCTGCTCTTATCCTCCAATGTCTGCCCCAATTGAGTGGACTCCTCTGCAATCTTCTCGCCACTGCTTGCACTCAAATTTCCATTCACCGTCTCCTTCAGCTTCTCCCTTGAAATAGACTTCTGAAGGTTCTCGTCCAATACCGTGGCCGACTGCATAAAAAAAGAGTTACTCTATAGTATAACACACCATGTCATGATATAGCACTACATGTCATGCACAATGGCACCGCATTACCTATTCATCTTTGCACCTATCCTCCAACCTCTTCCCCACTTCAGGAGAGTGCTCTGTAATCATCTCGCCACTGCATGCACTCGATTTTTTAATCGTCGTCTCCTTCAGCTTCTTCCTCATAACAGATGTCCGAGATTTTGGACTTGATTTTTTGGGAACACTACATAGGGTGTCATTAGGAAATTGCATGGACGGTTCTTTGCTCGTATCATCCACCGTCTACCCCAACTTAGGAGACTGCTCCGCAATCTTCTCGCCACTACATGCACCCAATTTTTCATTTGACATCTCCTTCAGCTTCTTTGACGAGATGAACTTATACGTAACAGATGACCGAGGTTTTCGACTTAATTTTTTACACACACTGTGTTTTGTGTCATCCAATACCACGGGATAGTCCATGCTCCCTCCATGGACCCCATCAGCCTACAATGACATCGATGAAATAGTCAACATACTACACAGTGCAGTGCAAAGCATACTATGCAATGAAAACACACATATGGACAAGCCAACAGACAGCACCTTCGATGACAAACGTGTCGCATCATCTAAAGTCAAACTTGTTTTTTTCTGCTGCATTCTTTTTTTCTTGCTTCCTCGATGAATCACATGTAGGCTCATTGACTCACACGTTTGTTTCAGGATGTGAAGTCCACCTTCTTTTTTCTGCAGCATTCTTCTTTTTTCGCTTCCCTGACAAAATAGGTGCACCCTCTTTTGTTTGATGATCTGAAGCCAGCCTTGTTTTCTCCACACCATTCTTCTTTTTTGGCTTCCCCAATGAAATAGTTGCAGCCTCATTCACTGGCACGTTTGTTTCGCTATTAGCCTTCGATGCTAGAACCTCCTCGCCATGGCCTACATAGTCACTTAAAATCTGGGCACCAGGATAGGATAGGTCAATAAGTCGTTCTTCACATGTTTAAAGGAATTTAGTAAATAGCAAAAAAATATGAACACTAAAAAATTACCTCTATTGCAATATTCTTTCTTTGCAGTAACTCTAAAACCTTCTTCCTTCTCGCCTCCCTAACTAGACTACTATCATACACTCGCATTGCTTCCTTGATCTCTTCCTTCCCTTCGGTAGGAAGCTCATCACATGTTTTCTTGCCATATTTCATGCACACCCGGTTAGTGACACGTTTTTTTTGCATATTGTGTCGCACACCCATTTGGTATTCAATATTAGACTCCCTCTTTTTCAAGTGCATCAGCAATTTCTTCGTATGATCCATGTTGCGCTATCCACTTCAACACTATTGATGACTACGTCGTGAAATCCCCAATAATGGTAGTTGATGTTCTCTAGTTCTATGCATATTAAGCCTCCCCAGATCCCAAAACTGACGACCTCCATTTTTGGAACAATAACGGAAGAGACAAAAGTAGTGCAACCTGCCATTAATATGTTCTCTTTTGTGATCAGCCTATTGCTGCGCACAACCAACAAAGACAAAGAGTCACATTCAATTTTGCACTAATCAAACATTATAAAGATAATCAAACATATAATGACTAATAGTGGACCTCCTTGTTACTCGCCCCTCCTTGTTCCTGTTTGCGAGCATTGACAGAATCACGTTGCCATTCAGGCTCCTGCTCGCTAAGAACATCCCCTTTTTCACTCTCACTGCCTCGAGCATCAGTATAATCGCCCTCATCTACATTTCCAATGGCCTCGTCTTCCTCACTAGCACAACCACTATCATAATGTTGCTCAATAAAATAGCACACATCATCGATCCATTTTATGCCCGTGTATATATCTACATTTCCACTTATAAATCCCAACTTCCAGCAACCATGCCATGCAATGATGGAAAAAAAATATAATGCAATGATAAATAATTACCAATGTGGTTGTGCAGTCACTGAGAAGCTAACTTGACAATGGGTTCAGAATTGGAGACTCGACTCGTGACTCATTCAGATTTGAATCCCCAACTAGTCCCTGACCTGAAGGCCCATCCCCTGACTCTTTCAGATTTGGATCCCCAACTAGTCTCGCATCTAAAAGCCCAACTCCCGACTCTTTCAGATTTTAATCCTCAACTACTCATGGATGTGAAAGTCCAACTCCTAAATATTTCAGATTTGAATCCCCAACTTTTCGTGCATCTGAAAGCCCAACTCCTGACTCTTTCAGATTTGAATCCTCAACTAGTCATGGATGCAAAAGCCTAGCTCTTGAATCTTTCAAATTTGAATCTCCAACTGGTCGCACATCTAAAAGCCCAACTCCCAACTCTTTTGGGTTTGAATCCTCAACTACTCCCAGATGTGAAAGCCCAACTCCTGAATCTTTCAGATATGAATGTCGAACTAGTCCCGCATATGAAATCCCACCTCTCTCCTGGGTATACAAATTAGTTCTCCAGTCACAAGCATTAAACAATGACAACACCAAGCAATACTACATGTTGCATAATCCATTAAAACTACTTAGCTTACAGGTAGGCTGATGTCACGTGTCACTGGGAAGCGAACGCGGCCAACTCCTAGGAGATAATCTGCCTTTAGCTCCAGTAACCCATAATCAAGATCATCATTTTCCCTCAACCTTTTTCGCAACGCAATTGACATGATTGAACCGAAACATTAAAAAAATGCAATTCATATTCTTCACACTATCAATAACACCACACATTCACCACAAATGACACATCCAACACACGACCGGTTATGCCCACATTCAAATACAAAGTCAGCATGTCGTTGTGTTATGTACAACCCAACTAAAGGTTTAGCCATAAACTATCCATGACATTCCGCTCTAGAACATATTTGGTTGCAATTGCAACAAAATAATGACTATGATCCATTGCCAACATTGTTAAAAGGGCTTCCTGTGTTCTCCCCATCCAAAATACAACACAAAAACTAGACTTTCTTAAGGATTGATAATGAAGGATGCAAAACACGCTTGACGAATTGGCTGTGTCTATTCTGGCTCCAAAACGGACCTTTTGTACAGCGTGTTACCGACAGGTTAGTCTATCGCAGCTGCTAATTGCTAAATCGATGGTGTAAAATGAGTGTGCAGCAATCAAGATAGTCAATCTATGTCGGAGAATACACAGGGATTCATTACCATTAACAAAGTCTTTTACGATAATTAATGGGTATAGAGACCTCCAATTCATTTTACAAAAGACACAAGTCTTTTGAAATGAGTGTCTATTCTAAAGCTTCCATCTCTTTGTTGACATGGGGATATTATTATTTATTAAAAACGTAGTCTTAAGTTACAAAAGGAAAAAAGAAAAAAACACTCTGAAGGATAGACACGTGAGGAGTTCGTCGTGCCAACCCAAGACATCTGAAACAGAAGCCCAAATCACATTTCAAATCGGAGTTGGATCATCGAACACATGTACTTCTCAAACATCACGAACATCAATAATCTAGAAATACAAATACACTAGGATGAACAATAACACTCTCATGCAAATCAACAGAATGTATACAAATTTATAACACATAGTTCGCAAGAATCAGGATTTCTGGTTCATATATTCAACACTGGTTTTATGACTCGAAGATCCATAAATAACAATCGTACTGTGTTTAGGTTCAAAAATTATATCTTATTGTCTAATATGGTGCATCTATAGCATATAATATAAGGCATCAGCCAATTGCATTGTTCATTTTCATTATTATCAAATTCAGTAAAAGTAAGGACATTAATATTACATGATCAAGAACTGAAATTTATACATACATTTGTATCGCATAAAAAAATTATATACAACAAACTATATATATATATATATGTATAACAAGTGCCTTTCAAAAAGTTGCACAAGCCCAAAGATTATTAATAAGGGGACATTAAAGTGCAAGTAGTATTAAATAAGGGAGAGAGAGCAACAACCTAAGAACGTCTGGACGTTTGCCGGGGGACTACTCAATAGTCCTTGACAATCAACAACCTGCATGGATAACTAATGTTACTGGTAGTCTACATTGGGAAGTACATGCATTTCAAAAGACATAAAAGGAACCTACATGTTCATATATGAAAATGGAGTTTAACATTCGGGTCAGTGCAAGAAGATGAGTCCACTTTTTGGCCAAAAAGTGGAAGTGTTTTCCCTGTTTTTCAGATTTTGTCTCACTTGAGCTTAAATTTTGAAACACTTAGAGATTGAATCTTGGAAAAAGTTAGTACTATAAAAGATAGCTCTCTGAGTGTACTTTTCAAATATGTAATTTATTTTAATACCCACATAATAAAAAATAAATTTTTGAATGAAGTTCTAAAAACTATGTTTTAAAAATGCCTGTTTCAAGACCATACCATGCATGTGTACGACCCACACTTTTTGACACAATTAAAATTATTTTCTCAAACCATTTTGGGAAATGGTTTGTAACACACTGAAGATTGATGGGCATATTTTTCTGTATTTTTTTTTCAAATATATTTTTTTTAATTCATTTTTTAATGACCGTAATTATCTTTTTAAAAATTTGACGTGTACGACCCACATAATTTGACGTAAACTTAGTATTTTTTGAATTTTTTTTTTTTTAAATTGAAAAGAATTTTGTGTAGTTGATGACATATAATTTTTTTTTCAAAATTCATTAAAATAAATAAGTTATTAAATTAAGAAAATTAGTTAATATTTCAAATTTATGACCCTGATTTAGTATAAATTAAATGAAAAATAGTTAAAATAATCAATTTTTAAATTAATTTACATATTTAGAATCTAGACAGTATAATCTGAAATGGGTTTCAATTCCGTATAAAAATTCTTTGATTAGAGGCATGTAAACTATTTCATTTCATCATGTTTGTGCTTTCATTCATGGAGCTTTGAATTTGCAGGTTCATGTTTCAGGTGTGGCCATCCCAGGCCTATCCCGGGCCTAATCCTGAGGCAAGTGGCGGGTTGTGAATTCAAATTTTACATAACGGGCCCCCGTTTTATAAACGGGGGCCCGTTTATAAAACGGGGGCCCGTTTCATTTTTTGCCCGTTGGATTTAACAACGGGCCCCCGTTTTAACAACGGGCCCCCTTATTAAAATAACTGTTGCTGTAAAAAAAAATAGATTGCATTAATTTACTACACTATCATTGAAATCCGTACTGACAAAGATTTTTTACATCATTTGGCAGTACTTTTTAATATTTTTTACGCGATTTTTTGAAGACAAGTTTGTAAAAATGGGTTCTAAGCGACGTCAAAAGAAAAAAAAGAGGACAATGACAGTGGACGAAATTCAAGCACAAAGAGAGAAGGAGGCAAAACACCAAAGAGATCGAAGATCACAACAATGGCAGTTGAATAACACTTTTGAAGCATCTAGTTCAGTGCCCGTTGTAGATGAGACCATTGAAGACATCATGATGGATGCAAGAAATATAGAACCACACACGGGTATGACTGTTGATGCAAATATTGATGTGGATGCGAATCCTGGTATGTTTTTAAATCCTGATGACTATGATGCCAATCAAATTGCTGATTTAAATGAAGCTGGATATAAATTTCATACACCAATACGAAAAGAAATAAAAATTGAAAATATTACACCACCATCTCTAAAAGAAAATGAATGTAATTTGTTTACTATTGATAGCAATGTGCTAGATAATCTTAATGGGTTAGTTTCTTGGAGACAAATCAGAACACATGCAAACAGATTATATAAACAATTTTTCTATAATAAAAAGTTAGGATTCCAATGTCAATTAATGCTACAATTAATAAAAATGTTAAAAATGCGTAAAGTCATGAAAAAAATAGGTATTTATGCAAAACCAAAAAGAAAAGATGAATCATATAAGCAAGTTGTATCTACTATTGCTAGTGCCATCGATTCTATAGGAAAAACAAGTCGATCTAAAGATAAGAATGCAACACGTAGAGTTATAACGACTGCTATAGTTGACAAAATGATTGTTAATAAAAGAATGTTAAGTGATATAAGTGGCTATTTGAACTTACATCGTAGAACCTTGTCAAGAGCGGCCAAAAGAAGAGACACAATTGAAATTGATCCACTAAACCATTGTTGGAGTTTTAGTGGTAGACTTCAAAGGTCGAACATGAAATTAAATGATGAAACTAAACAATTAATTACAAAATTTTGGCATGATAACACTAGAGTTTCGTCAAATGTTAGAGATGTTTTAAAGTTAAGGGTGGGATCAAAAATTCGTGATCCTCATCCAAAACATCTTCTTGACATGACTCAAACTGAATTCTTTAAAAAATTTAGTGATGAATCTGTTTTAATGAATTTACGAATTAGTCAAAGATCATTTGAAAAATGCAAACCCTGGTATGTTAAAATCAATAAACAAAGAATATCTTGTTGTTGTAAAACTCATGTCCAGTTTCGTTACTATTATGATGTTTTTCGATATATTCGTTGTATGTTGCATGGTAATGATCTTGTGCAGGATTGTGATGTTTATGTTCCTCCTGAAACTATAAAAGATTTTATTGGAAGTTTATTTTGTAAACCACCTAATGAACAATTATTTCTTTCCAGTTCATGCATTTATGGTCTTTGCAATTTATGTGGGAACTATTCTTCGATAGGTGAATGTTTGCATGAACATGTTTCATCTGAGTTAGGACAAAAAATGGTTGATGTTAGGAGATTTAAAAATATAGAATACCCTCTAAAGGATGGAAAGATGGGGAAACGTTTAGAATTGATTACAGAACAGAATAGTGTGAATGCATTTATTAGTGAGTTTAAAACTCATATTGTTCCAAAATATGTGAAACATTCCCAACATGCCCGATGGCTTGATGGACAGTTTCGCATATGCAAGAACACATTTCCAATTGGAACAATAGTATCAGTTGTGGATTTTGCAGAAAATTATACTCTAAAACCACAAGAGGAAACTCAATCACAATACTACAACTCAGTGCAAGTGGCCATATTTGTGCACATTATATATAGACATGACCATGATAGTACAGAAGATAACAGAAATTTTTTGAGGGAGTATCATTTCTATGTTAGTGATAATCGATTACACTCTTCAGAGTTTGTCCAACATTGTTTCGAGGTATTTTATGATAATCTTAAGGAAAGAGAAATTGACATGAAACAACATATGATATGGTCAGATAACTGCACTGGACAATTCAAAAATGCAAGAATGTTTTATTGGCTATGCAAAGTTCACAAGATAACCAATGTCCAACATTTATGGAGTTTTTTTGAAGCGGGACATGGTAAGGGGGAACACGATGGAGCCGGTGCCTGTATAAAAAGAGCTCTTGCTAGAGAACAATTGAAATTCAAGGATGCAGTGAAATTCAGAGATGCTCGTGTAGTTGTAGATTGGTGCAATTCAAAGTTGTCAAAAGGATCAACTAAAAACTCTGCAATTCGACGTTTCTTCTGGTTGATAGAGGAATATAGTATTCCTATTCGGCATGATTGTAATACCATCATTGGATCAGCTAAATGGCATTCGTTTAAGAGTTCTAATTCAAACACATGGACTATATTCACAAGGCAACTTGCTTGCTTTTGTCAATTTTGTGTTTCCGGAGATTGGGAATTTTGTGAGAATAAAGAATGGGTTGAAGAATGGCAACAAAGATCATTGACACCCATAGATGCAAATGATCCGCATGAAAGAACTGATGAAGATATGGATCAAATGTTTGCATCAAATGACTATGATCGCATTTCAGATCTTATACAACAAGGTAAAATTATTTTTGAAATTTGTTTTGATTTATTAAATAGTACATAAATTTATGAAATCTTACAGTGTATATTTTTGTTTTTATTTCTCATTAAATATTAAAATAAAATTGTTTTGTGCACAGGACATGTCTATGTTGTTGTTGCACCAGAGGACAATGAAGAGGGGACAGAGTATTGGTTGGCTCGATGTGTAGAGCCAAAACATAAGCTAACTACTCCTCGAGTAGATGATGATGGTTATGACTATCCAACAGGATCTGTGGTTGTTGTTGGCACTTGGCTACACAAATATCTAACAAGAAAGAATGGATTGCCCGCATTTGAAGATTATGAATTAGAGAAAAATATTATACATTACTCACATTTGGTAGTGGCAACTAATATAAAATTGGATAGATATCGTGGCAGGCCTGCTAATAAACAATTATGGACTCTCTCTATGGAAGAGCACGAGACAATTATAGATGCTTTGCAAAAGAGAGAGGATGCAGATGGTATAACGGAATAAATCTAGTAAAATTTTGTTTCAGGTCTACCACAAGTAGAAGGCATCAATGAAAACAAAGTTATTTAAATAGACTGTTTATTTTATTTTAGATATGTCTTCTTGATTACATTTTGTGTACAATATACATAAATGAGAGACTACTGGTCAAATTTATGAATGAGATAATTATGTTTTAATCAAGTTCTATTCATTATATTTGTTAAATGATACTTTTTGATTTAGAATATGTTATAATTATAAGATATGTTTCGATACTTAGTTCATGATGTATGCACATGTAGTTTATCTAATCACAAGAACTATTTAAATGAAATTCCAAAAATAAAATTACAAGTCCACATAATGCCTATAAAGTTGTTTAAGCACAACTTCCATAAATAAAATTTCAAGTCCACATAATATATAAAGTATGCACAAAATTTCAAGTCCACATAATTTCAAGTCAATATATATGATCTAATGTGCACATAATTTCAAGTCCACATAATATCTAATGCGCACAATACACATAAAGTATGCACATAATATATATGATCTAATCCTATTATGAAACTATCCATATATATAAAGTATGTGTGTGCACGTGTAAACAAATATGTAAAGCCCGTAAAATAGTACATATCAGAGCCAAATAAACAGTAAAATTTCAAGTCCACATAATCCATATAATATCTAATCCATATATATGTCTAGATGGTAACATGATGTTCACTCCACATAATATCTAATGTGCACAAAATATATAAAGTATGCACAAAATATATATGATCTAATCCTATTATGCAACTATCCATATATATAAAGTATGTGCACGTGTAAACAAATGTGTAAAGTCCATAAAAAAGTACATATCAAAGCCAAATAAATAGTAAAATCTAAGTGCTATCATCAATAACATCTCGTGGTCTCTTGTCCCCAGGACGTGGTCCAGATCCACCTGTCTCATGCTGTACAATAAAAAAATAATATTAAAATATTACTTGAAATTAACTATTAAAAGAATCATTTATCAAATATAGTAGAATTTGTAAATTAAGTTACAAACTTACCATATGCTCATCAGATCCTGTAGCAGTATCTCTCTTGTCCCCAGGACGTGGTCCAGATCCACCTGTCTCATGTTGTACAATAAAAAAATAATATTAAAATATTACTTGAAATTAACTATTAAAAGAATCATTTATCAAATATAGTAGAATTCGTAAATTAAGTTACAAAATTACCATATGCTCATCAGATCCTATAGCAGTATCTCTCTTGTCCCCGGGACGTGGTCCAGATCCACCTGTCTCATGCTGTACAATAAAAAAATAATATTAAAATATTACTTGAAATTAACTATTAAAAGAATCATTTATCAAATATAGTAGAATTCATAAATTAAGTTACAAACTTACCATATGCTCATCAAACCCTCTAGCAGTATCTCCTCTAGCAGTATCTTGTGCAGTATCAACACCAAATGCAGTGCTAGCTAACTCCTGTACAAGGTCAAATTCAAAGTGTCCAATTAAATCTTAAATTAAGAGTCAAAATAAGATCAAATTAAGTATTACATATTAATACCTCAAAGGATGTCGATGTGCGTTCAAATTGGCTCTGATCAAAATTATGAGGATAACCTATCCTAATGGTAGTGTCCACCTGCATACATGCATTTAATGAAATCATATTTAGTGAACATATATATGCGTACTAAATAATTTCAAGTTAAGTTACAATATTGTAAGAGTTCATATTTAAGTTAAGAATTATAAGATACATACCATAGATGGTGTCACAATAGTCAGATCCTCTTCTCGATGTGATGTAGAGGGTCCCTCATGACCTAAATCCTGGAGAAAGAAGCATTCAATGTATCAACATGAAAATTTATATAATATACGACGATAGCATATTAACTTAAAAAGATCTAGTACAATGTCTAGATAGAAATTTATACTATACCCCATAAGGTGTGCCGAGTTGTCTTCCAGTAGATGCAATATTGACTCTAATATTAGGCGTAGTCCTTATCTACATAAACAAAATTTATTTAATGAAGTATTAGATTGTATTAAAAAAGAGATGCACTTAGTTTATACCTATATTTAATGAAGTCCATAAAAAGATTGACATGTACATGTATATATATCTATACCTGGTCAAGATGAACATCCGAGCAAAGAAAATCCATATAAGATGTCATCATACTATCATCTGCTGCATCATGCTCATCTGGAACTGAAGTAGATCCTACAGTAGTAGTAGGACCTACACACGTCTCATGACAACTCAAACACATATGTGGCATCCATCGAGGAGCAGATGCCATGTGAGCAGCTTGCTCACTCAGGTTACCTGTGAGGGAAGTCAAAGCATCTAATGTCGAAATGAATGATGTATTTTGGACATCTGCAGGAATCGATGGAGCAACAAGTGGAACTATGGGTGGATTCGGTAGGGGATTATTACTCCGTGCCCCTAATCTATGTTGTGGCATTCCACGACCAACACCTTGGAATGACTTAATATCAAAATAATTTGGTTTTCGGTTCATTACAAACTCACAGTATAATTTCTTCAAAAAATAAAAAGGGACCTCATAATTACAATGTGGTGGATAATCAAAAACCATCCACCATCTATCCCAAAAGTATCTAGCCATTTCTGGATGCACACACCACCTAATTGAAATTCTTTTCTGGTTAGGTTGCATTGGTTCTCTTATTTTTGGGTTGGTAAAATATGGACATAAATGAGCTTTGGTTATTTTCAAATCTGTGATTTGTCTATAAGTTAAACCATCGGCATAAAAATCACGCAACTCTTGTCATCGTCTATGAAATTGATCTAATTGAGAATCAACAGATCTAACTAACTCGACAACAGTTTGCATTGATTTTGCAAACTCTACAAGATGGGGTGGCGTGACTTGCTCATTTTGGATAGCAGCAATGTTTTGTTCAATCACTTGTAGGTTTTCATTAATTCGTTCTCTTAAACGAATTTCATCCAATCTAGGGGGTGGTGGTGGTGGTGGTGGAGGAGGAGGAGGAGGGGGTTGTGGTGGGGGATTTTCACCTAATAGTTCATCTATGTCAAAAACATCCATGATAGCAAAGAACTCCTGCATATATAAAGATATACATGAATTATATACAACTCTATGTCAAAGAAGAATCTATTTTACTAAATTAAAAAAAAACATTTATAAATAGTAACATTTCTATGTTGTTGACTGAGATACACATGAAATATATAATATAATATTGAACTTAAAAAAATATACATGTACATACTATTGAATCTTGAAATATAAAATTTGCGCACAAAACTTAATAAAAACTTTCAATGAAACATCATAAATCTATTATATATTCAATTTAATAAATTCATTTCTTGTAAAATGCATCAACTATTAAAATCAATATAAAATATTTCATACATAAGATCAATAAAGAAGTGAGAAATAAGATGATCCTCCTTCTAGTGTAAGAATATATAGCATGGAAACAATATTACTAAGACAACATAATATTTTGTTAACTTTAACTTAAAGTTATTTTGAAAAATGCACGTGTGTGTTTGGATGCTCCATATTTCTAGTGTTTTAGTGTACGCATGATAATTTATTAGAATTCAATTACATAGTTTTGAGATAATTGTCATCAATTCATATTACATTGATTAGTCTTCAAACAATCTTAAAAAAAAAACTAATCTCCCATGACTATAAATGACATACTTAAAACATATTATATTCTAAGTGGTTGTCATGTAAAGACAAAACATCAAAACTTTTGAAGAGTTAAGCATATTTCACCATTAAATTTCTCCCATAATCAAATCTACACAAGATTATAATTTACAAAAGGTCTTCAAAAAATATTATTTCCTATAAATCATTTATTATAAAACTCCGCAATCATTTGTTTTCATATATAATCTTTCTATAAAATTTAAGATATCAATCCATACACAAATTCTCTTACAAAGTTGAATAAGAAATGAAGGATAGAGGATTAAATACTAAGATTGTTTTGAGAGATCAATGGAGTAGATTGATTGAAAGGATTGTGTGCATTAGAAGCTTCCAAGTGGCAACTTAAATGTTTGGTGCACATGAGGAGTTCATGATCCAAGAAAGTTTTGAGGAAAAGGTCTTCTTAGGGGCGTATACACCAAGATGTTGTAAAAAAAGGTAGCCAAATGACCAAAAAAAGATAAACACGAGTGCGTTATTGGGAAATTCATTTAACGCATTTGAGGTCTTTTTTGTAGTGTTTTTTTCTTACACTATACTAGGCTTGTTTACACTATCGTAGGTTCATTAGGACTATCCTAGGTTCATTAGGATTGTCCCAAGTTCATTATTGCTTTCTTAGGCTCATTAGGACTTTCTTAGGTTCATTAAGACTGCCCTACATTCATTAGGATCATTTGAGGCTCATTGGGACTATCATATGTTCATTGTGATTGTCCTAGGTTCATTAATTTAATTCATGTGTTCATTAGGACTATCTCACGTTCTCAAATAGCTTCAACTAATATCTTAAATTAACTATTTTAAAAAAAAATAGCTCCTTAACAATTTAATATTATATACAATCGAATATGATTTCAACTTCAAACCTTGTGCACCTTTTAAAACCAAAAGATGTTGTTAAAATCATTCTTCTAAATTAGCTTAATCATAACATAATCTAATAAATCTTCCTCAAAATATCTACCAACTTCAAATCATATATTAAATCTTTTATAATATAAATTACATTCTAGATATACCAATATACTTCTAAAGATATTCAAAATACTTCTTGGGAATTATATTTTTCAAATCTTTTGGATGTATATATAATTAGCACCCCATTTAGAAAACTCGTTATCAATCAACATTATAAATCAAGAATATTTTTTATTTTGTATTAATGAATTATATATTTGGCATATTAGCTTCCTTTATGAACCTATGTAAACCAAACTCCAATTTTAGTAACTTATCTAGTTTTGCTCTAAAATTGTGTCCATAATTGATCCTTTTATACCATCACATGACATAATAGGACCATAATAGGACCTTTATGCCATGACATGGCATAAACCTAAGCCTAAACTTTCATATCTAAAATTTGAAGAACTTAATGTTAATTACTTTTAAGGTTATACTAATTTAGTGGTAACTTTTGTATTGCCTAATGAGGATTAAGAACAATTTAGGTACATATGTTCAGTTTTATTTCAATTTCATTTTCGAACGTTTTTGTTTTTGTTTCCATTTCATTTTTGGTTTTTTGTTTGTGTCGATTTCATTTTCGAACATTTTTGTTTTTGTTTCCATTTCATTTTCGGTTTTTTGTTTGTGTCGATTTCATTTTGTTAATTATCTAGGTTTGGTTTTGGTTTCTAAATTTGTTGATTACGGTTTAGGGTTAACTGTTCAAAAATATTTTACATCAAAATCAAGAATTTACAAATATAAAAAATAATTTATTTATATGCTACTATTAAAAAAAACTAAAATAATAAAAAAAAAACTAAATAATACACAAAAAAAAGAGAAAAATATACAAGAAAATTATAAAATGTGAAAATAGATGACAGAATGTGTACCTGGGATAGTGGTGGAGGCTTGAAGTGGAAACCACAGCATGGGGGCCCATTTTCGATCTCCTCTTGTGTAACAGTAAAAATGAAAAATTATCCCAAAAAAAGGGTAAAAATAGCATTTGAAAACGGGCCCCCGTTTTTTAAAAACGGGCCCCCGTTTTTTAAAAACGGGCCCCCGTTTTTTAAAAACGGGCCCCCGTTTTGATTGCAAACGGGGGCCCGTTTTGTGAATAAACGGGGGCCCGTTTTATTTGGCTTTGGCACCCCGTGACCTTTCGGCTCGGGAAGCCGAACCATTAACGGGCCCCCGTATTTTATAACGGGCCCCCATTTTTTAAAAACGGGGGCCCGTTTTGTGGAGCGCGTTTTCCAATGTGCAGACTTCCGCGAATTTGTGACTCATTAGCTTGCACATACCCATTCAATATAAACTACCACTAAGTAATTTATATCACCTAAATTATATCTGTCCATTTGCCATAGTGCCAGAGCTGTGCCAGAGTTGTCTATATCAACCACCTATTTTCGTACTATTGTTGTGCGCTCAAGGACACATGCCTCTATTTCGACTCGAAATCAACACTATGGTCCGACTAACACGAAGATTAGTCACACATTTTACACTATATTTTACATTCAACTAATGCAATTGGATAACATGTCACTAACACACAATACCATTTGTCTATTATCGAGCCTTGTTATTGACTAACTCCATCTCCTATTGTAAATTGCATCGCATGTTAGCCTTTGGCTTTATCGCTGTTCGCTACATCAAATCACAACCCGTACATGAACAATGGTTTGAGAGGTTGTGTCTTTCCTAGTTCCAAAATAGACAAATCATATAGACTAACAGTGTTGTGTTAGATAGAAGCAACCATCAAATGCAAAAACTACGATTAAAAACCTGCCACAAACATGGGGTGTTAGTCCCCCCATTCTATTTTTTGTAGCCAAGAACTCGACAACAACTCCACATCACATACCATGGGTCGCAGCACCACAAGAAGTTGACATGGTATGCATGTCTCGGAAATGTATGTCGATGCATGTTGTTGGTACGATACGTCCACTGTCGAGCCACAATACAAATAGCCTCCCACATATATTTGCATATATGTTTATTCTGCACTTTTCGAGTGTGATTAGGTGCTTCCAACTTGTGTCAGAAATGTCTATTTTGGCTTCAAAATGAGATTGTAACAATGACATGAATCGACATACATGACACACATCTATTCTAGCTCTAAAAAGGACATATCGTACCAATGACATGCATCAACATACATGTCCGAGAATAAATATATATGCAAATACAAGTGGTAGGCACCTAATAGCTACATGAAAGACAAAGTGAGGTAAAATGTTTTGTTTCAAATTGAGATTCTTTTATGTGGTCTTGACCTCGTTTACATGTTATGGTTTGCCTTTTGATGCAAACAGACTCCTCAAAATCAGGTTGTTGACTGGTTGATGCAACCATTCCTTAACTGTGTGTGACCTGCTCTTGTTTAGGAGTTGATTTGTTGTTTGCTAACAATTAGGAGCTGTTCTATTGTTTGTTTGATGATAGCAAACATGGCACCTTTTTTATTTGCCTAACGTGGAAAAAGTAAGACTAATGCGCAAACGAAAACATTATTGTTGAAGGGCTTCTTGTTGAAGCAGCCTCCGTCTATTTTGGCTCATTATTGAAGGGGGATTTATGGGACTGTAGGTTTTCTTTTTTTTATCTAATGGGCACCTGAGAATAATGGAAACAGAACATAATATTTCCATAGTTTCTTTTATCTATGTTTATTCTGTCGTTTTCCTCTATATTGCAGAGGACATGTTTGTGTGTGTGTGTGTGTGTGTGTGTATTGCTTCATATTGACATATATATACCTTGGTATCCTGACACGACCATGCTGCAAAATGATGCCTAATTTTCATAGATAGAACACAAAATGACACAGGAATAAAAAAAAAATTATTGAATGTCTGAGGGTTTCAAATTACCGCAACCACCTAAGCCTCCACCCAAATCGTTGTCCTCTTGACACCTCCTGAGGGCACACTCACAACCACCTCTGCGATAGAAAAATGATATAAAAATTTACAATTTCAAACATAGGGTTGACGAAGGAATCATAAAACTATCATTATCTGTTAGGGTTTGAATTTACCGATGCCGCCATAACCCTACACAACAATCTTCAATCATACCACCCCCTGTACACT
Source organism: Cryptomeria japonica (assembly GCF_030272615.1). Taxonomy (NCBI): domain Eukaryota; kingdom Viridiplantae; phylum Streptophyta; class Pinopsida; order Cupressales; family Cupressaceae; genus Cryptomeria; species Cryptomeria japonica. The sequence goes on along the minus strand of NC_081412.1, from coordinate 591,563,416 downwards.
ACGATACCTCCTCCCTGCACTTGAAAAAAACCCGTGTGTTAACAGGAGATAACAATATACCCAGACAACTTGCGTTATGCATGCGGTCCGCTTTTCTCCTCCCCTTCGGAGCCACATAAATTTTGAGAATGCATACCTATAACTACAATTGAAGCGTAGCTCCTTTGCTCACTAATTCAACCGGGGACATGAATTTACACAATCAAATATTTTGTTTCGCCTCCACCAGTGCATTCTGCATGCAGCTCCCGGACAAAATATATTTTCAATTTTCGCAAAATCGAGCCTTCGTTCAAAATTTTTAAAAAATTTAATTGAAAACTATGCCCATAACACGTGACCGTCGATGTTAGTCGACTCGTGGATGCAATAAAGCGAGTTAGCCAAAAAAATAAAATCAAAATTGGCGGTCACCGAAAATGTAAACTGCCTGTCTAGCGGTGTATTAACCGCCTCGCCCGATGTAACCATCACCTCGCAGTGACAACAGCAGGGAAAATGTTACCCGCGAGGAAGCTTTTCCATCAAACACAAAATGACAACAGCATCCACGTCATCGCAACCGTGAATTCCTCCATGTCATCTGTGGGTCACAGGAACGTCGCTCTCATGGACTTGTCGTACTTGAATGGTATGCCTTCGACATCATATAGAGGCATGCCGTTTTGGAGCCAAAATAGCTATAGCCGAAAAGTATTGCCCCTTTCCTAATAACACGACAACTTTATTATCTACTTCATACGAGTAGGAAAAAATGTTAGAGGTACACAAAATAATTTGTTAAAGACAATAATATATTGACATGGCAATTTTGCATTAAATATAAGTAGAAGTTGTGGGGAAAAGTTGCAACGACTGTATAAGAGTAGTTGGAGAGAAATAAACATTTTGAGAGGAAAATATTATCTACTCTATATGAGTAAAAAATATATGATTAGCTTATCCTAGACGCATATAAAACAATTCGTAAAAGACAATGATATATTGATTTTTAGGACAATTTTACATTAAATACCAATACAAGTTGTAGGGTAGAGTGATAGAGATAGTATAGGAGAAGCTGAGAGAAATGAACATTTTGAGAGGAAAATATTACCTACTCGATATGAGTACAAAATAATTGTTAGCTTATTCTAACCAAATTTTAAATAATCCGTACAACACAATGATTTATTGATTTTTGCAATAATTTTTCTTTAAATATAGATAGAAGTTGTGGAGCAGAGTCATAGAGACGGTATAGGACCAACTGAAGAGAAATGTACATTTTCAAGGGAAAACATTACCTACTCCATTAGAGTAAAAAAATACCGTTAGCTTAAATTCCATACACATTTTAAATAATTCATACAAGATAATAATATATTGATTTCCATAGCAATTCCACATTAAATACAAGAGAAGTCATGGGAGAGAGTGACAAAGATGGTATAGGAGCAGTTAGAGAGAAATGGACATTTTGAGAGGAAAATATTACCTACCCCATATAAGTACAAAAATATTTTTTACTTATTCCAGAGGCATGTATACAATAATTCATACAAGACAATAATATATTGATTTCCATAGAAATTTTGCATTAAATATGAGCAGAAGTTGTGGGGTAGAGTGACAAAGACGATGTGAGAGAAACTTGAGAGAAATGGACATTTTGAGAGGTAAATATTACCTACTCCATATGAGTGAAAAAATATTGTTAGCTTATTTCAAGCACATATAAAATAATTCATACAAGACAATAATATATTGATTTTCATAGCAATTTTGCATTAACTGCTAGTAGAAGCTATGGGGTAGAGTGACGAACATGGTATAGGAGCAACTAGAGAGAAATGGACATTTTGAGAGGAAAATATTACTAACTCCATATGAGTACAAATTTTTTGTTACCTTATGCCAGATGGACGTTATATAATTCATACAAGACATCAATACATTGATTTCCATAACAATTTTTGCATTAAATATGAGCAGAAGCTGTGGGGAAGAGTGACAGATATTGCATTGGAGCAACTAGAGAGAAATGAACATTTTGAGAGAAAAATATTGCATACTCCATATTAGTAAAAAAATATCATTAGCTTATTCTAGACGCATATAAAATAATTCATAGTAGACAATGATATATTGATTTCCATAGCAATTTTGCATTAAATACAAGAAGAAGTTGTGGGGTAGAGTGATAGAGATGGTATAAGAGTAGTTGGACAAAAATGGACATTTTGAGAAGAAAATATTGCCTACTCTATATGAGTACGAAAATATTGTTAGCTTATTCTAGATGCGTATAAAAAATCCGTACAAGACAATAATATATTGATTTCCAAACAATTTTGCATTAAATATGAGTAGAAGTTGTGGGATAGTGTGACAAAGATGATACAGTAGTTGGAGAGGAAAATATTACCTACTCCATATGCATACAAAAATATCGTTAGCTTATTCTAGATGCATATAAAACAATTCATACAAGACAATCATATATTGATTTCCATATAAGTTTTGGATTAACTAGTAGGAGTTGTGGGGTAGAGTTACAAAGACCATATAGGAGTAGCTATAGAGAAATGGACATCTTGAGAGGAAAATATTACCTACTCCATATGACTACAAAAATATCATTAGCTTATTCCAGACGCATATAAAATAATTCAAGCAAGAAAATAATATATTGATTTCCAAAACAATTTTTCATTAAATACAAGCAAAGTTTGTGGGAAAAAGTTATATAGATGGTATTAGAGAAGCTGGAGAGAGATGGAAATTTTGAGTGGAGAATATCATTTACATTAAACTCTGGATGCTATTGCATGGATAAAAACTACTCAGGTTAGCTCCAAAGGATAGAATTGTTAATTCACACCAACCAAACCTACTCAAAATATGATGTGGACCTCCAAAAATCTTCTAGATGCACAATATAACCTCGCCTAACACCCACATCACTAAATCATATAACCTAAACACCAAAAATATTGAAGGCAAAGGAATGCAATGCATTCATGCAAACTAGCACATTGTCACAACACAATCGATACAGTTTAGACCATTATATAATTAACTTTAAATCAAATGAGAGCATAAGAACTGAGATATATCAAGCACTTTCATCCACCAATATCATACTGCAACCACAAACAAAGATGAAATAATGTACCATAATATGGACCATAAAACTAAAACCTATCAAATAGACTATTCACTAAAACAATCAAACTTAGCTAAAGTCAAATAAAACCTAGAAACACTTCTCCAAAGTGTCAAAAATTTCATAACACAACCAGATATACCATATAAAGCTACCACCATCAATCTCTAAACATTTACATGAACTCATGAGTAATCTTCTAATACTGCACTACTCCATGCCATAACCAATCAACCATCCAAAAAACTCCACAAGGAGACAAGTACAATGTAGGGGAGCACAAGCAGGAGTAGGGGAGGAGCTAGGGTTCTAGGAGATGTTCTGGAGAATGGGATGGTGATGGTGATGTTGATGTCCTAGTGGTGTTGGTGTTTGATCTTTTGGCTTGTGTTGGGTCATTGGGTTTTCCCCTTCTTTTTTGGTCCCTATGGCCTCTTCTTGGCTTTGTTGGGCTCTATTTTTTTCCTAGTGTTGTGCTTTGTTGTGTTTTATTTTGCTTCCTTCTCTTTCCATCTAGACTTGTCGCTTCCTTCTTGTGGGGCTTCTCTTTTTGGGTTGTCTCATCTTCAGTCTGTTTTGGCTGGGTTCTATGTGGTGGTTGGTGTTTCTTGTTATCTTGTTCATGCTCCTCCTATTTGGAGCTAATGTTGGTGGTTGTCCTTACACATTTTGTTTCCCATGTTGGGCTCCTTTTTCTTGGGCTCTTTTCTTTCTTTTTACATCTATCTCAATGGTGTCTTGGTGTGGAGCTTTAGTCTCCTTTTCTCTTGGTCCTCTTTGATGTTTGTTTTTGGTGTTGCCTCATGGGATCTGTTTGGGGCTCTTATTCTTTGGAGGCCAACAATTTTTATTGGGTCCTTTTTTTGGCTACCTGGTTCCCTTTGTTATGTCCCTTTGGTGGTAGCTTTACTTGGGTTGGGTTCCTTTATGGTTTCTTTACGGTTTCCTCTATTCTTATGGGGTTCTTTTTTCTTCTCAGGGCTTTGTTTTGGGTTCCTTGTTTCTTATTTTTCTAGAACCCAAGTTACTTTGTTCTTCTTGGCAGTCAGAAAGATGCTAGCATTTTTCAAGGGTCTAGACTGACCTTGGTTTGTTTTTAGTTAGGGTTGTTGACAACAACAATGAAGGAAGATTGAGAGGGGGGATGAATCAGTCTTCAGTGGATCAACTAACTTAACCTCAAAATTAAATTTAAACCTTTTATCGTACCCCTCCAAAATAGAAACTTTCATATCTTCAAAACCAGCTATGATCTTGCAACAAAACTTTATTGGAATTCTGATCTATCCAACCACAAACTTTGGGGAGAATTTCACACTATTTCATGCTCAAATGAAAACTTACTATAAATAGTAACCTTGTGTAAATTCAAGATTGAGACACCATATTTCCCAACAGAAAGGTGGTGCAGGACCCAATGAAAGATTGTGTCGGTCTCATTGTGCCCGTCTGTCTGGAGTCATGTGGAAGCTTGGTGTCGTCCTAGTCGAGGGAGACAACCAAAGGCCACCTATATGAGCCGTGTCGATAACAGTGTAGAGCTGAAGGTCTGTTGCACGTGCAGTGTGACAGCAAACACAACAATTGAGGACGTGAGGGTTTCACGGGCCAGTAGAGGACCTCATTGTGATCGTCGTAAGAGACGTGGGTTACACTAAGCTACAGGGGTGCCACTCCTGTGGTGAGTTGTGCATGAAGCCCTCGTTTTGCAATTCGACTTGCCTCAATACGTAGGTGTCATTTGTATATTTAGGTATTGCCTTAAGAAAAACTCAAATTGCTCTAATACCATGTACAAATCCAAGAATAAATGAGATTAAAAATAAGCACAAAATTACATGAATATGACCAAAATCAACCAAATGTATTAGCTTATGAGAACATATAAATAGGAAGTAGAAAAGGCACCCAATCTTCATGAAATGAGGATAGGACTCCTCAAACATGGAGTGGTGGCGGGTTGCCTATTGCAAAGGTAGTGTGAGGTGTCGAAAGCGATTCGACACCTTTCTAACAATTCCTAACCAATTTGGCATCTTGCATGAACAAGTGTGAAGCGTAAATGGATGACAAAGAAGGCTTAAATAAGCCTAAGTGTAATTAAATGAAAAAAATACACAAACACATTATATCGACCAATACAATCTCATGTGTGATCTTCATCAAAAAAACATACATAGAGGCTAGTATTTCATGCAGATCCTAAATTATTATCACTCAATTAAGGATTAATTCTCATCGACTCTGACATGAAATGAGGTACTGGAAAAGGACAAAAGAAGCTTCAAATGAAAGGGTGTGCATTTTCTGCACTTTCAAAGCAATCAAATTTGAAAAGCACTTCAATTTGGAGTGTGATTCCTATAGAGACATCAACAACAATTATGTAAATATCTTTACAATTGGTTCTTGGTATAGCCTTTTAAGGAGGGGATTGTTGATAAGTTGGCAGAGCTCATCATTATCTTGAATAGGAAAAGGATTGAATTGAAAAATGACAAGACTGATTATCCCATAGGCTAATTTTTTTAACCTCGAGGACATCAAAGGATTTCCTTTATTTATTAATTTGTCCCCTACAACTCTTTTTACATCATGATGATCCGTCATGGAGTGTGAGCCAAAACGTTGATGCAAACAAATTTTATATAATTGAATCCATAAACAAGAAACAAGTCACAATAATAAATGACTTTTGATATCTTACATCTATTTTATTGTTGATGATAGAAAACAAGTGAGAATAAGATGTTTTTCAGTCATCATTTCTATCTAAGATTATTTGTAATATAAAGAACATCAATAAATATCTTTATAAAATATATATTTCATTTTAATATTATTTTTTTTAAAGTATTTGTCATTTGATATTTGTTAATTTTTTTTTTTTTTTTGATATATTATAATATAATATTTAATATATTATAATTAATATTTAATATAACAACATTTTTTCGTTGAATTTTTTGTGGTTTAACAACAATAGGAATGTAGTGCATGAAGATTTAACTATTGAAAATTTCAAAAAAAATTATTGTGTTTTTCAATTTTTTAAAATTATACGACATGTCATTTTGTGTGAAGTTTAACGGCTTCTATTTACCTAAAGATTGAAATGGAGTAGAAAACAGTCATGCAAATGAACAACATATTGAGAATGCTTCTGATCCACGACGTGTCTCACTAATGTTCATTCAACAAATATAATAGTGATATATCAGAATTATGAATACTTGACATTGGCACATGCTTATAGTAGTACCCTAAAATTAATTTATATAAAAAAGATAGCATACACATAATTTGTTTGTTACAGAGAAAAACAAACATGGCTTGATAGGACGATTCGGTAAGAGGGCCTACCAAACCAAATGTATTTCCATGTAAACAACTGCGAAGCGAACGGTGAGATTTTCATCCACTGGACACGCTGCCTAGCAGTCAATCTAATCATATTTTTACGTGTGGGATAAGCTACATTTAACGATTGCAGAAGCGAACGAGGAGATTTTCATCAACTGGAAACGCTGCCTAACAATCTAATCAAATATTTTTACTACGAATTTTGTGGTGTACTCTATATGCGTGTGGAATAAGCTAACGATGCCTTTTTTATTTCCTGATCTTACAAATTTGCTAAGTTATTGTCAAACTATCGTGAGTCATGCGTTACGAAAGTAAATCTTTTTCCAGGTTCCATTTACAATGTTCATATTCACGCTAAGGAGGCTTTTCCAACTATTATCTATGCGTGTGGAAGAAGCTACAGGAGACTTTTCCAGTCCTACAAAGTCGGTAGAAAAGTTGACGCGCCGTTGTAAATAATCGTGAGTCATGGGTTACAAAATGTGATCCTTTTTCAATATCGTACTCTGCAGACTTGAACCGTCAAACTTATTTGTGTCTTACATATTTCTAATTCAATTTTTCAATATCGTACTCTATATGCGTGTGGAATAAGCTAACGATGCCTTTTTTTTCCCGATCTTACAAATTTGCCGTGTTATTGTCAAACTATCGTGAGTCATGCGTTACAAAAGTTAATCCTATTCCAGGTTCCATTTACAGTGTTCACATTACATGTTAAAAACATAGATTCAATGATTGTGAAGCGAACGGTGAGATTTTCATCAACTGGAGACGCTGCCCAGCAATCGTACTCTACGCACTTGAATCATCAAACCTTTTTCACACGTTGCCATGGAAATATTTTGAAACAAAAGAGTCATTGATGGCTAGGATGATTAAGATTTATGGATAAAATTCAAATGTGGACGAAATCCTAACAATGAAAAGCCATCAAATTATCTAAGCTTATTCCCTATTATTTTCTCTGCGTGGGGAATAAGCTAGGAGACTTTTGTGCGCCTATGAGTCAGTCAGGCTTTAGAGAAATTATCAAAAACATTTTCCACGCTAACGAGGCTTTTCTGATTATTATCAAGACTTTTCTAGTCTTTCAATCGTGAGTCATCCGTTACAAATGTTGATCTTACTTTTTTGCGGCCAAAGTTATTCTGGTTTCAAAACAAACCTTTCGTAGTCAATCCATACTGTCATTTTGGAACCAGAATAGACAAGTCCCTTTTTGTTTTTGCAGTACAGACTTCATAAAAATATAATTTCAAGTGGTTGCAGACTATTGCATCTCTAATTTAATTTTTCAAATCAGTGCATATAATTTATTTTAAAAAAACAAACTTATAATATAACATTAATTTTTTATTTCCACAAAAAATAATGAAGAGGCGGAAAGCAAGGCTTGAAATTCAACCAGTTCACACTACAATTGAATATTTTTTAAAGATATTTCTGCTATCAAAATTAATTACAAGCACTAATAATGGTTTCGTTTAATTTTATTGCGTTGCAGTATTTATTATGGGAGTGAAGTAATGATTTCTTTAAAATTATAGTTACTAAATCTAAATGGCATAGATATTTTAATTCAATATATTTGTTTAAAATATTTATTATTTAAATATAGAAATTGAATTTTATTTAAGAAATAGTTTATTTTATTTATTTATTTTGAAGATTATTTATTTTCATTTAAATTTAATTTTTTTACTTTCAAATAACTTATGGAAAAGAAGTAATAATCTCTTTATAAATTTAGGTACTAAATCTAATTAATACTAGCTTATATATATTTAATAATATATATAGAGTAAGCCGAGAGATATCCTTCTAGAGGCGCCTATTTTTTATTAATTTATCAACATTAAAGTGCAATAGGGTTAAGGTTAGAGTTAGGATTATAGTTAGGGTTTACATCATTGTTACTGTTAGTTTAATGGTTAGGGTTTAGATTTACATCACGGTAAGGGTTAAGGTTCTAGTTAGGCTCAATTTTTAGGTATATGGTTAGGATTATCTCTATGATTAGAGTTTATATCATAAGATTAGGGTTACGATTACGGTTAGGGTTAGGGTTAGGGTTAGGGTTAGGGTTAGGGTTAGGGTTAGGGTTAAGGGTTAGGTTTAGGATTATAGTTAGGGTTTACATCATTTTTAGGGTTGGGTTAATGGTTAGGGTTTGGATTTACGTCATGTTTAGTGTTACAGTTAATGTTAAGATTGTGGTTAGGCTTAGGATTTAGGGTTATGGTTAAGATTATGTGTAGGGTTAAGACCTTTATATCATAGGGTTAGGGTTAGGATTATGAGTTAGGGTTAGGATTATAGGTAGGGTTTACATCATTGTTAGGGTTAGTTTAATGGTTAGGGTTTGGATTTACATCATGATTAGGGTTAGGGTTAAGATTGTGGTTAGGATTAGGATTTACATTTATGGTTAGTTTTATGTTTAGGGTTACAGTTTATAGATCAGAGTGTTAGGGTGAGGGTTAGTACAATGGTTAGGATTATGGTTAAGTTTAAGATTGTGGTTAGGCTTAATATTTATAATTATGGGTTAGGATTTATATCATAGGATTAGGGTTCGGGTTAGGATTATAGATAGATTTTACATCATTGTTAGGGTTAGGTTAACAGTTAGAGTTAGGGTCAGGGTTAGGGTTAAGACCATGTTTAGGCTTAGGATTTATGGTTATGGTTAGGATTATGTGTAGGGTTAGGATGTATATCATAGGGTTATACTCAGGGGTAAGGGTCAAGGTTAGGGTTATAGTTATGGTTTGTATCACTTTTAGGTTTAGGTTAATGGTTAGGATTAGCATTGCAATAAGGGTGTATATCATTGTTAGAGTTAGGTTAATGGTTAGGGGTTGGATTTAGGGTTTAAAGTTACGGTTAGGCTTACGATTGTTGTTAGGCTTAGGATTTAGTATTATTGTTATGATTATTTCTAGGTTTAGGGTTTATATCATGGGATTAGGATTTATGATTATGGTTAGTTTTATATTTAGGGTTAGGGTTTAAAAATGAAAGTTAGGGTTAGGATTAGCATCAGGGTTAGGGTTATGGTTAAGTTTATTATTGTAGTTCAAAGGCTTAATATTTAGAATTATGGTTAGGGTTATGTCTATGGTTAAGGGTTATATCACAGGGTTAGGGATAGGATTATAGATAGATATTACATCATTCTTAGGTTTAGGTTAATGGTTAGGGTTAGGGTTAGGGTCAAGATTGTGGTTAGGCTTATGATTTATGGTTTTGGTTAGGATTATGTGTAGGGTTAGGGCTTAGGGTTAAGGTTATAGTTGTATTTTGCATCACTTTTAGGGTTAGGTTAATGGTTAGGGTATGCATTTACATCATGGTTAGGGTTAAGGCTATGGTTAGGGTTAAGATTGTGGATATGCTTAGGATTTAGGGTTATGTTTACGATTATGTCTAGGGTTAGGGTTAGGATTATGTTTATGGTTTATATCATTGTTAGGGTTAAGTTAATGGGTACGGTTTGGATTTAGAATATGGTTAGGGATAGGCTTTGGATAATGGTTATGGTTTGCATCACTTTTAGGGTTAGGATCAAGTAGTAAGGGTATACATCATTGTTAGGGTTAGGTTAATGGTTAGGTTTTGGATTTAGCGTTTAAGATTAGGGTTAGGGTTACAATTGTTGTTAGGGTTAGGATTTAGTGTTATTGTTATGACTGTTTATAGGGTTAGGGTTTATATCATGCGATTAGGATAGGGGTTAGAATTAGGATTTATGATTATGGTTAATTTTATGTTTAGGGGTAGGATTTATATCACAATGCTAGGGTTAGGGTTTATAATAGAGGGTTAAAGTTAGGGTTTATAATAGAGGGTTAGAGTTAGGGTTAAGGCTTAGGATTAGGATTATAGTTCGGTTTTACATCATTGTTAAGGTTAGGCTAGTGGTTAGCATTTAGATTTATATCATGGTTAGGATTAAAGTTAGGGAAAGGGTTAAGATTATGGTTAGGCTTAGGATTTAGGGTTACATTTAGGATTGTGTCTAGGGTTAGGGTTTATATTTATAGTTATAGTTATAGTTTGGATTTATAGTTATGGTTTGCATTAGTTTAAGGGTTAGGATTGCAGTAAGGGTTTACATCATTGTTAGGGTTAGGTTAATGGTTAGGTTTTGGATTTAGGGTTAAGGTTAGGTTTAGGTTTATAATTGTTGTTAGGATTCGGATTTAGTGTTATTGTTGTGATTATTTCTAGGGTTAGGCTTTATATCATGGGATTAGGATTAGGGTTAGGATTAGGATTTATGATTATGGTTAGTTTTGTGTTTAGGGTTAGGGTTTATATCATAATGTTAGGATTGGGCTTAAGGGTTTAAGGTTTATATTAGAGGGTTAGAGTTACGGTTAAGGGTTAGGGTTAGGATTCTAGTTAGGGTTTACATCATTGTTAGGATTAGATATTAAAAAAATATTTATTATTATATACTTTTCTTATGAATATTTTGTTTCCTTATTTCAATATTTTTATGAAATAATTACCTTGAAACTTTGTTCTAATGAAATAAAGACATTTTAAAATAGTTTAAACTCTCTTTTAATTGAAATGATATTTTTACTATAAATTTAAAATATAGACATTTTAAAATAGTTTAAAGTTTCTTATAATTAAAATTATTTTACTCATAACCTTTATTCTAACCCTAACCCTAGCAGTTTTTAAGCCAAAATCTTAGTTGAATTCTTATCAAACCCTAATGATAATAAAATCAAATACTTAATTAAGGGTTTAACCTTTATGAAATAATTTGAAAGATAAATAAAATATTTAAAAATTATTTGAATAATAATAAAATTAACAAAGGTTGTATCAAAATATACTTTATTAATAAATATATTAGATAAATAAGAATAAATGAGTATCATCAATAGTAATTTGATATTTCTATTTTTTTCTTATACTTATTTTTGTAATATATTATTTATATATTTTTAAATAAAATTAAAAAATTTATGATATAATTTAAAAAATTTAAAAACTATATGATTAGAGTTAAATTTAATAATATGTTAGGGTTGGCATTCAATTAGAGATATTAGGTTTAGGGGTTAAGGTTATAGTTAATTAGATTTTAGTGTTAAGGTAAGGCTATAAATAGGTAACTATTGTAGGATAATGCATTCATAACACTTATTATCATTTTTTATAAAATATTAAAAAAACCTTTAATATTATGTACTTTCCTTACGAATATTTTTTCCTTATTTCAATATTTTTATAAACTAACTACCTTGAAACTTTGTTCTAATGAAATAAAGATAGTTTAAAATAGCTTAAACTCTCTTTTAATTGAAATGATTTATTTACTATAAATTTAAAATAGACATTTTAAAATAGCTCACAATTTCTTATAATTAAAATTATCTTACAATAATTGAACCAAAATCTAATGCTTATCAAACCCTTTTGATAATCAAATCAAATACTTAATTAAGGGTTTAACCTTTATGAAATAATTTGTAACATCAATAAAAAAATTTAAAATTATTTGAATAATAATAAAATTAGCAAAGGCTATATCAATATATATTTTATTAATAAATATATTATATAAATAAGAATAAATGAGCATCATCATTAGTAATTTGATATTTCTATTTTTTTCTTATAAGGTAATACATATTATTTATATATTTTTAATAAAAGTTAAACTTATATTATATAGAATTAGTAGAAATTAATTGATATTAAATTGTTAGAGTATGCTTTTAGTTGTGAAATTGAAAAATGAAAATAAATTAATTTAAATATATAAACAACATTTCTATTCTACCCTTTTTGTTTTTGCATGAAAATCAATTCACATTTTAATATTAAAATAAATTTATTTTTTTATGTTGTTAAATGAATCATCAATTAGTTTTAGTATAAATATAATACTAAAACCTATATAACTTTCAATTAGAGTAAGATTTTATTGTAACATTGAAATATAAAAGAAATTAATTTAGACATATAAGAAATATTTTGAAACATTTCTATTCTACTTTTTCTTTTTGTTTCTAGTGCAATAAATGAAATATTAACATCTCAATACTCATTGCAACATATACAAAAATATAAAATGCAAAACCCTAAACTTAATACAACAAAACCAGACATTATATAAAAACCAAAATCTAAACCAAATATCATGATCTCCTTGGCTGGAACTTCTTGACTGGGACTGAGAAGAACAAAATTTAGTTTAATAGCAATATTTTACAGAGTATATTGATCAATTACAAAAATCTTTTGAAAGTGATGATTACAATAGCCAAATGCACAAATCTACATCAACCCTCCTCTACCCAATCATTGCTCCAATATCCTACAATTTCCTCTAATTTTCCAACTCCAACCAAGAATCCTCTCCTCTCAAAATTTTTTGAGAATAAAAACTTTCATGAACCGTTGCAGAACCAAATCTAGCCAAATATCATGAACTGGTTGGTTGGAACTCGTCACTCCCAATCACGACATTAGTATAAATTAATTGATATAAAATTGTTAGAGCATGCATTTAGTTGTGAAAATGAAAAGAGAAAAGAAATTAATCTAAATATATAAACAACATTTATGTTCTACCCTTTTTGTTTTTTTCACTTTTTAAAATTAGAATAAATTTATTTTTTTATGTTGTTAAATGAATCATCAATTAGTTTTAGATTAAATATAAAACTAAACTTTATATAACTTTCTATTAGAGTAAGCTTTTATTGTAAAATTGAAAAATAAAAGAAATTAATTTAGACATATAAGAAACATTTCTATTCTACTTTTATTTTTGGCATGCAAATGATTTCAGATTTTATAATTAAAATAAATTCATTGTTTTTAATTGTTAAATGAATCAATAATTAGTTGAAAAATAGATTTACAACTCTCACTGGCATCTTGCATTCCTTTTCCAATGAACTGATCTCCTCATTGATGCAATTCAAATGAGTTTATTAAAATTTAAAAGAAGTTATTCATTAAGATAATGACATATTTTTTCAAGATCCATTTATGTTTTATTGAAAAAATAAAACAAAAACATAGGATTCTACCACACATGTTTCTAGTGCAATAAATGAAATATTAACATCTCAATACTCACTGCAACATATACAAAAATATAAAATGCAAAACCCTAAATTAAATACAACAAATATTTTGAAAGTGATGATCACAATAGCCAAATGCACAAATCTACAATTCATATACTAGTCACTCACAATCAAAATTCACAAATGAATAAATGCTAAAAAATCTCTGTGTAACCCCAATCGAGTTGTCCTCTACCCAATCATTGCTCCAATCTCCTACAATTTCCTCTAATTTTCCAACTCCAACCAAGAAGCCTCTCCTCCTAAATTTTTTTGAGAATAAAAACTTTCATGAACCATTGTAGAACCAATGGGACTGAGAAGAACAAAATATAGGAGGGGAGGATCTTGGAAGACCAATATTCTAAACAAATAGAAAGGAAGCCGAGCAATCACGGGAAGAAAAGATATTAAATGTGAACCTGAAAAAATTCACAAATGAACAAATGCTAAAGAATCCCTACGCAACCCCAATCCAGATCAACCCCCCTCTAACCAATCATTGCTCCAATCTCCTACAATTTCCTCCAATCTTAGAACTCCAACCAAGAAGCCTCTCCTCTTGAAATTTTTTTAGAATAAAAACTTTCATGAACAATTGGACAACCAACTCCTGTGAATGGAAACATATTTAATTATTAATTAATTAACAAATTTGTATTAGTTATTCATAATCACATACAGGAAAATACACGTTAGATTATTTGAAAACCCCCAAATGTTGACGCATAAATTTGCTACCATTGTAGAAGCCTCTCGGCTTAATAAACATTTTAAAATTTATTTGTTGAAAAATAAAATTATGTAAATAATGCTTGGTAAACTTTTTAACGTGATCGACAATGCTGGCCAAACACAACAACCCAGTAAGGGTTTAATTATTTATTATTTAATTAGAAATTTTGTATTTTATTTAACAAATAATTAATTCAATTATTATTTCATTGAAAGAATTGTTCATTTTTTATGTAAATTTTAAATTATTTTTTTTGAATAAATTATGTTTAATATTTTGATTATTGATTTGTTGTATTTTTTGTTTAGAAGTGTATCATAGATAATATATATTTATATGTTAATTCTTAAAATTTTGATTTCATAATTTTATTTTTTTAACATATGCTGATTGCTTTTATAATTATGTGCATGTATTCATGATATGATGTCTTCCGTCTTTTTAAAATTGTAGAGATTTTTTAGTATACTCAATTTTAATAAAATAATTAATTATCTTTTTGATTTGATTTTGGAACTGAAGTAAAAATAAAATACACAAATAAAATATGCGAGGCGCCTCCTTTTATCAATTTTATACCCTTAAGTCAAATGATAACAATAAGACTTTAGTATAGTTTTAAATTATAAATGTAAAACATACTTCAATTTTGAAATGATTTTTCTATTACCATACGAGACTCCATGTAGCTTACATCAATCTAAAAACTATACATTGTCATGTTCAATTTGGACAATATTGATGCAACTATGGTTTGGTCAAACATATGTACAAATTCATTCATCGTATATAAAAGTACAGAAATAGAGTTTCTGAGGGTAATTCGATCAAGCAACTCATGTTCGATGGATCACATTTTACAATTCGTACTTGTGAATGTAATAGTTGTCTCCACAATGTACAAATTCATTCATCGTATATAAAAGTACAGAAATAGAGTTTCTGAGGGTAATTCGATCAAGCAACTCATGTTCGATGGATCACATTTTACAATTCGTACTTGTGAATGTAATAGTTGTCTCCACATCTTCACATTTATGTAAGGCGCCTATGAAAACAAAAGAAAATTACATTAATATTAACATTTGAATATTTGAATTTTAGAGCTACAATTCTTTATAATAAATGGGAGAAAGAAGTTCTAATATTATTGGATAGTATGTTAGAAATGCACATTTTCATTTCTAGAGAGAAATATTGATGTCGTAGAAATGTAATTATTGTTGCCGTGTCTTCACATTTATGTTGGGGATCTGTGACAAGAAAGAAAATTCACATTAAGATTAATGTTCATATAGTTGAATTTTAAGATTAAAATTTGTTGTAATAAGTGATATGGAAAAGTGTCAATGTTATTTGATAGTATAAAGAATTGAAAATCTGCATTGTCATTAAGAGAAAGGAATTTTAATACTATAGTAATATTTAAATAAATGGAAAATAGATGTATTTTATGAATGGAAAACTTATATGAAGCATGTTCTTGATGCATTGAAGTCTGTCTTCATATCTTTTTATGTTCAAAACTTGTTTGCCTTTCTTTAATTTCTTGTATCTATCATAGTTAAATCGTGGCATAATCTGTAGTCCTTGTAAAATTTTCACATGAGAGGTTGCCACAAATGTTAGACCTATTCTTTTTGTTAGCCCTATATCAATAGTAGCTTTTTAGAAAGTCAATCCCTGAGATTTGTGTATCGTTAGTGCCCAAGCCAATCACAATGGTATTTGAAAAGAACCACCTCTTTCAATTGTTGGAATTGGAATGGGAGATGGATGACGATCATTTAATTGCAGTCCAGACTAATTGCCAAATTCAACTAAAACGTATGCTGGTGGTTGAGGTGGCACACTTCGGGGTTTATATATACAATCTTTCTAATATTTCCTAAAGATCCATGAACAAGTCCTACTTCTATCCACATATTTGATGACAACATTACTTTGACATTTTTTGATAATAATAATTTTACGTCCAGTTAATCATCTATTGCACTTTCATTGCTAGTAACATTTCCAATTCTTGTTATAATGTTGCATGCAATAGGGTTTTGTAATGATTGCAATTTCATCCTGTTGTGGTTGTGAACATTATCGTTTGTTGAAAATAAATGAACACAATTATCAAATTATCGGTTGCTTATTGGATCATTTATCACATAAGACCTTGTCATTGGTAGTATCCAATCATCTAATGTAGGTTTTTCATCTCTTATGTTCATTAATAGTTCTTGAAAGCGTTGTTGGTTGTTGTTTTGTTCATCCTATCGAAAAATATGATCCAAAGTAATAATTGTTTTGAATTGTTCCCATAATATTTTAACCCACCTTCTACTCTCATGTGGTAGCCTATCATTCACTGGAGGTAATTGTACAAGATCACCAACCCAAATCATAGATATTCCTGAACATTTTTGTTAACCATTAATTATGTTAATTTGTATGTATCATGACTCCTATATTTTAATTTTTGTACTATAAAATTGTGCAGATAAAATAGAATAATTATAATTTTACAAATTGAGTAGAAGACATACTTGTGAAATTTTCATTACCATTTGAAGGAAAAGCTTGGCATAGATGTTCATCTATGTTCTCCAATAACCTTTCACCAATAAAACTCATTTCATCGATCAAGATATATCTGACATGTGCCATCTCTTCTTGGAAAGTTGTTATTCTTGTTCCCTGAAGCTCTTTGAAATCTCTTATTGGTATTGATGCAAGAGCATCCTTGGTTCTTGGCAATCTTGCATCAACCAAAAAAAATGATTTCTTTTAGTTTGTTTCCTGTTGTGTTGTTGAGCATTTCTTTTTGCATTTTCTTGCACTTTCTTACCAGATCTTGTAGAGCTGGATTTTGCTTGTGGACATGATCATCTTCCTTTCCCCAAATTTGTGGGATGTTTGGATCTTTTTCCGACAAGTTTTCGATTCCAGTATCTAGGACACTTTTTTGGCTTACAACACCAAAACCACTTGGACCTATTTCAGCTTTGGCAAATCTTGCAGATCATTTCCATAGCTTCCAGAGCTTCTATTCATTGTTTCCAATGTTCCTTGGTGTTTGGTCATCCTTCCTTCTAATCTGCACTTCTTTTTTTGGATTTTTCGGAAGATTTTCTTTGGCGGAGGCTGACCCAGTGGTTTTACACATTTTATTTTGATTCATCGGTGTTTTTTCTTCTTGGCCAACGTGGATCTGTGTTGATCATATAAATCAATGTAATCTAGCATGTAATAGGTAGTAGGAAAAACATAGAAGATCTATCTAAAGATTTAGATGTTTGGAGTTGATCAATATTATAATTGAGCATGTATGTATTAGGCCAAAGAGCCGAATCTTGTAGCTTGCATGTTGTAGGAAGATTGAAATCATTTTTCATGATATAATTCATTCAGTTCTGCATTACCTCCATCATCTTGTCTTGTTTCCGTTGTTTTTTACTCCTACTTCATGGTTCGGATTGATCTCCTAGAGATCCTTCCGAACCATGACTATGGAGGACTAGTGTGAAGATGATGCGAAGAGGAAATAGGAATGGTGGAATGCATGAAAATGCAAAACTTACTATGATAGAAATATTGAGAGTAATTGCCACCCAATTAGAAGCTATTGAAATAGCCTGGGGAAGAGGTTGACATGTTGAAGATGTGAGTGAAGATGGAGAAGAAGAAGCACCGGAAGAATAAGTAGAAAATCCATCGGGGAATGATCCGAATGAAGAGAGGTTTATAAGAGCATTTTCAAGAGAGAATACCAGACCGCATTTTAGTCCTTGAGATTATCATGGTAGATTGGATTCAAATGAATTGTTAGATTGGATCATGGAGATGGAAAATTATTTTGATTTTGAAGGCACCATAAAAGACAGGAAGGTGAGGTATGCTTGTACTAAGTTGAAAGGTTGTGCATCTCTTTGGTGGGAATATTCGTAGGTTGATAGACAAAGAAGAGGTAAAGAAAAGATCAAATCTTGGGAGCAGATGGTTACCAAGTTAAAATTAAATTTTATGCCAGTTGATTATCAAGGGAATTTGTTCCAGAAGTTGCAGAACCTGAAGCAAAAGGAATCTAGTGTGAAGGAGTATATCGAAGCATTCTATAAGTTGAATATCAGATCTAGACATACTGATGATGAAGTTGAACAAGTTGCTAGATATTTGAATGGGTTGCAAATGTCTATATAAGATGAACTTAGTTTCATCAAGTTGTAGAGATTTGAGGAAGCCTACCTATATACCCTGAAAGTAGAGGAGAAATTGAACAAGAGATATGAGTAAGGAGAAAGAGGTAGAGGTGGAAGATTTTCCAAAGGAATATTTCAACGAGGAAGAGGATATTCTAGAGGAGGAGGAACCTATGTAGATCAAAACAAGGACAAGGAAGTAAGAAAAGATAGTATTTCATACCAGAAGGATGATAGAAATTTCCACCAGAGGAGAGAGTTTGATAGTTACCAGAATCAGGGTTATGGAAAAGATGACAGAAGACAAGATAAGAGAGTGTTTAGAGGAACTTTCTTTAAGTGTGGAGGATAAGGACATCATGATTTTGAATGTAGGAAGGCAGTAAACACTAGAAGAATGACATTGGTGGAAGAAGACCCTACTAGATCAACTAACAAACTAGAAGACAAAGAATTGTTGATGATGAGAAGAGCTCTTGCAGAGGAGAAATTTGTTCAAGACCAAATGTAAGGCATCTAGTAAGTGTTGTAAAGTCATTATTGACAGTGGTAGTTCAGATAATCTAGTTTATGAAGAAATGGTGAGTAAGTTGAAGTTGGAAAGGTTGAAAAACCCTAAGCCTTATCAAATAGCATGGATTTAGGATGATCATAAGATATTAGTAAGTGAACAATGTTTGGTAAAATTTAAAATTGGAAATTATCATGATAAAGTTTTGTGTGATATATATTATGCCTATGGATATTTGTCACATCTTGTTGGGTAGACCTTGGCAATATGATAGATATGCAATGCATGATGGGAGAAAGAACATATACACTATTGTTGCAAATAGGATGAAACAAACCTTGTGGCTCTTGGAGGAGCCCCTGAAGAGTGATGTTTGTACGAATGGTAGAATTTGTTTAGTTGATGGAAGGAGATTCCTGGATGGAATGAGACATGAGAATGTGTGTTTTTCCTTAGTTCCTAGGAAGACTGAGAATCCAGAGGACGAGGAAGAAAAACCAAAGGAGATAAACGAGTTACTTGTAGAGTAGGAAAACATTTTAGATAATGTACCTAATGGATTACCACCGGTGAGGAGTACTAGTCATTGCATGGACCTGATTCTCAGAGCTGGTTTTCCTAACAAAGCAGCACACCATATGACACTAATAGAGAATGACGAGCTGAATAGACAAGTACATGAGTTGTTGAAGAAAGGTTTGATCAGAGAAAGTTTGAGTCCTTGTGCACAGTACCGGTCATGTTAGCACCTAAGAAGAATGGAGAATGGAGGATGTGTACCAATTCCAAAGAAATAAATAGGATCACAATGAAGTATCAGTTTCCTTTGCCTGGGATGGATGACATAATGGATTGTTTGAGTGGAGCTAAATACTACACAAAGATAGACTTGCAGAGTGGATACCATCATATCAGAATCAGAGAAAAAGATGAGTGGAAGATAGCATTCAAGAAAAATGAAGGATTGTATGAATGGTTGGTGATGCCTTTTGGATTGACTAATGCACCAAGTACTTTCATGATATTGATGAATGAGGTATTGAAGAAATTCTTGGATAAGTTTATTATTGTGTATTTGGATGGCATTTTGATTTTCATCAAGACAAAGGAGGAACATATGTTGCATTTAAGACAAGTTTTGCAGAGATTGAGAGAAGAGAAGTTGCTAATAAATCTTACGAAGTGTAGTTGCATAAAGGAAGGGTTAGTCTATTTGGGATTTGTGACATCTATGGATGGACTAAAGATGGACCCTAAGAAGGTAAAAGCAATTGTTGAATGGCCTACATCGGAAAGAATTGGAGAGGTAAGATCATTTTATGGATTGGTTTGTTTCTATTAGAAGTTTATCAGAAATTTCAGTTCAGTTTGTAGCCCTATGACTGAGACAACGAGAGGAGATAGAAAATAATTCAAGTGGACAATCAGAGAAAATAGGAGTTTTGAATTGTTGAAGCAGAAGGTGACTGAGAAGCCTGTGTTAGGTTTACCAAATTTTAGCAAAGTATTTCAAGTAGATTGTGATGCAAGTGGAAATGCAATTGGAACAATATTAAGTCAAGAAGGAAGAGTGGTAGCTTATTTTAGTGAAAATTTGAATGATGCAAGAAGGACATATTTAGTGTATGACTAGGAATTTTATTCCATAGTTCAAGCCTTGAAGAAGTGGAGAGATTATTTGTTGCCTAAGGAGAGTCTGAAATGATTGAATAATGGAATATTAGTTTAATTGGGCAAGTTGTTAGAAATATAAATGAGTTTTAATGATTTAAATTTAGGTTATTGGAAATTAATGTTATTTTAAATTAATTTTTGCATAGAAGATCATGGTCTCTCTAGTAAAATATTTTAAGATTGAATACTTTAATGTTTGGCATTATAAGACTTGTATGTACTGTCAGTTTTGTCTGCCATAGTGGGTTTCTCAGGTATGTGGTATAAATGCCATTTGTTTTCTGAGCCTAGGTCATTGTTGATTTCTTTCTTTGTGTATGGTTTCCTCATCGACATTTAATGTGATGTACTTGGTGTCCTGCATGTCTTTTATGCTAGTGAATCAATCTTGTTGCATTGAACGTCCTAGTTTGTACTCTTTTTCGAGCAAGTCAACCAACCTTTCTATGGGAGAGGTGTCTACACTCTTGGTGTTATTTGGGTGTTTTAGACCTTGTGTTGATTTTTTGATTCCTAGGTGCAAGTCAAGGTGGAGTGTCTTTCATTGGGGGTCGAGACCCAAAGTGGTTGCTAGGGTAACTCAATGAGAGTTTTGTAATCAAGTGAAAACTTAAATAATGAACTGGGAAGCGTAGATAGTACACATTAATAAAGATTAAATTGTTGCCTCTCTTACACTCATATGCTTGTTTAGGTTTGAGGTAAGTAGAGAAGGCCTGGAATGGCGTCCACCAATCTTGTCCCTTCGAAAGGTTGGTGTGGCCCACTAGTGTTTGTATTGGGGCTGGGGGTTGGGATAGATCACCAGGGTAACCTAGGAAGGGGGTCAGGACCTAGTGAAGATTCACCAGAGTAACTCATGACAACCTAGTGATGACACGCTTCCCTATTGCATACCTAGTGGTCCCTCTTGGTTTTGTCCTTATGTGAATTGCTTGGGCCTCTAGAAGTTGGTTGTTTCACTGTTGAGTTCCTATGATTATAGCCTTGTAAGTCTCTTGTGACAGTAGTCTTGTGAGCCTCGTGTGAGTCTTTTCTATCTTTTTGTATTTCCTTCCGTCTCTTAGGTCTGGCTGATACCTCCTAGCATAGGGGATGGACCTAATGGTACCACATCATTGGGTGGAGTTCTTTTCACACCCATTGGGTTTTGGTTCATCCTACATCCTGTTTGTGATGGCTTGTGGGAAGATTGAAGACTTTCATTATGTACCATATTCATGTATTCACTCGATTGTTTGTACTCTTGGAGATTTTATCCTTATGGATACCCTAGGATGTAACCAATGACAATATGTATATTCTCCTAGAAATGTAACATGTATGAAGATCCTTTGAAAAGGACAGTATTATCATATTTTAGAAGTTTCATTTGTTCTTGTATGTATGGTTAATGTTATTTTGAGTAGTGTCATTGTGGGGCCTTGAGGACTATTGTTAGTTATTGTTTGTGCACCTTTTAATTAACATGTTGTTTCATGTAACTCAATGCATGTCTTAATATATATATATATATATATATATATATATATATATATATATATATATATATATATATATATATATATATATATATATATATATATATATATATATATATATATATATATATATTCACATTTTCATTGCTTTATATGTTTAAGTCCTCTAAGCCTCATAGTGGGGCATTACAACAATCTTATTCATCTACACTATATCCCCCATAATATTTACTTTATTTATTTTTAGCATTTTTCTCTCCACATCCTCTTCACCTTTCAATAGTAACCAAAAAATTACTTGTGCAATGTTTATTTATTTTACCTTAGTATTTAGAGATAAAACATTGATTGATTTTCCCAAATCAGTAAAAAATTTATGTATTATTAAGAACATATTCAAGGAATAATTCACTTTGGAGCTCCAAAAGTAAATTAAATACATATAAATTCATTTTAAGGCATTTGCATTATTGAAGATTAGATGCTCAACGCGTGTATTCATTCCTTGAAATCTTTCTTGGTTATGGTTTAGGTTTGGTGTTTAGTTTATCCTTACAATGTGCATTTGTTCTTGACCATGGCTACACCCTTGTATAATGAAAAGATTAGATGTATTTTTTCTACTTTCTTAACATGTATAAAAGAAATTGATGCATTAAGTTGACTTTGCATATTATTAAAAAAAAATATCTTCTTTTAATACTCATTACAATCACATAATAAGATTCATCTCATTTTTTTCTAATGAATAAAAAAATAATCTATACAAATATATATACAATTTTATTAAAATCATTTTCCATTTTTAAAAGATATATAAAAATTGTGATATATATATATATATATATATATATATTTGTGTATACATTATTTTTAAAATACTTTTTATGATAATGTATATTTTTTTAAAACTAAATAAATAAGAGATGAATTCATTAAGTTATGTACACTATTTTTTATAAAGCTCACCCTCTTCTTTTTCTTTACACAATTCTAGAATATTATCAATATTTATTTTAGATTTTAAGAATGGCATCAAAAGTGAGGATACATTATCCTCAATGCATGTGGATTTAAGTCTTTCTATGAACTATATGTGTGAGGAGACAATTTTTTAGAGGATATTATTTTGCCAAAGTATATCCTTAAGTTAATTTAATTTTTATTATGTATATTTATTAATTAATTAAAACTTAGAGTATAATATAATTACAATTTATTTAATTAAAAAATATGATAAAATGTATGTCTGAATGCATATATACAATATGAAAATGATTATGAAGTTGTCATCACAAATACAACTAGAAGATAGTCAAATCAATGCTAGTTTAATTATTTATGGGAAAAATGCACATAGTTCTTTGAATACAAAAAAAAATTGAAGAATATTTTTCACAATAATGTAGAAAATGAATTTACTAAGATATATATAGAGATTATTATAAAGTTGGTTTTTTTTCATATCTAAGAGAGTATTGTTCACTAGGAGTGTTGAATAAGGTTGAGGTCTCACGGATGATTTAAAGACCTGTTTTGAAGGAAGGATTTCATGAATCAAAAAAATGTTAGAGGATTAATTTAATTTTTCTTTCAATAATAATAATTCTTATTTTTTAGTTTGAAATTTAAACAAGTGCATTTGAAACAAAGTTAGAAATTGTCCCATCAACTTTAACTTTTTGATCTCTTTTCAATCATGTAAATTTTTTAAATTCCTACCAATTAATATTTTTATTATTCTATAATTATACATTCTATTAAAATAGAATAAACCAAATATTAAAATATATGAAACCAATTTTTTTTGTAAATATAAAAACTTAAATTACATTAAAAAAAAGATTAAACCGTCCAAAATAAATCAAAAAAAAATTCAAAACAACACCATGAGATTTTAAAGTCAGTCCTAATCCATCGAACCCAACCCTAAGATTATATATATATATATATAATTTTTTTTCAGACTATATAAATTTTTTAATCCATTAAATTGTATATATAAATTATTATTTTTAAACGATTTTTCACAATAACATTATAATTTTTAAAAACCTCGATATAAATATTCATAACGATATATAAAGTTTTCTTATAAAGTCCGTCCTCTTTCTAATACACGAGAGAAAATAGTATCCGTTGTGCTTATTCAGAGTCTTTTGATGATGTATGATTAAGTTTTACCGACTTCTTACGCCAGCTTCACTTTGCCTAACATAACAAATTGAAGTTAGAGACGGCTTAACCATATATTTCTATGCGCGTGCCATAAAAGTCAAATATGAAGCTTGAATAAGAACTTGACACTTGGAGGGTAGTCAAACATCTCTAGACAACCGAGGGGGGAGAATTTTAGAATGCACACATCTCTTGAATAAGGAAAAGAGGAATACAATGTATCCGCTTTCTTTCAAGATGTCTGTGGGTTGTGGATCTTTGTTGATATGGATAATAATGCTGCAAGCTCATTTCTCATTTTCAGCTACATGTTTAAAACATGAGAGAAGATACTTGCTTAATTTGTCTTCAGGTCGGTTATCCTCTTGGCGGGGATTGAACTGTTGCGAGTGGGAAGGTGTTGCCTGTGATTATCATACATCCCATGTCATTCGCCTTGACTTAAGTAATGATTGGTACCTCCACCGGTTGAGTGGAAAGCTTCATCCATCTTTGTTTAATCTGCGCCATCTACAGCACTTGGATCTCAGTTGGAATGACTTTAAAGGTATTTGTATTCCTCCCTTACTGTCAAAACTGCAGAAGCTTTCATTTCCTAGCCTGTCAGATGCTGGATTTGGTGGCGAAGTCCCTCTGGAGTTGGGAAATATGTCAAGCTTGCGTCATTTGGATTTGAAAAGTGATTGGCGACATATGTTGAGGAGTAGTAAGTTTGATGTATGGGTAAGAAATCTAAGAAGCCTAGAATTCTTAGATATGAGTGAAGTGAACCTGACAATGTCGTCTGAGCACTGGGGTGAGGCCCTTAGCGGTCTTGCCAATCTTTCCCAGATTGACATGTATTGGTGTAAGCTCTCAGGTAATATTCCAGATCTATCAAACCTCACCCGTTTATCACATTTAGAGTTAGGTTCTAATTCATTCCCGTTTGAACTACCCACCTGGTTTGAGAACGTGTCCTCATTGGTTTCACTTCATCTCGAGGGCTGTGATCTAATTGGTTCCATCCCTTCCAATTTCATGCCCCGTTCAAAATTGAGCGTTCTTAGTATTGGAAACAATAACTGGAAAGGAAAGCTTTCTTTCTTTCTAAACCACTCTTCCTCCCTTGTTGCGATGTACCTCAACTCTTGCAATTTAGGACGAGTGATTTCCCCCGTCATTACAAATTTTTCAAAACTTGAGACCTTGTATCTACGCTGGAACAATCTCCAAGGAGGTATACCGTCCTCTTTAGATAGCCTTTCGTCCCTTGCGACTCTGAACCTTAGTTACAACCAGCTAACTGGTCAAATTCCCCCGTTTTTGTGTGATGTTTCGGCATTACGCGAACTTCATCTAAGCCATAACCAATTGTCAGGAACAATTCCAGATTGCATTTTAAAGATGTCCAGTTTAAAAGTTTTGTCACTTTCTTCCAACGGATTAACAGGCAACATTTCACTTCAACTTTTCGACAATCTCAGTCACCTTCAAGAACTGGACCTTTCTGAAAATCAGTTTCACAATAACATCTCTACTAGCTGGGTTCCTCAGTTTGCCCATCTGGAGCAGCTTGTTTTGGG
The DNA here is from genome assembly GCF_030272615.1 of Cryptomeria japonica. Taxonomy (NCBI): domain Eukaryota; kingdom Viridiplantae; phylum Streptophyta; class Pinopsida; order Cupressales; family Cupressaceae; genus Cryptomeria; species Cryptomeria japonica. The sequence goes on along the minus strand of NC_081412.1, from coordinate 591,537,458 downwards.
GTCTTGCAATATAGAAGGCAACTTTCCTCCATTTCTGTCCCAGCAATTTCAATTGAACGTGCTAGATCTTTCAGATAACAGTATTGAGGGAAATCTACCTTCGTGGCTGTGGGATCTTCCTAATCTTAGCTTTCTCAATCTTTCAAATAACATGCTGGAAGGTTCTCTACCCCGGAAGATATCTCATACTTTCATGACAGTGGACTTGCATGGAAATGGATTATATGGCTCTCTTCCTGCTCTTGGTTTTTTTTCATACTTACTAGATCTGTCAGATAATGAATTCACGGGCTCCATTCCTGAAACAAATGGCAAATTTTTGTTTCTATCATTGTCAGGGAATAAACTGACTGGAGAAATTCCAACGTTTGCATGTACCGATTCAACTGAAATTGCAGATGCATTGGAGATTTTGAACTTGTCAAAGAACAAGCTAACAGGTATGATTCCTAGAAGCATTGGGAGCTGTTCCAGATTATCAGTTTTAAATTTAGCTCAAAATGTTTTGCAAAGAGAGATTCCGGACGAGCTGGGAAATCTGAAGGCTCTTCGAACACTAAATCTTAATCACAATAGTTTGCAAGGTAGAGTTCCTTCATCCATTGCCAACTGCATTCATCTCCGAGTTCTTGACTTACGAAATAACAATTTTGAGGTTAGCCTTCCTATTTGGATTGAAAAGCTGGTAGATTTGAGAATTCTCAGTTTAGCTTCTAATAAGTTCGAAGGCATCATTCCATCTCAGCTGGTCAAATTGCAGAATCTTCAAATTCTTGATTTATCTGGGAACAATTTATCAGGAAATATTCCTCGAGATGTGAGCAAATTATATGCTATGGTCAATCAATCACAAAGTAATGATGTACAACAAACGTATGGTAGTTCTTATTTGCTAGTGGAAGGCTTTGACCATCTTCTACAATATGCGGATGATGTAACTATTTGGATAAAGGGAAGGAATCTAACCTGCAAGAAGATAATCAGCTCAGCCAAGTTCATCGATCTATCACATAACAATCTATCAGGTAATATTCCTCTAGAAGTGGGTTTGATATCTCTCAACATATCAAAAAATAATTTGAGTGGCTCAATCCCAAAATCTTTTGGAACCCTGGTTCAGCTAGAGTCGTTGGATCTTTCACAAAATAGGTTGTCAGGAAAGATTCCTTCTGAACTCTTAAGTCTCACATTCCTTGCTGTTCTAAATCTTTCAAACAACATGTTGTCGGGGTTAATACCACAAGGGAAGCAGTTCTCAACCTTTGGGGCTTCTTCCTTTCTAGGAAATCCCAATCTTTATGGACCTCAACTTGAAAACTGCACACGTAGTCTTGGTTTGGGTAACAAGGAGAAGATTTTTTTTTTGAATAATACAGTTGCAGATGTTGTAATAGATCCATGGTGGGCAATTGGACTAGGGTTAAGTTATGGAGTGGGATTTGCCACTATGATTGTAGTTTTGTGCTTCAACATAAAATGGAGATCCATATGCTTTGCTCTGATGGATAATTTAAGCTATCATCTCTTCGAACACTGAATCCATAGAGCTATTTTGCTTCCAAAACCATTATGTCATAGATATCTACCAATATGTGTGTTGTTACTCATATTAATGTTGGTTTATTTGGATTGTTATAATGTACGCTGCTAAAGAATATTTTCAATTTGGTATAAAGCCAAGAAGCATAAGTAAGTGCACACTATGAAAAGTGAGCATTCCATTGAGTGTTATTGTAATACTGTTTTATTTTCTACTCTCTTGTCATCTACTATATTTAGAGTTCATAAATTCTATGGTTGCATTGACCCTTTTACCATTTGAGTTAGTTATATGTATCTTAACTAGCATATCTATATTTTAAAAAATCTATATAAAATATGCCATGAGATATCAAATTTCAAAATATTTTACATTCAAAAAGATGAATAAATCAATGAACATGAATCTAATATTTTTTTTGCCAATGAGAAATGACCATGAACCTCAATAGATTTTAAGTTTTGTTTAGTTTCCTATTGCATCAAGGTATGAGTTGGTTGCAACTTTGCTAACTTCCTTTTCATGATTTTGTCTCATCATACTAGTTCTTGCAGTTTAAAGACCAAAACATAGAAGCTTAGGCAATGTGTGTGAACCATTTTACAAAACAACTCCAATAAATGTGATCTTATGATATACTATGTTTGCAAGATTATTACGTCTTCAGTTTATATAAACTAGCATACTTATATTTTAAAAAATCTTTATAAAATACAGAGATATCGAATTTTAAAATATTTAACGTGAACATACATATGAATAAATCAATGAATAGGAATCTAATAAATATTTTTGTCAATGATCAATGCCCCTGAACTTCAATACGTTTGACTTTTCTTATAGTTTCCTATTGCATCAAGGTATGAGTTGGGTGCAGCTCAGCAAACTTCCACTTCCCACTTTAGTCTCATAATATTGATTCTCATACTTTAAAGACCGAAATACGGAAGCACAGACAAGAAGTGTGAACTGTTTTAGAAAATGTCCAAAAAACTATGATCTCATGATTTTCCATGATTACAAGATAATTACGTCCACAATTTAATATAAACTAAAATTTAATAATATATTCCCCCATTAACGAAATTCAAACAATATGTACACTGCCTTTCTAACATGATCCTACTAAAATATAAAAGTAATAATAAAAGGAAAAACAAAACTCAATGATACAAGTATTCTAAAATAATCATTTTCTATCATTATGGAATCTATTTCACTGCTGCATTACAAGTTGAAGTGCTTGGAGTTCTCCATAATGTTTTTTGCCAAAACCCCTCTTGAATAGTCGAGGACTAAAAATTCTCTAGTGAACAGTTGGCATGTATGGTGCAAATCTTAGTAAAAAATTTGTGTGGTTGACAAAATCCACCAAAATAACTTGTATCCAAGAATCTCATTATTGATCCTATTTTCCTGATCTCATCATTATGCTAAATATAATTTAGCACATCTTGCTTGTGCTTTCCTAGATATAATGCATGGAAGGAATACCAAAATTTATAGAATTGTGTTGTTCGATTAATAGATTTGACATAGTTGAATCTTCCATTTAATAGTTTTTCAAATCTGTCACTAGCGATTTGGAAATTTGCAAAAAATAAAAAATGGTCGAAAGTGTTTCTCAACCAATCCATATCAGCAGCAATTACTACTCATGAATGATGGGTAATGAAGATTGAATTTCAAAGATGGAAGACACAAATGCAATTATTCAAAAACAAATTTAAGTTGTAAGAAACTTATATTCTTAAATTTAATGATGTTGAGTACTTGCAGTAAGAAATGACTAATCTTAAATATTATGTTGTTGAGAAATTGTAAGAAATGACTGTTGTTGAATATTAAAACATCTATCACGCAATTGGGTGTTTCTCATGCATGATTCAATGTTATTATTATCACTGCCTTATTACTCATGGTATCCTTTTTTGAAATTTTGTACAACTATGGAGAGTGTTTGATTTGCATAACAACGACAATACTTTGTATTTCTCTTGAACTTGGAACAGAGCTTTCCTCCATAAGTATCTTTGTTATGTGGTCTATTTAACCTCTTAGTTAAATCTTTTGCAGTAATCAATATAGGAAAATTAAAAGTCCAGTAAAGTATTTCAAATGCACTAATATATATTCATTTGTACATGTGTAGTTTATCATTGAAGGTGGACAAAATCTATTGCAAATTACTTGTAATATAGGACATGTTGGTCCAAATGCAGAGTGCTTCAAATAGAATTACACGCTTTCTAAAATCACTCTCTCTCAATTCCACAATTTTATGTGTTTTATTGATTTTATGAAGATTCATGAGAAGTATACACTTCTCTATAAGGAAAAAGACATTTATTTATTTTGTGTTACTATGAAGATATATGTGAAGCCTTCTTTTCCTTGTACTTTGGATTGACTAAATATGAGAAGTGTTGAGGTTTATGGCTAAATGATTTATGGTATTGTTGCTAAGGTATTTGACGAGCATCAAATTGAGTTCTTGAGATCAATATTCATAAAATATATTTATGATTGATCTAATTAAGTTACTTGAACAAGCTCTCGAACTTGCACTTTAGGCAAAATACACCATCTTTCTTATTTTGGCATCTATTATAACGGTAATCTTGACCATAAGTTGGTTTATAACTTTTGCACTGTAGAATTCACTTGGACATTTACATCTTTATAATTAATAGTTGAAATCAAATTCTATAATTGAAAATTATTGCTGTTTATGATTTAACTTTGGAATTATATATTTCATAATTTTATTAAGATGAATGAGAATACATTGCTTCGTTGCACATGTCACGTCACATTTTTGAGCCCTCTAGACTATTTTATATTTTGATTAGTATTTTGATTCTGATAGTAATAACTTGAATTATGAACAATTAAAATAATAATATTAACAATAAAAATAATTTAATAATAGTTTATATTATTATTATTAATATTGTTTTTGTCGTAGAAATTTTTTTAAGTCTTTATTTTGATCCCTTTCAAAGAATCAGGACCGAAAAAGCTGGATGAACGTAAGGGAGCATAAATACCGGTGAGGTTAATGGGGGAAGAGTTATAAAATTCGCATTACATTATATTTTAAGATATATTCACTTCTGCGTCAATTTTTACACTTTCTCCAATCAACATCGCGTGATGGACTTTTAGTTGCTTACGTGGCATCGCATGACTGAAAAGTATCGCCTCTTTCCTAATAACATGGCAACTTTATTATCTACTTCGTACGAGTAGTAAAAAATGATAGAGGTATACAAAATAATTCGTTAAAGACAATAATATATTGACATGGCAATTCTGCATTAAAGCACTAGGGCAAAGTGATAGGAGTAGCTAGAGAAAAATAGACATTTTAATATTACCTATTTCCTATGAGTGCAAAAATATTGTTAGCTTATTTCAGAATGTATATATATAATTCACACAAATAATAATATATTAATTTTCATAGCAATTTTGCATTAAATATAAGTAGAAGTTGTGGGGCAAAGTTGCAACAACTGGAGAGAAATAAACATTTTGAGAGGAAAATATTACCTACTCTATATGAGAAAAAAATATATCATTAGCTTATCCTAGACGCATATAAAACAATCTGTAAAAGATAATGATATATTGATTTTTAGGACAATTTTGCATTAACTACCAATACAAGTTGTAGGGTAGAGTGATAGAGATAGTATAGGAGAAGCTGAGAGAAATGAACATTTTGAGAGGAAAATATTACCTACTCAATATGAGTACAAAATAATTGTTAGCTTATTCTAACCAAATTTTAAATAATCCGTACAAGACAATGATACATTGATTTTTGCAATAATTTTGCATTAAATATAGATAGAAGTTGTGGGGCAGAGTCATAGAGACGGTATAGGAGCAACTGGAGAGAAATGTACATTTTCAGGAGAAAACATTACCTACTCCATATGAGTAAAAAAATATCGTTAGCTTAAATTCCATACACATTTTAAATAATTCATACAAGATAATAATATATTGATTTCCATAGCAATTCCACATTAAATACAAGAGAAGTTGTGGGAGAGAGTGACAAAGATGGTATAGGAGCAGTTGGAGAGAAATGGACATTTTGAGAGGTAAATATTACCTACTCCATATGAGTGAAAAAACATTGTTAGCTTATTTTAGGCACATATAAAATAATTCATACAAGCTAATAATATATTGATTTTCATAACAATTTTGCATTAACTACTAGTAGAAGCTATGGGATAGAGTGACAAAGATGGTATAGGAGCAACTAGAGAGAAATGGACATTTTGAGAGGAAAATATTACTAACTCCATATGAGTACAAAATTTTTGTTACCTTATGCCAGATGGATGTTATATAATTCATACAAGACATGAATACATTGATTTCCATAATAATTTTTGCATTAAATACGAGCAGAAGCTGTGGGGAAGAGTGACATATATTGTATTGGAGCAACTAGAGAGAAATGAACATTTTGAGAGAAAAATATTGCATACTCCATATTAGTACAAAAATATCGTTAGCTTATTCTAGACACATATAAATAATTCACAGTAGACAATGATATATTGATTTCCATAGCAATTTTGCATTAAATACAAGAAGAAGTTGTGGGGTAGAGTGGAAGAGATGGTATAAGAGTAGTTGGACAAAATGGACATTTTGAGAAGAAAATATTGCCTACTCCATATGAGTACAAAAATATTGTTAGCTTATTCTAGATGCGTATAAAATAATTTGTGCCAGACAATAATATATTGATTTTTATAACAATTTTGCATTAAATATGAGTAGAAGTTGTGGGACAGCGTGACAAAGATGATATCATAGTTGGAGAGGAAAATATTACCTACTCCATATGCATAAAAAATATTGTTAGCTTATTCTAAATGCATATAAAATAATTCATACAAGACAATCATATATTGATTTCCATATAAGTTTTGGATTAAATAGTAGTAGGAGTTGTGGGGTAGAATTACAAAGACCATATAGGAGTAGCTATAGAGAAATGGACATCTTGAGAGGAAAATATTACCTACTCCATATGACTACAAAAATATCGTTAGCTTATTCCAGATGCATTTAAAATAATTCATGCAAGAAAATAATATATTGATTTCTAAAATAATTTTTCATTAAATACAAGCATTGTTTGTGGGCAAACGTGATAGAGATGGTATCAAATAAGATGGAGAGAGATGGAAATTTTAAGTGGAGAATATCATTTACATTAAACTATGGATGCTATTGCATGGATAAAAACTACTCAGGTTAGCTCCAAAGGATAGAATTGTTAATTCACACCAACCAAACCTACTCAAAATATGATGTGGACCTCCAAAAATCTTCTAGATGCACAATATAGCCTCGCCTAACACCCACACCACTAAATCATAGAACCTAAACACCAAAAATATTGAAGGCAAAGGAATGCAATGCATTCGTGCAAACTAGCACATTGTCACAACACAATCGATACTTAGACCATTATATAATTAACTTTAAATCAAATGAGAGCATAAGAACTGAGATATATCAAGCACTTTCATCCACCAATATCATACCACAACCAAAAACAAAGATGAAATAATGTGCCATAATACCGACCATAAAACTAAAACATATCTAATAGACTATTCACCAAAACAATCACACTTAGCTAAAGTCAAATAAAACCTAGAAACACTTCTCCAAAGTGTCAAAAATTCCATATACAACTGGATATACCATATAAAGCTACCACCATCAATCTCTAAACATCTGCATGAACTCATGAATAATCTTCTAATACTGCACTACTCCATGCCATAACTGATCAACCATCAAAAAAACTCCACAAGGAGACAAGTACAATGTAGGGGAGCACGAGCGAGAGTAGGGAAGGAGCTAGGGTTTTAGGAGATGTTCTGGAGAATGGGATGGTGATGGTGATGTTGATGTCCTGGTGGTGTTGGTGTTTGATCTTTTTGGCTTGTGTTGGGTCGTTGGGTTTGCCCCTTCTTTTTTGGTCCCTACGGCCTCTTCTTGGCTTTGTTGGGCTCTATTTTTTTCCTAGTGTTCTGCTCTCTTGTTTTTTCTTTTTCTTCCTTCTCTTTCCATCTAGACTTGTCGCTTCCTTCTTGCAGGACTTCTCTTTTTGGGTTGTCTCATCTTCAGTCCATTTTGGCTGGGTTCTATGTGGTGGTTGGTGTTTCTTGTTGTCCTGTTCGTGCTTCTCCTCTTTGGAGCCAATGTTGGTGGTTGTCCTTACACATTTTGTTTCCCATGTTGGGCTCCTTTGTCTTGGGCTATTTTCTTTCTTTTTTCATTTATCTCAAAGGTGTCTCGGTGTGGAGTTTTAGTCTCTATTTCTACTGGTCCTCTTTGATGTATGTTTTTGGTCTTGCCTCATGGGATCTGTTTGGGGCTCTTATTCTTTGGAGGCCAACAATTTTTATTGGGTCCTTTTTTGGCTACCTGGTTCCCTTTGTTCTATCCCTTTGGTGGTAGCTTTGCTTGGGTTGGGTTCCTTCATGGTTGCTTTATGGTTTCCCCTATTCTCATGGGGTTCTTTTTTCTTCTCAAGGCTTTGTTTTGGGTTACCTGTTTCTTATTTTTCTGGAACCCAAGTTACTTTGTTCTTCTTGGTACTCAGGAAGATGCTAGCAGTTTTCAAGGGTCTAGACTGGCCTTGGTTTGTTTTTGGTTAGGTTTTTGACAACAACAATGAAGGAAGATTGAGAGGGGGGGTGACTCAGTCTTTAGTGGATCAACTAACTTAACCTCAAAATTAAATTTAAACCTTTTATCGTACCCCTCCAAAATAGAAACTTTCATATCTTCAAAACCAGCTATGATGTTGCAATGAAACTTTATTGGAATTCTTATCTATCCAACCACAAACTTTGGAGAGAATTTCACACCATTTCATGCTCAAATGAAAACTTACTATAAATAGTAACCTTGTGTAAATTCAAGGTTGAGACACCATTTTTCCCAACAGAAAGGTGGTGCAGGACCCAATGAAAGGTTGTGTCGGTATCATTGTGCTCGTTTGTCTGGAGACATGTGGAAGTTCGGTGTCATCCTAGTCGAGGGAGATGACCAAAGGCCACCTATATGAGCAGTGTCGGCAGCAGCGTAGAGTTGAAGGTCTATTGCACGTGCAGTGTGACAACAAACACAACAATTGAGGGCGCGATGGTTTCACAGGCCAGTAGAGGACCTCATTGTGATCGTCGTAAGAGACGTGGGTTACACTAAGCTGCAGGGATGCCATGTCTGTGGTGAGTCGTGCATGAAGCCCTCGTTTTGCATTTCGACTTGCCTCAATACGTAGGTGTTGTTCGTATATTCAGCTCTTGCCTTAAAAAAAACTCAAACTTCTCTAATACCATGTACAAATCCAATAATAAATGAGATTACACAAAATTACATGAATATGACCAAAATCAACGAAATGTATTAGCTTATGAGAATTGTTGGTAAACGGATTTGTTGCTTTAAGAAACTTTCTTGAAAAACTCTGTTTTGCCCTGTAATTAGCAACAAAGCGTTCACAACAGTTGAAGAATCACAAACACAAAAGAATGGTAATTCTTCTCTGCGTTTGAGAGGGGCAGCTCCCTCGTATAATGGGGGTATTTGGATTTTTCAAAAATCTAAAGAACCAACAATAAAGAAGGATTGAATGCCATATAAGGTATGAATCTAGATTAAAATAAATTCCATATAATCAAGTTTGAGATACCACAACTTGAAATAAACTTCTTCACATTCAATGTTAAAGGGAAAAGCATTAGGTAATCATCGATCAAACATAAGAACATTGATAATAACCCATGAGAATAAGTTGAACACACATCCAAATTGATCTCTATTGCTTAATTGCTTGAATAATACTATCCAAGTCTCTTATACAAAGCTTGCGAAAAAGTGGAATCCCCTTTCATTGAATAATAATGAGGTATATATAGGAGAAGTGGTAACCACCTGAGGTAACTACCCTAACTACCTTTACAACTACTTTATAACTTCCTCAACTACTTGAAATAACTTCCTCAATTTTGGGAGAAATAACTACTTAGAATAACTACCCAAAATGAGAACTTAGGATAACTACCTCATATGAAAAGAGCCAAGATTATCCTTTATTACAATACAGAAATAGAGATGAGAGAAAAGGAAACTCGATCATGAGAGTTATTTACAAGAAAGACAAAAACATGATGCGAGTAACACAACAAAAATAAAGGCTATACAAAATGCAACTCTGCACTTATTCTAAGCTAACTCCTTGCGCTGCCGATGAGGTTGTCGCTTCTGTAGGCACATTATGTTGTTCAGGTCCTTTGTCTCTGAATATTCTGAAAAGTCTGATGGCTGAAGTGACGGATTTTCCTTTGGGAATTAGGATGTTAGCTATCCTCATTTTCCATGTCTTCAAGTTTCTATGAATGCCACTTAGTTCTGTCACCATGCTGAGTGTCTGAGGCATAGAAATTCTCAAGGAAGAGTAAATATCAATCAACCTTTCGATGGTATTTTCACTGAAGTTTGTCTTGTTAAAAAGCTGTTGATCTACCATGTTCTGGAAGCTATTCTGTAACACCTGCGAATCTTCCATCAATGTCACATCTGGGAGAAGAGTAGTGAGTTGTCCTTGGAGTTTGGTACACACTTGATCACATGAAAGCATGAGCTTTTCTAACTCTGATGAAACTTGATCTATGATCACTAGTTTCCAGTTAATGCTTTCCATCCATATCTCTAGATAATCTTTTTCATTATTAGGCAAGATTTTCTCGGTTGCAAGGGTGTCCATTCCAATTTCTATCATTTGTTTAAAATCATTCACAATTTCTTTCCAGGCTGCCTCCTCTTTCTTGACATTCCTCAAGTCTTTCTCAATAGTATTTTTCTTTATTAAGGCTTCATCATGGATAGATTTTGCTTGGACTAGGAATTCACATGCGAGAGTTTTGACCTTTTCTACCCATCCTTCAGTTACCTTTCCATAGGCTTGGTACTTTTGAAGATTATCCATAACATTCTTTTCAATTACTCCTTCTGGTGTAATTGGCTGGCGATCTACACTTAGTGGCATAGTGGAGGTATCAACTATGGATCTCAAGTAAGAAGACAAAGTGTGCACCTGTTGTTTCAATTGATCCTTGGATTGCTTATCCTTTTCACTTCTCTCCACCATTCTGGCTGCCATCACATTAAAGTTCTGAATATCAGACTCATGAGAAGAAGGTCCCATATCAATCTTTGTCACAACAAAGTCCGCAGAGGTGGCTTCATTTGTATCTTTCTCAGATATGGGTTGAGCAATCTCTAAGCACATATTCCTTGAATTTGGATCAGTCTTTATTCTTGAGGATACTTTGAGTTTCTTCGGTTTCTCAGCTCTTTCAAAAAGATCAGATATGCTACTAAATTCAGGTACCACTAGCTTTTCTACCCTCCTCTTCTTCAATAGACTTTGTTCTAACCATGGGAATGAAGAATTTTCTGTGGACTCTTGGATGTTTTCCTGCCTTGCTACCAGTGTTGTAGTCGCCTCTCTGATTTCTTCAAATTGATCGCTTGGATTGCTTGGAAATGATGAATCCATGACTAAAGTATTTTGCTGTGCTACTTGTCGTAGGGATTCAAAAGGAACTGAGGGAGATATGGAATGCATTCCATCATCAAATCTTGTGTCATCTAGAATTTCCACTGGAACTTGATCCTTTACTTGACTTGCAATAGAATTTTCTTCTATGTCTTTTTCTCTGGATTTCTTCCTCTTTTGTCGGGGTTCATCACCACATGTGTTTTGAAGATTGTTCCTCCTTGGAGGGTCTTCATCTCCATCACTTCCTTGAGTATTCTGGTAAGAAGGAGTATCCCTAGCTGGAGTATAGGAAGAATGCAGCGACGTAGAGCTCTCAAGCTGACTTCCTTTCTTTCTTGGAGCTTCCTTTGTTGGTCTAGTAGCAGTCATTTGAGTAATCTTCTTCTTAATCCAGGCTTCAGAATTCTTGATTACAAAACTTGTTCTTTCTCTAACATCTCTCATTTCTGGACCTGCCCAATTCAAACTGGGAAGTGGCTGGGACTGGACTTGCTCAAAATAGATAGGATCAATCAAATCAGATCCATCATCTTCAATGCCTTCTATGGTCCAATCCATCTTGAAATCTTTCATTTGCTTCAAAGTTAACCTGGTCCAATCTCTTTTTCTAACCTCGAATTCGTCTTCGCAATCCTCCCAAAAGTCTTCGAGATTAGGAAAATGAAAATAGCCAGGGCCTAACTTTAAGCTGCTCTTGACATAATCCTTACTATCAAAAGGAAACCTCATCTGATATGGATACAAGTTGACCTTGGATAAAGCTTTTTCTGTCTCATCTGCTCTTGAACTTGACTCACATCTATAGTGCCCGAGACAAATGGGAAAGGCTACCCCTCTATTCTTTCTATCTCTGCATTTCTTTTGAACTGAAACCAATTGCCAACAAAGCTCAACTAAAATGAGCTTATCATCAACATATCTGGGTAGCTTGTGTGGATAACCTTCAAATCCTCCTACTCGAAGATAGGTAAATCTCGGAAACTGGATGAAGAAACTTCCATATTTCTTTATCAATTTAGCAGCTTCCTTTGATATCCTGGTGGCGATGTCTCCTTGTAATAACCTGACTGCCCACATTGTGAAAGCATCATTCACCCGCCTGAAATACACAAAGCTTTCTTCAAGTTGCAATTGCTTGTAATAATGGTAAACTTGAGTTTCTTGATTCAAGACACCATTAGTACTCAACCCTGGCCATGACCTCAAATTAGCAATAGCATATATCAAGTAAGAGATCATATGGAAACGTTGACTTGTTTTAAAGTGCACTAACTGGTCATGTATGCAGTTGCTGATGAGATGGCCCCAGTCAATGAATTGTTTACCAGCAGAGATGACTGTTATGAAGAGATACATCCACATTTCAAACTCAGTGGAGTCAGGACTTCCTGTCACTCTATGGAGTAACAAAATCAAGTAACAAATCTCTTTGATGAAAAGAGAACAATGGAGTGTTTTTGGAAGCTGAGACTGTCCTCCCCGTGGTGCAACCATCCATTCTTTAGCCAGATTGTTAAGGCATTTGCTTCTATTGTCGCTGAAGTATTTATAAGCTTTTTGCTTATCAATGTGAGTGAACTTTTCCTTATATGGCAAACGAAGAATAATAGCTATTGAAATTCCGTCTAGTTTGGCCATTAAGGATCCATCTGCAGCTCTTATCTCTCTCGCATCGGGATTATATCTTTTTGAGCATTCTAGTACCAAATCTGCACATTGAATTGATATGGGAAAACATGCTGCTTCAATCAAGCCACTTCCCGCCACTCTGCAAGACAATTTTGATCTGTCACCTTCCATGAAGAACCTTTTGATCTCCTGCAAATTTATGTGCCCAATCTTGGTATCATGAGCCTCTGGAATCATGGTGGTGATCATCGGAGCGTACTCGTACTCCTGAGCTTTGTACTTCATGATGGTATTTCCACAAATCCTTTGTATTGAGGCCCTCTATGTCAATGTTACTGGAACTTTGAGACTTTGAAGATTTGTGACTGACTTGATTAAGTGACTATGTCTTGCCCATAAGCAAGATCTACCTACTGTCTTTATCATGGATGATCCATTTGTTCCTCCTTGAATGGCTGCTCATGATTAACCTGACAATCAATGACAAAATGTTACCTTCTTCAAACCGAGGTTTGTGATTGACCTCTCTGTCACTTCTTTGAATGGAAAAATGACTTTTCTTTTGGTTCTTTGGGGTTGATTATGACAAAGACTCAGACCATTATCTCCTCACTGTTTATTGAACTGCACATTAGACCTATTGGGGTTGTTGTGATAGCTGTGACCATGCCTGATAGATTCTCGTCTCATTGATGATTTCTATCAACCATCCATGTTGTCAATGTCTTCAGTGTTGTGAGTCAATTGTCCAATAGCTTGGACTGCACTACCACTGTGTCTTGGTTTTGTTTTCTTTTTGGTCTGAGCCTCTTATCACTGTCTTTGCAACTTTATTAGGCTATTCCAAACTATCTTCTGTGTCTCACATGATGCCTATCGATGTGTCTCTGGGTCGCTGCACTTTGCTACCTGTAGATTGCTCACACAAACCCTTGTTCTTTCTCGTGGTGCTAGAAGTGCTATCTTCTAAAGATCCTAGGCATTCTCACTGAGATCTTCCTACATTCTGGTGGGCACCATTGCAACCATATTCATTATGCAAAACATGCAGGAAACTCTACAGCGCGGGTATTCTGCATGAACGATTATCGTAGTTGTTTTGGCTGCAGATAACATGTTAATAGTTACGCGCAGCATATATCCCTGATCTTTCATCAATAACTTGCAGAATGCACCACGAAAAGCAATACTTGATCCTTAAAATTTGAAAGTGCGAGTAGAGTTAAGGGAAACGATAGCATGCAAGTTGTCCAGAGCATTTGTAACTACGATATCTGATATACATCTTCCTCCCAGCGATGGTTTGGTGGATGTTTGCAACCTATTCCATGTTTGCAGAGCCTGGCGCTATGTCTGCAATCCCATTTACTTGGAGATGAATACCTTTACACCTGCGTGAAAGGAGCCATGCAGAAATAAGGCATTTAAACACTTCTTATCCAACCTCTGCGAGTGGTCTTCAACTTGCGAGTGGAGTCTAGAAAGCACGATAGCAGGCATATATATCGGTAAAACAAACGGTGAAGGTAGTTATAAAACCAGCTTTCACGTTCTTTTCTGGCCACGCGGTAGTTTTCTTTTGCCAAATGGACGTTCGAATGAGTTTGGTGGAGCGATTTCCCAGTTGTAGAAGGATCGGCATGTTAGCCAAACTAACCAAGCTGCCGATAGTAATCCGATATCTTTCATGCATAAGTGAGTTCGTTGCAAAACACTTGGTAACTTGATAAAGTTAGCCAACTCACCGATGAAAAGATGTCAATGTGAAAACCTTGCATAAAGAAACATATTGGTCCCTTGATAATTTTACCAACTTGATGATAGTTTCTCATTCGCAACTCGAAATTGGTGTTCATTGGTCCTTTTAACCATTTTACCATGTTGCCGCTAACACTTGGTCAACTATCAGCATAGACCGTTGATGATCGTGTTTACTTTAAACTCTTCGAGAATGCCAACAACAATCCTAGACAATACAATATTTTCATCCATTTAATGGCGATTCGAGGGATCATTTAACTTGGAGTTTTAGAGGTCAACATGTTACTTTGAATTATATCCTTTACTTTGAAAACGTTCATAGGATTACAAATACAAATACAAAGAGTTTCTCGATTTTCTCAAAAACATGATTTGCAACCCTTCACCATCATGATGTGAAGTACAATTATAACTTGGGCGAATTTTGGGAATTCACATATGGTCCTCTTTTTTTTTTACGAATATATCCAAATATTCGATGAACCATTCACACTAAAACGACCCGTTATTACATGGAAACGAAGAAGAATCATAGTTGTCAAATTTACAATTAGGATCAACAGCTGGCTCTGACTGGGGACGAGGACCGTAAGGGACGATGAAGAAACCCATAATCTCTGGTTAACGACATTCAGTGTATTCATTGGGCAACAGAGTCAAAAGGACCGGTGCACTACTTTACATTGACTAAGGAGGGAGAAACAAGCCAAAAAGAAGAAAGAACAACACACACACAAACATAAGGGAACAAAGCCAAAACTCCTAACTAAGCTATATACAAGACGATAGGTAAATAAGCTTATGGAGTATATAATTTTAAGTGTTGCCCATTATAAGGAAGGGGCATATGTGTGCCATCTAAGTATGCCAGATAGAATGAATTTTTACCGCAGACTTGCCTGAGTCGAAAAGGTCCTCTCCAAAGTGAATCAAATTTACCATGTAGTCCCTTTGGTTCTCTTCGTTTATCCCACAATAGGACCAAATCGCCAACTTGAAAAGATCTTTCCCTGGCTTCCCGGTCAAACAGTTCTTTCACTCGCATTTGATGTTCTCTGATCCTATCCACTACTGTTTCTCTCTGTTCTTCCATCTTGGTTAAGTACAATATCCGTTTTTCCAATGCATCTTTAAATTCATGATTTTCGACTACTTCTTGCAACTTAAGAGAAGCTAACTCCAATGGAATAGGTAATCTAGCTTCCGCACCAAAAACTAATTCGAATGGAGACATCTTGATAGCCCGCTTCTTCGTAGTACGATCAGCCCACAGTGCTTCATATAGATACTTATGCCACGTTCTCTGATTTTTATCGACTAACTTGCGGAGAATAGTGATGATATTCTTATTGCTTGCTTCAGCTTGACCATTTCCTTGAGGATAATAGTCAGATGCATGTGAAAGTATAACTCCATACTTGTAACAGAAAGCCAATATTTCATAAGAAGAGAAGTTGGTAGCATTATCAGTGACGATTTTCTGCGGAACTCCATATCTTACAAGAATGTTTTGTTTGATGAAGTCACAAACTACTTCTGATGTTGTTTGTCTAACTAGAGCTGCTTCAACCCACTTGGTGAAATAGTCAGTGGCTACCAAGATGTGAGTATGACCTGCACTAGAATGAGGATGGATTGGACCGATAAAATCTAGTCCCCACTGCTGAAATGGTTCTTCAATAATCACAGGTTTCAAAGGTAGGGCAGCAAGTTGTACTCTTCCCTTGAATTGTTGACATGCGTCGCATCTCTTTACCCACTCATCTGCATCTTTGAACATTCCAGGCCAATAATAGCAATTTCTCAATATTTTGAAAGCCGTTATTGAGGAAGAAAAATGCCCTCCACAGGCTTCATTATGAAAGAACTGAAGGAGCTTCTTTCTTTGCTCTTTGTCTACACACCTGAGAAATGTGCCATCTACTCCTTTTTTATAAAGAACATCACCCCAAATAATATATTTAGCAGCCTTCAACTTGATAGTTCATTTCTCCCTAGGGGTTAGATGAGCAGGACATTCTCCGTATGTGAGGAAATGTGCTATGTTGGAAAACCACTCATCTGTGGTGCTAACAAATAGAACCAAAGATAGTTCAGACTCTTGAGCAACATTCCCATTAGAATTATTCTCAGCTATTAGCTTACACAACCCACGTCCGCGAACAAGCTTGGTTGGTTTGATATCAATATCATACTCTTGAACCTTTGCAATCCAAGAGGCTCGCTTGCTCATACCAATTTCTTGTTGTGTGAGTATGTTCTTCATTGCAGTATCTGGGACATACACTATAGAATGAGAATTTAAAACATAAAAGCGAAATTGCTTCATAGCCTTGACCACTGCATAAGCTTGCTTTTCAACTGGAGAATACTTCAATTCATGCTTTTTCAGTGGAATACTCATAAAAGAAATCGGTGCCTCAATGTTTTCATTATGATGTTGGGTCAATATTGCGGATAACGTGGTGTCAGAAGCATAACAATATACATTGAAATCTTTGGAGAAATCTGGATAAACCAATGTAGGTGCATCCGCAATGGCTGACTTGATCTGATTGAAAGCCCTTTTTCCTTCCTCTGACCATTTGAATGTGACATTATCTCTCATCATGTCAACAATGGATTTTGTAATTTCTGAGAAATCAGGAATGAACTTTCTTATAAAATTAATTTGACCAAAGAATGAGCGAACACCAGGCTTACTGGAAGGTAACGGTAACTGCTGAATGGCCTTGACTCGCTCTGGATCAATATGAATACCTTCTTTCGAAACAATGTGACCTAGTAATTTCCCTTCTGTCACTCCAAAAATGGATTTCTTTGGATTCAATGAAATACCTTGTTGCCTGCAACGTTGTAGCACACACTCCAAATGATAAGCATGTTCTTCACGTTTCTTGGAGAAAACAGTTAAGTCATCTAGGTATACAACAATAATTTTATTTCTCAAGTCACCAAAAGAAAGATCCATTGCACGTTGAAAGGTGGAACCAGCATTAATCAAACCGAAAGGCATACGGTTATAGGCAAATGTTCCCCACGGAGTAGTGAAAGCTGTCTTATGTTGATCATCTTGTTTTACACCGATTTGATTATATCCAGAAAAACCATCAAGCATCGACATCATCTCCGAACCAGAGACAGTTTGAAGGAGATGGTCCATTACTGGTAAGGGGTAGTTGTCTTTAAGAGATGCTTGATTGAGATTGCGAAAATCAACACAAATTCTTATCTCACCATTCTTCTTTCTAACAGGCACTATGTTTGCAACCCATGTAGAATGATGGATTGGATAAATGATTTTAGCCTTTAACATTTTATCTACTTCTGCAAAGATTGCATCTGCTATCTTCGGATTAAATTGCCTTTGTTTTTGCCTGAATGGGGAAGAATTAGGCTTAAGAGGAATATGATGCTTAAATTCGCCATTCATAAACACTTTAAGATCATCATAGCACCATGCGAATACATCAATATAGCTATTCAACAAATCAATGATGACTTTTCTTTCCTTGTGGGACAAGCATTTTCCAATTAAAACAATCTTGGGATCATTTTCAAAACCAATATTTACTTTTTCTGTATCTGGAGAACTTGAGGGCTTCTTTTCATCATTCTTTACAAATTGATCATTCTTACCAAAGAGACTCTCAAGAGTGACTAATCCCTTAGGAATAGTATTTCCTTTTAGTTGCAAAATCTCTGATTCTTTATCTTCTTCCTTTATATTTTGTTGGCTTGTCAAAGAATGATTACCATCAAAGGACGAATTTGAGAAAGTTCCGGTGCCCTCTAAGAACGAGATGATATGCTTATCATCATCAAAAACTTGCCAATTTTGATTATTATCTGGCACACTAGGTCGGTAGATCATTTCTACTATATACACATCTTTTTCAAACTCAGGATGGGGCAGTAATAAAGAGGCTGAAACAGCAAGAGAATCTGCCTTTGTATTTTGTTCTCTTGGGAAGGCTTGTATGGAAAAAGCATCAAAACTTTCGATCTCATCCCATACTTTGTTTCAATAAGACTTGAGCCTTTTATTTTTAGTCTGATATCGACTTCTCACTTGGTTGACAACTAATTCAGCATCTCCCATAACTTGTAACTTCTTGATTCCTTTTTCTTTGGCAAATTCCAAACCGAGAAGAAGAGCTTCATACTCTGTCGTGTTATTGGTAGTATCAAATGCGAGCTTGTAGGCTTTAGGAAACTTTTCCCCTTGAGGAGATATCAACACCACACCAGCACCTGAACCAGAAGATGAAGAACTTCCATCAAATTGCATTACCCAAAGTTCTGCAGATATGTCAGGAGCCAGAATTTCAAGAACACTCTCCTTCTTCGATGACATCATATATGTACCTGGGCCTGTCTCAACATATAATATTTCAGCTCTTGGATCATCAGATTTGAGAACTGTGTATTTGGCTTTGGGTTCTGGGTCCAATCTAACTTTCTTGTTGCCAAGAGGTATCAAGGCATGTGACCAATCTAATTGAATCTCTCCACCCAAATCTTTACAGAAACTACGACTTAAGAGCATACCATAACTGGCTGGAATATCGGCAACCAAGATGTTAAGTTTCAATTTCTTTTGAGGATGAGCAGCTAAAACAACTTGAGCATCCTTAATTTGTCCGACCAAGGGTACTTGCTTCGATTCCATTGAGAACACTTTACCAGTAGGTTTATTTAAAGATAGGCCTAGTGCATGAGCAACTTTGGAAGGCATTACATTATCAGAAGCACCGGAATCTATAATACAATTACTCAACTTACAACCTGCAATGTATAAGGAAATATAGAAAGGATCTGGCTTATTAGAAAAGGAAGTAGCAACAAGAGATGATTCCTTTGAAACAAACCCCTCTTGCTCATCATCATCAAAACTCTCACTTGATTCTTGATGTATGTCTGAGTGAGGTTGCTTGAAATCCTTTTTGATACAATGCACCAATTTATCCAATTGCTGCGGATTCTTCTTAAGATACTCAAATTGAGAAATTTGCACCTTAGTCTTTTTACAATATTCAATGAAATCAAAAGAATCTTCAAAAGAGGAATCACCATGTTCAACTTCTTTTTCCGCTTTTCTTGATGATCCTTCTTCTTTACTTGGTTTCCTGGAAAGAATTTGCTTAGGAACCTCATCCACCTCTTTGTCTTTTGTAGCTAACTTAGCTTTCTCCCCGAGCTTCTGGCACCAATTCTTTGTAAACACATTACACGAATGATTATTTATGTCACTATCTTTCTCATTTTCCTTGCCAGACTCATATTCTAAAAAGTTGACTGTAGGTGGACCAAACTGTTGATTAGTTTCATCTTCAACATATTCTTCAATCTTTTCACTGGTCTGGTTCATCTGCATAAACCTAGTCATCTCGGGACATGAGGCTCCATCATGGTCTGTTGTGAGATGGAAATCACACATTGCAGCAGTTTGACGATTACTCGTAGATGGATGCTCAATTGCCAACCTTGGTGTTGGAGCTGGTAGCTTTGGTTGCCGGTTTTGTTGATATGGAATATAATTCCTTCTAGGAATATCTTGATACATAGGTGGTGGATTCTGTGGTAATTGCTTCTTCAACTGAAGTAAATCATTTGCTAGCTTTTGAATCATTGGATCGGTAGGTGCAGGATTCGCTTGTTGAATTTTTCCTTTCTGTAATTCTTTATTCCACTTTCCAGCACTCAGTAGGTCATCTTCAACTTCAATGGCTAACCTTTGTGCTGCAGCGAGATCAGCTACTCGTCCTCTTCTTATTTGGAAACTAATGTCAGGGGGTTGTGCATTAATGAAGAAACATTTTTGATTTTCCTCCGTAGGCCTCTTGTCAGCTGCTAATTTATTGACTATTTTGTTGAAACGAGCCACAAATTCTCTCATAGGTTCGTGTACTTCTTTCTTCATTTGGGTTAATTGAGCAAGAAGTAAATGACCATCATCTACAGTTTTAAATCTTTCTTCAAATTTTTGTAACAGAGTCGCCCAATTAGTAATGGAACCAGATGGTAGCTGATTAAACCATTCAGCTGCGGCATCAATTAGAGTTTCAACAAAAAGTCGTACTGAAACATCCTCATACTGAACTCCGAGGATTGCGCATGCAGTAAAGAAAGCACTAATATGATCTTCTGCAGTGACTTTTCCATCTCCTGAAAATTTTGGGAGATGCTTCCTTGAACCTGTTGGCAAATCATGCAATTGATTTCCTAAAGCTAGAGGGCCTATGGCAGCACCCCATGGAACTGGTGGTGGTTGAGCCATGATTGGTTGTGTAAAGTTAATAACAAGAGGGGGAAGTAAAGTTAAGGCTTGGAAAAGTGAGGAATGAGCACTTGCTTTCTCTGGCGAAGAAGGTCTACTGGTAGACTTAACTTTCTTTTTATAAGTGGTAGAAGGTGTGGAAAAATCAACCTTGTATAGTTCAGCAAAATCAGGGTCAATGATACCCTTGCTTCTATCACCTCTAGTATACCTTTTGCTTGCCAGTGTGCTTGCTAATCACCTTGCTTGTACTGGTCTTGCATACAACAAATATTTTTTCTTTTTCACCTAGAAAGCACAAAAATTCTCTTAATGACAATAAGTAATAATTCAACTTCTTCCACTAACACTTGATGCACTTGTTAGTATTCTGGATCAACTTGTCATATTCTAGGCTATCTTTGATTTGGTTGCTCAATCAAGATCACACGAGGAAATCTTTCCACTATTCTTTCACGGACCACCACTGGATTCTGAGCTTGTCTTTCTTCTTCCGCCAATATAGCACTTACTCTTTGATATTCAGCCATACTTCTTCTATTCCTCCAAGCTAAAGTGTCCAATTGCGAAAGTATATCTTCTTGCTCTGCATGAATCCAATCAAGATTCGGTTGTAGCATAGGGAAGAGGTTCTCATGTGGAAGAACCATCTTGTTTCATGCTTGGCCTATCAAGGCGACTGTCTTCTTATTTCGATTTCGTTTTCCCCAGCAGAGTCGCCAAAAATCTGTTGGTAAACGGATTTTTTGCTTTAAGAAACTTTCTTGAAAAACTCTGTTTTTCCCTGTAATTAGCAACAAAGCGTTCACAACAGTTGAAGAATCACAAACACAAAAGAATGGTAATTCTTCTCTGCGTTTGAGAGGGGCAGCTCCCTAGTATAATGGGGGTATTTGGATTTTTCAAAAATCTAAAGAACGAACAATAAAGAAGGATTGAATGCCATATAAGGTATGAATCTAGATTAAAATAAATTCCATATAATCAAGTTTGAGATACCACAACTTGAAATAAACTTCTTCACATTCAATGTTAAAGGGAAAAGCATTAGGTAATCATCGATCAAACATAAGAACATTGATAATAACCCATGAGAATAAGTTGAACACACATCCAAATTGATCTCTATTGCTTAATTGCTTGAATAATACTATCCAAGTCTCTTATACAAAGCTTGCGAAAAAGTGGAATCCCCTTTCATTGAATAATAATGAGGTATATATAGGAGAAGTGGTAACCACCTGAGGTAACTACCCTAACTACCTTTACAACTACTTTATAACTTCCTCAACTACTTGAAATAACTTCCTCAATTTTGGGAGAAATAACTACTTAGAATAACTACCCAAAATGAGAACTTAGGATAACTACCTCATATGAAAAGAGCCAAGATTATCCTTTATTACAATACAGAAATAGAGATGAGACAAAAGGAAACTCGATCATGAGAGTTATTTACAAGAAAGACAAAAACATGATGCGAGTAACACAACAAAAATAAAGGCTATACAAAATGCAACTCTGCACTTATTCTAAGCTAACTCCTTGCGCTGCCGATGAGGTTGTCGCTTCTGTAGGCACATTATGTTGTTCAGGTCCTTTGTCTCTGAATATTCTGAAAAGTCTGATGGCTGAAGTGACGGATTTTCCTTTGGGAATTAGGATGTTAGCTATCCTCATTTTCCATGTCTTCAAGTTTCTATGAATGCCACTTAGTTCTGTCACCATGCTGAGTGTCTGAGGCATAGAAATTCTCAAGGAAGAGTAAATATCAATCAACCTTTCGATGGTATTTTCACTGAAGTTTGTCTTGTTAAAAAGCTGTTGATCTACCATGTTCTGGAAGCTATTCTGTAACACCTGCGAATCTTCCATCAATGTCACATCTGGGAGAAGAGTAGTGAGTTGTCCTTGGAGTTTGGTACACACTTGATCACATGAAAGCATGAGCTTTTCTAACTCTGATGAAACTTGATCTATGATCACTAGTTTCCAGTTAATGCTTTCCATCCATATCTCTAGATAATCTTTTTCATTATTAGGCAAGATTTTCTCGGTTGCAAGGGTGTCCATTCCAATTTCTATCATTTGTTTAAAATCATTCACAATTTCTTTCCAGGCTGCCTCCTCTTTCTTGACATTCCTCAAGTCTTTCTCAATAGTATTTTTCTTTATTAAGGCTTCATCATGGATAGATTTTGCTTGGACTAGGAATTCACATGCGAGAGTTTTGACCTTTTCTACCCATCCTTCAGTTACCTTTCCATAGGCTTCGTACTTTTGAAGATTATCCATAACATTCTTTTCAATTACTCCTTCTGGTGTAATTGGCTGGCGATCTACACTTAGTGGCATAGTGGAGGTATCAACTATGGATCTCAAGTAAGAAGACAAAGTGTGCACCTGTTGTTTCAATTGATCCTTAGATTGCTTATCCTTTTCACTTCTCTCCACCATTCTGGCTGCCATCACATTAAAGTTCTGAATATCAGACTCATGAGAAGAAGGTCCCATATCAATCTTTGTCACAACAAAGTCCGCAGAGGTGGCTTCATTTGTATCTTTCTCAGATATGGGTTGAGCAATCTCTAAGCACATATTCCTTGAATTTGGATCAGTCTTTATTCTTGAGGATACTTTGAGTTTCTTCGGTTTCTCAGCTCTTTCAAAAAGATCAGATATGCTACTAAATTCAGGTACCACTAGCTTTTCTACCCTCCTCTTCTTCAATAGACTTTGTTCTAACCATGGGAATGAAGAATTTTCTGTGGACTCTTGGATGTTTTCCTGCCTTGCTACCAGTGTTGTAGTCGCCTCTCTGATTTCTTCAAATTGATCGCTTGGATTGCTTGGAAATGATGAATCCATGACTAAAGTATTTTGCTGTGCTACTTGTCGTAGGGATTCAAAAGGAACTGAGGGAGATATGGAATGCATTCCATCATCAAATCTTGTGTCATCTAGAATTTCCACTGGAACTTGATCCTTTACTTGACTTGCAATAGAATTTTCTTCTATGTCTTTTTCTCTGGATTTCTTCCTCTTTTGTCGGGGTTCATCACCACATGTGTTTTGAAGATTGTTCCTCCTTGGAGGGTCTTCATCTCCATCACTTCCTTGAGTATTCTGGTAAGAAGGAGTATCCCTAGCTGGAGTATAGGAAGAATGCAGCGACGTAGAGCTCTCAAGCTGACTTCCTTTCTTTCTTGGAGCTTCCTTTGTTGGTCTAGTAGCAGTCATTTGAGTAATCTTCTTCTTAATCCAGGCTTCAGAATTCTTGATTACAAAACTTGTTCTTTCTCTAACATCTCTCATTTTTGGACCTGCCCAATTCAAACTGGGAAGTGGCTGGGACTGGACTTGCTCAAAATAGATAGGATCAATCAAATCAGATCCATCATCTTCAATGCCTTCTATGGTCCAATCCATCTTGAAATCTTTCATTTGCTTCAAAGTTAACCTGGTCCAATCTCTTTTTCTAACCTCGAATTCGTCTTCGCAATCCTCCCAAAAGTCTTCGAGATTAGGAAAATGAAAATAGCCAGGGCCTAACTTTAAGTTGCTCTTGACATAATCCTTACTATCAAAAGGAAATCTCATCTGATATGGATACAAGTTGACCTTGGATAAAGCTTTTTCTGTCTCATCTGCTCTTGAACTTGACTCACATCTATAGTGCCCGAGACAAATGGGAAAGGCTACCCCTCTATTCTTTCTATCTCTGCATTTCTTTTGAACTGAAACCAATTGCCAACAAAGCTCAACTAAAATGAGCTTATCATCAACATATCTGGGTAGCTTGTGTGGATAACCTTCAAATCCTCCTACTCGAAGATAGGTAAATCTCGGAAACTGGATGAAGAAACTTCCATATTTCTTTATCAATTTAGCAGCTTCCTTTGATATCCTGGTGGCGATGTCTCCTTGTAATAACCTTACTGCCCACATTGTGAAAGCATCATTCACCCGCCTGAAATACACAAAGCTTTCTTCAAGTTGCAATTGCTTGTAATAATGGTAAACTTGAGTTTCTTGATTCAAGACACCATTAGTACTCAACCCTGGCCATGACCTCAAATTAGCAATAGCATATATCAAGTAAGAGATCATATGGAAATGTTGACTTGTTTTAAAGTGCACTAACTGGTCATGTATGCAGTTGCTGATGAGATGGCCCCAGTCAATGAATTGTTTACCAGCAGAGATGACTGTTATGAAGAGATACATCCACATTTCAAACTCAGTGGAGTCAGGACTTCCTGTCACTCTATGGAGTAACAAAATCAAGTAACAAATCTCTTTGATGAAAAGAGAATGATGGAGTGTTTTTGGAAGCTGAGACTGTCCTCCCCGTGGTGCAACCATCCATTCTTTAGCCAGATTGTTAAGGCATTTGCTTCTATTGTCACTGAAGTATTTATAAGCTTTTTGCTTATCAATGTGAGTGAACTTTTAATTATATGGCAAACGAAGAATAATAGCTATTGAAATTCCGTCTAGTTTGGCCATTAAGGATCCATCTGCAGCTCTTATCTCTCTCGCATCGGGATTATATCTTTTTGAGCATTCTAGTACCAAATCTGCACATTGAATTGATATGGGAAAACATGCTGCTTCAATCAAGCCACTTCCCGCCACTCTGCAAGACAATTTTGATCTGTCACCTTCCATGAAGAACCTTTTGATCTCCTACAAATTTATGTGCCCAATCTTGGTATCATGAGCCTCTGGAATCATGGTGGTGATCATCGGAGCGTACTCGTACTCCTGAGCTTTGTACTTCATGATGGTATTTCCACAAACCCTTTGTATTAAGGTCCTCTATGTCAATGTTACTGGAACTTTGAGACTTTGAAGATTTGTGACTGACTTGATTAAGTGACTATGTCTTGCCCATAAGCAAGATCTACCTACTGTCTTTATCATGGATGATCCATTTGTTCCTCCTTGAATGGCTGCTCATGATTAACCTGACAATCAATGACAAAATGTTACCTTCTTCAAACCGAGGTTTGTGATTGACCTCTCTGTCACTTCTTTGAATGGAAAAATGACTTTTCTTTTGGTTCTTTGGGGCTGATTATGACAAAGACTCAGACCATTATCTCCTCACTGTTTATTGAACTGCGCATTAGACCTATTGGGGTTGTTGTGATAGCTGTGACCATGCCTGATAGATTCTCGTCTCATTGATGATTTCTATCAACCATCCATGTTGTCAATGTCTTCAGTGTTGTGAGTCAATTGTCCAATAGCTTGGACTGCGCTACCACTGTGTCTTGGTTTTGTTTTCTTTTTGGTCTGAGCCTCTTATCACTGTCTTTGCAACTTTATTAGGCTATTCCAAACTATCTTCTGTGTCTCACATGATGCCTATCGATGTGTCTCTGGGTCGCTGCACTTTGCTACCTGTAGATTGCTCACACAAACCCTTGTTCTTTCTCGTGGTGCTAGAAGTGCTATCTTCTAAAGATCCTAGGCATTCTCACTGAGATCTTCCTACATTCTGGTGGGCACCATTGCAACCATATTCGTTATGCAAAACGTGCAGGAAACTCTACAGCGCGGGTATTCTGCATGAATGATTATCGTAGTTGTTTTGGCTGCAGATAACATGTTAATAGTTACGCGCAGCATATATCCCTGATCTTTCATCAATAACTTGCAGAATGCACCACGAAAAGCAATACTTGATCCTTAAAATTTGAAAGTGCGAGTAGAGTTAAGGGAAACGATAGCATGCAAGTTGTCCAGAGCATTTGTAACTGCGATATCTGATATACATCTTCCTCCCAGCGATGGTTTGGTGGATGTTTGCAACCTATTCCATGTTTGCAGAGCCTGGCGCTATGTCTGCAATCCCATTTACTTGGAGATGAATACCTTTACACCTGCGTGAAAGGAGCCATGCAGAAATAAGGCATTTAAACACTTCTTATCCAACCTCTGCGAGTGGTCTTCAACTTGCGAGTGGAGTCTAGAAAGCACGATAGCAGGCATATATATCGGTAAAACAAACGGTGAAGGTAGTTATAAAACCAGCTTTCACGTTCTTTTCTGGCCACGCGGTAGTTTTCTTTTGCCAAATGGACGTTCGAATGAGTTTGGTGGAGCGATTTCCCAGTTGTAGAAGGATCGGCATGTTAGCCAAACTAACCAAGCTGCCGATAGTAATCCGATATCTTTCATGCATAAGTGAGTTCGTTGCAAAACACTTGGTAACTTGATAAAGTTAGCCAACTCACCGATGAAAAGATGTCAATGTGAAAACCTTGCATAAAGAAACATATTGGTCCCTTGATAATTTTACCAACTTGATGATAGTTTCTCATTCGCAACTCGAAATTGGTGTTCATTGGTCCTTTTAACCATTTTACCATGTTGCCGCTAACACTTGGTCAACTATCAGCATAGACCGTTGATGATCGTGTTTACTTTAAACTCTTCGAGAATGCCAACAACAATCCTAGACAATACAATATTTTCATCCATTTAATGGCGATTCGAGGGATCATTTAACTTGGAGTTTTAGAGGTCAACATGTTACTTTGAATTATATCCTTTACTTTGAAAACGTTCATAGGATTACAAATACAAATACAAAGAGTTTCTCGATTTTCTCAAAAACATGATTTGCAACCCTTCACCATCATGATGTGAAGTACAATTATAACTTGGGCGAATTTTGGGAATTCACATATGGTCCTCTTTTTTTTTTACGAATATATCCAAATATTCGATGAACCATTCACACTAAAACGACCCGTTATTACATGGAAACGAAGAAGAATCATAGTTGTCAAATTTACAATTAGGATCAACAAGAATATATAAATAGGAAGTAGAAAAGGCACCCAATCTCCATGAAATGAGGTAGGACTCCTCAAACATGGAGTGGTGGCGGGTTGCCTACCGCAAAGGTAGTGTGAGGTGTCAAATGTGATTCGACACCTTTTTAATGTTTCCTAACCAACTTGACATCTTGCATGAACAAGTGTCAAGCGTAAATGGTTGACTAAGAAGGCTTAAATAAGCCTAATTTTAATTAAATGAAAAAAATACACAAACACATTATATCGACCAGTACAATCTCATGTGTGATCTTCACCAAAAAACATACATAGAGGCTAGTATTTCATGCAGATCCTAAATTATTATCACTCAATTAAGGATTAATTCTCATCGACTCTGACATGAAATGAGGTAGTGGAAAAGGACAAAAGAAGCTTCAAATGAAAGGGTGTGCATTTTTTGCACTTTCAAAGCAATCAAATTTTAAAAGCACTTCATTTTGGAGTGTGATTCCTATAGAGACATCAATAACAGTTATGTAAATATCTTTAGAATTGGTTCTTGGTATAGCCTTTTAAGGAGGGGATTGTTGATAAGTTGGCAAAGTTCATCATTATTTCGAATAGGAAAAGGATTGAATTGTAAAATGACAAGACTGATTATCCCATAGGCTAATTTTTTAGCCTCGAGGACATCAAAGGATTTCCTTTATTTATTAATCTATCCCCTACAACTCTTTTTACATCATGATGATCCATCATGGAGTGTGAGCCAAAACATTGATGCAAACAAATTTAATATAGTTGAATCCATAAACAAGAAACAAGTCACAATAATAAATGACTTGTGATATCTTACAACTATTTTATTGTTGATGATAGAAAACAAGTGAGGATAAGATGTTTTTCAGTCGTTATTTCTATCTAAGATTATTTGTAATATAAAGAACATCAATAAATATCTTTATAAAATATATATATTTCATTTTAATATTTTTTTTTTTTAAAGTATTTGTCATTTGATATTTGTTAATATTTTTTATTTTTTATGATATATTATAATATAATACTTAATATACTATAATTAATATTTAATATAACAACATTTTTTCATTGGATTTTTTGTGGTTTAACAACAATGAGAATGTAGTGCATGAAGATTTAACTATTGAAAATTTCACAAAAATTTATTGTGTTTTGCAATTTTTTAAAATTATACATGTGATTTTGTGTGAAGTTTAAACGCTTCTATTTACCTAAAGATTGAAATGGAGTACAAAACAGTCATAAAAATGGACAACATATTGAGAATGCTTCTGATCTAGCTGGGTGTCTCACTAATGTTCATTCAACAAATATAATAGTGATATATCAAAATGTTGAATACTTGACATTGGCACATGCTTATGGTAGTACCCTAAAATTAATTTATATAAAAAGCTAGCATACACATAATTTGTTTGTTACAGAGAAAAACAAACATGGCTTGATAGGACGATTTGGTAAGAGGGCCTACCAAACCAAATGTATAGTAAAATAAAAAACAAGATATGGAAGGATTCTTCCATATGAAAGTACATTCATGCCTAAAAAAGTATTCAGATCAAATTGGGATGCATTTATTCTGGGTCCAAAATGGCAGTACAGATTGACTAACACGCATGTTAGTCACACATTTTACACCGTCGATTTTGCAATAAATGGCTCTGATTGACTAACACATCGCTATCACACTGTATGAAAGGTCTGTTTTGGAGCCAAAATAGCTTCGGCCATCAAATTGCAAGCCATGACAGCTTTTTTCGGACACGTCTATTCTGGCTCCAAAACAGCAATACAATGAGGTTTTCATCAACTGGAGACGCTGCCTAGCAATCTAATCAAATATTTTTACTACAAATTTTGTGGTGTACTCTATATGCGTGTGGAATAAGCTAACGATGCCTTTTTTTTCCTGATCTTACAAATTTGCTAAGTTATTGTCAAACCATTTTCACACGTTGCCATGGAAATATTGTGAAACAAAAGAGTCATTGATGACTAGGATGATTAATATTTATGGATAAAATTCAAATGTGGATGAAATCCTAACAATGAAAAGCCATCAAATTCGAGTCTGCACCTCATAAAAATGATGATACATTTATTGTTTCCCTATTATTTTCTATGTGTGGGGAATAAGCTAAGGAGAATTTTGTGCACCTATGAGTTAGTCAGACTTTAGAGAAATTATCAAAAACATTTTCCATGCTAATGAGGCTTTTCTGATTATTATCAAGACTTTTCTAGTCCTACAATCGTGAGTCATCCATTACAAATCTTGATCCTACTTTTTTGCGGCCAAAGCTATTCTAGCTCCAAAATAGACCTTTCGTACAACGTGATAGCGACGTGTTAGTCAATCACAAACATTTATTGCAAAATCAATGATGTAAAATGCACGACTAACACACATGTTAGTCAATTCGTACTGGCGTTTTGGAGCCAGAATAGATACGTCCCTTTTTTGCAGTATCGTGCTCTGCAACTTCATAAAAATATAATTTCAAGTGGTCAGGCAGACTATTGCATCTCTAATTTAATTTTTCAATTATTTCAAATCAGTGCATATAATTTATTTAAAAAAAACAAACTTATAGTCTAACATTAATTTTTTATTTTTAAAAATTATAACAATAACATTTTTATGAATTTTTATTGGTAATTATAGATATAAAATTTAATTTTCCCAAAAGAAATACAAATATTTCTTTTTAACATTTAATACATTAAATAAAATGCCATTTGTAACATCACTTTTTTAATGGCTCCAAATAAATATGAGGAACCCCACACTTCACTTGTTCAAACCCACAAGCACAACAACCCAATAGGGGTTTGAACTTTGGTGGCCACTTCACCAACAAAGTGTTTTAACTGTAACCGCAACACTACACATCCGAAGACAAAATTATACTATTTATTATTTAATTGAATTTTTTTTATTTTATTTAACAAATAATTTATTTAATTATTATTTTATTTAAAGAATTGTTCATTTTTTATGTAAATTTTAAATTTTTATTTTCAAATAAATTATATTTAATATTTTGATTATTGTTTTGTTGTATTTTTGTTTAGAAGTGTATCATAGATAATATATATTTATATGTTAATTCTTAAAATTTTGATTTCATAATTTTATTTTTTTAACATATGTTGATTGCTTTTATAATTATGTGCATGTATTCATGATATGATGTCTTCCGTCTTTTTAAAATTGTAGAGATTTTTTAGTATACTCAATTTTAATAAAATAATTAATTGTCTTTTTTATTTGACTTTGGAACTGAAGTAAAAATAAAATACACATATAAAATATGTGACGCACCTCCTTTTATCAATTTTATACCCTTAAGTCAAATGATAACAATAAGACTTTAGTATAGTTTTAAAGTATAAATGTAAAACATACTTCAATTTTGAAATGAGTTTTCTATTACCATATGAGACTCCATGTAGCTACATCAATCTAAAAACTATACATTGTCATGTTCAATTTGGACAATATTGATGCAACTATGGTTTGGTCAAACATATGTACAAATTCATTCATCGTATATAAAAGTATAGAAATAGATTTCCTGAGGGTAATTCGATCAAGCAACTCATGTTCAATGGACCACATTTTACAATTCGTACTCATGAATGTAATAGTTGTCTCCACATCTTCACATTTATGTAGGGCACCTATGAAAACAAAAGAAAATTACATTAATATTAACATTTGAATATTTGAATTTTAGAGCTACAATTCTTTATAATAAATGGGAGAAAAAAGTTCCAATATTATTGGATAGTATGTTAGAAATATACATTTTCATTTGTAGAGAGAAATATTGATGTCATAGAAATGTAATTGTTGTTGCCTTGTCTTCACATTTATGTTGGGAACCTGTGACAAGAAAGAAAATTCACATTAAGATTAACATTCTTATGGTTGAATTTTAAGATTAAAATTTGTGGTAATAAGTGATAGGGAAAAGTGTCAATGTTATTTGATAGTATAAAGAATTGAAAATATACATTGTCATTAAGAGGAAGGAATTTTAATACTATAGTAATATTTAAATAAATGGAAAATAGATGTATTTTATGAATGGAAAACTTACATGAAGCATGTTCTTGATGCATTGAAGTCTGTCTTCATATCTTTTTCTGCTCAAAACTTGTTTGTCTTTCTTTAATTTCTTGTATTTATCATAGCTGAATCGTGGCATAATTTGTTGTCCTTGTAAGCTTTTCGCATGAGAGATTTCCACAAATGTTAGACCTGTTCTTTTTGTTGGCCCTATATCAACAGTAGCTTTTTAAAAAGTCAATCCCTGAGATTTGTGTATTGTTAGTGCCCAAGCCAATCGCAATGCTATTTCAAAAGAACCACCTCTTTCAATTGTTGGAATTGGAATGGGAGATGGATGATGATCATTGAATTGCAGTCCAGACTAATTGTCAAATTCAACTAAAACGTATGCTGGTGGTTCAGGTGGTGCACTTCGGGGTTTATATACACAATCTTTCTAATATTTTCTAAAGCTCCATTAACAAGTCCTACTTCTATCCATAGATTCGGTGTCAACATTACTTTGATGTTTTTTTATAATAATAATTTTACATCTAGTTAATCATCTATTGTAGTTTTGTTGCCAGTAACATTTCCAATTCTTGTTGCAATGTTGCATGTGATAGGATTTTTTAATGATTGCAATTTCATCCTGTTATGGTTGTGAACATTATCGTTTGTTGAAAATAAATGAACACAATTATCAAATTCTCGGTTGCTTGTTGGATCAATTATCATATAAGACCTTGTCATTGGTAGTATCCAATCATCTAATGTAGGTTTTTCATCTCTTATGTTCATTAATAGTTCTCGAAAGTATCGTTAGTCACTGTTTTGTCCATCCTGTCGAAAAATATGATCCAAGGTAATAATCATTTTGAATTGTTCCCATAATAGATTAGCCCTCTTTCTACTCTCATATGGAGGCCTAACATTCACTGGAGGTAATTGTCCAAGATCACCAACCAAAATCATAGATATTCTTGAACATTTTTTGTTAACTATTAATTATGTTAATTTGTATGTATAATGAGTCCTATATTTTAATTTTTTTACTATAAAATCATGCAGATAAAATGAAATAATTATAATTTTACAAATTTATTAGAAGACATACCTATGACATTTTCATTAGCA
Organism: Cryptomeria japonica; assembly: GCF_030272615.1. Classification (NCBI taxonomy): domain Eukaryota; kingdom Viridiplantae; phylum Streptophyta; class Pinopsida; order Cupressales; family Cupressaceae; genus Cryptomeria; species Cryptomeria japonica. The sequence goes on along the minus strand of NC_081412.1, from coordinate 591,504,599 downwards.
TTTGAAGGAAAAGCTTTGGCATAGATGTGCATCTATGTTCTCCAATAACCTTTCACCAATAAAACTCATTTCATCAATCAAGATATATCTGACATGTGCCATCTCCTCTTGGAAATTTGTTATTCTTGTGCCCTGAAGCTTTTTGATATCTCTTATCAGCATTGATGCAAAAGCATCCTTGGTTCTTGGCAATCTTGCATCAACCCCCCAAAAAAATTCTTTCAATTTGTTTCTTGTTGTGCAGTTGAGCATTTCTTTCTGCATTTTCTTGCATTTGCTTACCAGATCTTGCAGAGCTGGATTTTGCTTGTGGACATGATCATCTTCCTTTCCCCAAATTTGTGGGATATTTGGATCTTTTTTCGGCAAGTTATTGATTCCAGTATCTAGGACACTTTTTTGGCTTACAACACTAAAACCGCTTGGACCTACTTTGTCTTTGGAAAATCTTGTAGATCATTTCCATAGCTTGTATAGCTTCTATTCATTGTTTCCAATATCCCTTGGCATGTGGTCATCCGTCCTTCTAATCTGCAATTCTTCTTTTGGATTTTTTGGAGGATTTTCTTTGGCGGAGGCTAACCCAGTGGTTTTACACATTTTATTTTGATTCATCAGTGTTTTTGCTTCTTAGGTCAATGCGGATCCATGTGGAGAATATTAGTCAATGTAATCTAGCATGTAATAGGCAGTAGGAAAAACATACAAGATCTATCTAGAGATTTAGAGGTTCAAAGTTGATCGATACTATAATTGAGCATGTATGTATCAGGCCAGAGAGCTGAATCTTGTAGCTTGTATGTTGCCAACAGATTGAAATCAGTTTTCATGATATAATTCATTCAGTTTTGCATTGTCTCCATCATCTTGTCTTGTTTCCGTTGTGTTTTACTCTTGCTGCATGGTCCGAACTGATTTCTTGGAGATCCTTCCTAACTGTGACTACACCAAGTGGTATCAGAGCGATATTTCATTCCGAAGATTGCGTTGTCCTGAAAGATTTTTCTCTAGGGTGGTGGATTGTGGATCCGACCTACAACTGCAGAGGAATGGCGTGAAGATGATGCAAAGAGGAAATAGGAATGGTGGAGCACATGAAAATGTAGACCCTACTGTGATGGAAATGTTGAGAGGAATTGCTACCCAGTTAGAAACTATTGAAATAGCCCAGAGAATAGGTTGACATGTTGAAGATGTGAGCGAAGATGGAGAAGAAGAAGCACTAGAAGAATAAGGAGCAAATCCATTGGGATCTGAATGAAGAGAGGTTCATAAGACCATTGTCAAGAGCGAATACCAAACTACATTTTAGTCCATCAGATTATTATGGTAGATTGGATTTAGATGAATTGTTAGATTGGATCACGAAGATGGAAAAGTATTTTGATTTTGAAGGCACCACAGAAGACAAGCTGGTGAGGTATGCTTGTACTAAGTTGAAAGGTCATGCATCTCTTTGGTGGGAACATTTGTAGGTTGATAGACAAAGAAGAGGTAAAGAAAAGATCAAATCTTCAAATGGATGGTTACCAAGTTAAAATCAAAGTTTATGCTAGTTGATTATCAAGTGAATTTGTTCCAAAAGTTGCAAAACCTGAAGCAAAAGGAATCTAGTATCAAGGAGTATATCGAAGCATTCTATAAGTTGACTAGCAAATCTAGACATACTAATGATGAAGTTGAAAAATTTTCTAGATATTTGAATGGGTTGTGGATGTCTATACAAGATGAACTTAGTTTGATCAAGTTGCAGAATGTTGAGGAAGCCTACCAATTTACACTGAAAGTAGAGGAGAAATTGAACAAGAGACATGAGAAAAGACAAAGATGTAGAGGTGGAAGGTTTTCCAAAGGAAGATTTCAACAAGAGGATATTATAGAAGAAGAGGAACCTATGTAGATCAGAACAAGGACAAGGAAGTAAGCAAAGATAGTATTTCATACTAGAAGGATGGTAGAAATTTCCACCAGAGGAGAGAGCTTGATAGTTACCAAAATGAGGGTTATGGAAAAGATGACAGAAGACAAGATAAGATAGTGTCTAGAGGAACTTTCTTTAAGTGTGGAGGATAAGGACATCATGCTTTTGAATGTAGGAAGGCAGTAAACACTAGAAGAACAACATTGGTGGAAGAAGACCCTACCAGATCAACTAAAAAACCAAAAGACAAAGAATTGTTGATGATGAGAAGAGCTTTGTGTCATACCAGAGATGATGAAGAGCCCTAGCAGAGGAGAAATTTGTTCAAGACCAGATGTAAGGCATCTGGTAAGTGTTGTAAAGTCATTATTGATAGTGGTAGTTCAGATAATCTAGGTTCAAAAGAAATGGTGAATAAGTTGAAGTTGGAAAGGTTGAAACACCCTAAGCCTTATCATATCGCATGGATTCAGGATGATCATAAGATATTAGTAAGTGAACAATGTTTGGTAAAATTTAAAATTGGAAATTATCATGATAAAGTTTTGTTTGATATATAATATGCCTATGGATATTTGTCACATCTTGTTGGGTAGACCTTGGCAGTATGATAGACATCCAATACATGATGGGAGAAAGAACATATACACTATTGCTGCAAATGGGATGAAACAAACGTTGTTGCCCTTGGAGAAGCCCCTGAAGAGTGACGTTTGTACAAATGGTAGAATTTATTTAGTTGATGAAAGGAGATTCCTGGATGGAATGAGACATGAGAATGTGTGTTTTTCCTTAGTTGCTAGGAAGACTGAGAATCTAGAGCATGAGGAAGAACAACCGAAGGAGATAAAAGAGTTACTGATAGAGTAGGCAAACATCATTTCAGATAATGTGCCTAATGGATTACCACCTATGAGGAGTATTAGTCATTGCATGGACCTGATTCTTTGAGCTAGTTTGCCTAACAAAGTAGCACACCGGATGACACAGAGAGAGAATGAGGAGTTGAATAAACAAGTACATAAGTTGTTGAAGAAAAGTTTGAGTCCTTGTGCAATACCAGTCATGTTAGCACCTCAGAAGAATGGAGATAGAGGATGTGTATCGATTCCAAAGCAATAAATAGGATCATAGTGAAGTACCAGTTTCCTTTGCCTAGGATGGATGACATAATGGATTGTTTGAGTGGAGCTAAATACTACACAAAGATAGACTTGAAGAGTGGATATCATCATATTATAATCAGAGAAAAAGATGAGTGGAAGATAGCATTCAAGACAAATGAAGGATTGTATGAATGGTTGGTGATGCCTTTTGGATTGACTAATGCACCAAGTACTTTCATGATATTGATGAATGGGGTATTGAAGAAATTATTGGAAAGTTTATTATTGTGTATTTGGATGACATTCTGATTTTAAGTAAGACAAAGGAGGAACATATGTTGCATTTAAGACAATTTTTGCAGAGATTGAGAGAAGAGAAGTTGCTAATAAATCTTAAGAAGTGTAGTTTCATGAAGGAAGAGTTAGTGTATTTGGGATTTGTGAGATCTATGGATGGACTGAAGATTCAACCCCGAGAAGGTAAAAGCAATTGTTGAATGGCCTACACCAGAAAGAATTGGAGAGGTTCAGAAGTTTATCAGAAATTTCAGTTCAGTTTGTAGCCCTATGACTGAGACAACGAGAGCAGATAGAAAATAATTCAAGTGGACAATCAGAGCAAATAGGAGTTTTGAATTGTTGAAGTAGAAGGTGACTAAGAACCCTGTGTTAGCTTTACCAAATTTTAGCAAAGTATTTCAAGTAGACTGTGATGCAAGTGGAAATGCAATTGGAGCAATGTTAAGTCAAGAAGGAAGAGTGGTAGCTTATTTTAGTGAAAAGTTGAATGATGCAAGAAGGACATATTCAGTGTATGATGAGGAATTTTATGACATAGTTCAAGCCTTGAAGAAGTGGAGAGATTATTTGTTGCCTAAGGAGTGTCTGAAATGATTGAATAATGGAATGTTAGTTTAATTATGCTAGTTGTTAGAAATATAAATGAGTTTTAATGATTTAAATTTGGGTTATTGGAAATTAATGTTATTTTGAATTAATTATTGTATATAAGTGATCATGGTCTCTCTAGGAAAATATTTTAAGATTGAATACTTTAATGTTCGACATTATGAGACTTGTATGTACCATCGGTTTTGTCTACCATAGTGGGTTTCTTAGATACGTGGTATAAATACAATTTGTTTTTCGAGGCTAGGTCATTGTTGAGTTCATTCTTTGTGTATGGTTTCCTCATCGGCATTTAATGTGATGTACTTGGTGTTCTGCATGTCTTTTATGCTAGTCAATCAATCTTGTTGCATTGAACCTCCTAGTTTGTACTCTTTTTCTAGCAAGTCAGCCAACCTTTCTATGGCAGAGGTGTCTAGACTCTTGGTGTTATTTGGGGTATTTAGACCTTGTGTTGATTTTTTTATTCCTAGGTGCAAGTCAAGGGGGAGTGGTTTTCATTGGGGGTTGAGACCCAAAGTGGTTGCTAGGGTAACTCAACGAGAGTTTTGTAATCAAGTGAAAACTTAGATTAAATTGTTTATGCTCTTATGCTCATATGCTTGTTTCGGTTTGAGGTAAGTAGAGAATGCCTGGAATGGCGTCCACCAATCTTTTCCCTTCGAAAGGTTGGTGTGGTCCACTAGTGTTTGTATTGGGGTCTGGGGTTCAGATAGGTCACCAAGGTAACCTAGGAAGGGGGTCGAGACCTAGTGAAGATTCACCAGGGTAACTCATGACAACCTAATGATGAGACACTTCCCTATTTTATACCTAGTGGTCCATCTTGGTTTTGTCCTTATGTGAATTGCTTGGGCCTCTAAAAGTTGGTTGTTTCACTATCAAGTTCCTATGATTAAAGCCTTGTAAGTCTCTTGTGATAGTAGTCTTGCGAGCCTCGTGTGAGTCATTTGTATCTTTTTGTATTTCCTTTCGTCTCTTTGGTCTGGCTGATACCTCCTAGCACAAGGGATGGACCTGATGGTACCACATGGTTGGGTGGAGTGCTTTTCGCACCCATTGGCTTTTGGTTCGTCCTACATCCTATTCATGATGGCTCGTGGGAAGATTGAAGACTTTCATTATGTACCAGATTCATGTATTCACTCCATCGTTTATACTCTTGGAGATTTTATCCTTATGGATACCCTAGGATGTAACTAATGATAATATGTATATTCTCCTGGAAATTTAACATGTATCAAGATCCTTTGACAAGGACAGTGTTATCATAGTTTAGAAGTTGTATTTGTTCTTGTATGTATGGTTAATGTTATTTTGAGTAGCATCGATGTGGGGCCTTGAGGAATACTGCTAGTTATTGTTTGTACACCTTTTAATTAGCATGTTGTTTCATGTAACTCAATGCATGTCTTATATATATATATATATATATATATATATATATATATATATATATATATATATATATATATATATATATATATATATATATATATATATATATATATATATATATATATATATATATATATATATATATATATTCACATTTTCAATGCTTTATATGTTTAAGTCCTCTAGGCCTCATAGTAGGGCGTTACAACAATCTCATTCATCTACACTATATCCCCCTTATTATTTACTTTATTTATTTTTAGCATTTTTCTCTCCACATCCTCTTCACCTTTCAATAGTAACCAACAAATTACTTGTGCAATATTTATTTATTTTACCTTAGTATTTAGAGATAAAGCATTGATTGATTTTCCCAAATCAATAAAAATCTTATGTATTATAAAGAACATATTCAAGGAATAATTCACTTTGGAGCTCCAAAAGTAACTTAAATACACATCAATTCATTCTAAGGCATTTGCATTATTGAAGATTTTTGTCTTCAACCATTTTCATAATAATAAATTATCTTATATTATAATGGGTTTTATTTTGTGCATAATACGCTTAAGTCCCTTGGAGCTACTAGGTTTAGATGCTCAATGCATGTATTCATTCCATGATATCTTTCTTGGTTATGCTTTAGGTTTGATGTTTAGTTTATCCTTACAATGTGCATTTGCTCTTGACCATGGCTACCCCCTTGTATAATGAAAATATTAGATGTATTTTTTCTACTTTCTTAACATACATAAAAGAAATTGATGTATTAATGAGCGGTGTCGGTAGCAACGTAGAGCTGAAGGTCTGTTGCACGTGCAGTGTGATGGGAAAAGGATTGAATTGTAAAATGAGAGGACTGATTATCCCATAGGCTAATTTTTTTAACCTCAAGGACATCAAAGGATTTCCTTTATTTATTAATTTATCCCCTACAACTCTTTTTATATCATGATGATCCATCATGGAGTGTGAGCCAAAACGTTGATGCAAACAAATTTTATATAGTTGAATCCATAAACAAGAAACAAGTCACAATAATAAATGACTTGTGATATCTTACAGTTATTTTATTGTTGATGATAGAAAACAAGTGAGAATAAGATGTTTTTCGGTCATCATTTCTATCTAAGATTATTTGTAATATAAAGAACGTCAAAAAATATCTTTATAAAATATATATTTCATTTTAATATTATTTTTTTAAAAGTATTTGTTAATATTTTTTATTTTTTATGATATATTATAATATAATATTTAATATACTATAATTAATATTTAATATAACAACATTTTTTCATTAGATTTTTTGTGGTTTAACGACAATGGGAATGTAGTGCATGAAGATTTAACTATTGAAAATTTCACAAAAAATTATTGTGTTTTGCGATTTTTTTAAATTATACATGTCATTTTGTGTGAAGTTTAACCGCTTCTATTTACCTAAAGATTGAAATGGAGTACAAAACAGTCATGCAAATGGACAACATATTGAGAATGCTTCTGATGTACGATGTGTCTCACTAATGTTCATTCAACAAATATAATGGTGATATATCAGAATTTTGAATACTTGACATTGGCACATGCTTATGGTAGTACCCTAAAATTAATTTATATAAAAAAGATAGCATACACATAATTTGTTTGTTACAGAGAAAAACAAACATGGCTTGATAGGACGATCCGGTAATAGGGCCTACCAAACCAAATGTATAATAAAATAAAAAAAAAAGATACGGAAGGATTCTTCCCTATGAAAGTACGTTCACGCCTAAAAAAGTATTTAGAGCTAAATTTGGACGTGTTTATTCTGGCTCCAAAATGGCAGTACGGATTGACTTAGTCACGCGTTTTACACCGTCGATTTTGCAATAAACAGTTCCAATTGACTAACATGTCACTATCACACTATACGAAAGGTCTATTTTGAAGCCAGAATAGCTTCAACCATCAAATTGTAAGCCATGACAGCTTTTTTTAGACACGTCTATTCTGACTCCAAAACGACAATACAATAAAATTTTCATCAACTAAAAATGCTGCCTAGAAATCTAATCAAATATTTTTACTACGAATTTTGTGGTGTACTCTATATGCGTTTGGAATAAGCTAACGATGCCTTTTTTTACTGATCTTACAAATTTGCTAAGTTATTGTCAAACTATCGTGAGTCATGCGTTACAAAAGTAAATCTTTTTCCAGGTTCCATTTACAGAGTTCATATTACATGTTAAAAACATACATTCAATGATTGCGAAGCGAACGGTGAGAGTTTCATCAACTAGACATGTTGCCTAGCAATGAATCTAATCATATATTTTTGCGTACGAATGCGTGTGGAATAAGCTAACAATGCTGTTTTTTCTCTGATCTTACAAATTTGTCGTGTTATTGTCAAACTATCGTACTTGAATAATCAAATTATTTGTCTTGAACTGCAGTACATGCAAAATGATGACACATTTGTTGTTTTCCTTTTATTTTCTATGCGTGTAGAATAAGCTAACGAGACTAAATAGGAGGGAAATTGTGCAAAATATTACAATGACATCTAACCAGTTATTTAATTTAGAAATAATTTAAAGATTATAATCTAAATTAAAAAGCAACTTTCAATTAATATTATGATTAGATAACAGATAACTTAAAAATAAGTTGAAGACTAAAATTTAAATTAAAAAGAAACTTTTTATTATTACTATTTATTAAATACAAAAAATATATATTTAATTCTAGATTTAAAAATAACAAATCTAAATTAAAAACATTTTTTTAATTATTTTTATTATTATTATTTAATAAATGTAAAAAATAATTATATTTTTAAATGTAGATTTTAAAAAACTTCTAATTTAAAAAATTATGTTTTTAAATATCGATTTAAAAGAAATTTTTATTTTTATTTTTTTTTCATGCAAATCATTTCATATTGTAAGACAGGACTCCAAAAAATTATATTTTTAAATTTAGAATTAAAATAAATTTCTAATTGAGACAACAAAAGAATAACTCAGAAAAAAAAATGAGAATCACGAATACATCTGCGAAAAGCAGAAACTTTTACTCGGGTCTGGGAGGCGTCTTGGGCAATGGAAGAATAGTTCTGCTCCTCTGGAGGATCAAAATGTTGCTACCCGCATGGAGAATTGTCTTAATGCCCTAATCCTTGAAGTTACAGCGGCTAATTTAACAACTTTAAAGCTAAATGATATCGGTAGAAGAGCCTTGGGGGCTTTGTTCGGCCGTCTTCCTCTTTTAGAAGCTCCCTCAGCTTCTTCGGCGGCAAATTCCTGGCAACAAACTATAAGAAGGGCAAGGTCACCCTGTAAAATTTAGAAAACCACTGTATTTCAGAAGATGCAGGCGCCCCTCATTCACTCAAGAGTTATATCATCATCTGGATGCCCTAACAAAAGAAGATCTCCTATCTTGCGGTCAAAGACTCTGTCGAAGATCCAGGTGAACATGGCTTCGGAAGCTAACAGAACCAAACTTGGGGTTAGAAAACCCTCATCATATAACCCAAATTCTTTTACCAGAAGAAGGGAGGAGGTCTACCCTAAGCATGGCCCTTTAAACTTTCAGAAGTCGCCAGACTTCAATACAGATAATATTATGATTATAAGTAATAATCATACTGATGAATTATGGGATTGTTACAACGCTCATGGGCTCTTTGGCAAATGGTTCGGTTATGGTGTTCCGTCCTCGGAGATTCAGCAATGGCTGAAATCCTTCACGGGAAACCAGATAAGTATCATGAGATTAGAAAATGATTTTTTATTTATCAATTGCAATACTACAGATCTTAAAGATAATTTACTTAAAAATAATCATAGGTTTTTTAAGGGCTACTGTTACAAATTTTTCAATTGGAAACCTAATTTCTCCCCTAAAGATGTTGAGAAAATTAGCATTCCAAAGTGGATTCGATTTCCTAACATGCCAGTCGAACTAATCCATAATGAGGTCCTTAAAAAATTAGGAGAATTTTAGGAGGTTTTGAGGGTTTGGAGGATAGCTATCTGGAATCCTTTGATATCAAAATTCTAGCCAACATTGAGATAGGTAAATCAACATTTGATCCCATCAAAATTATTACAAATCACTCAATTTATGAAATCAAACCAGAGACCACCACGAATGATTTCATTCCTAGGACTAGTATCTTCCCTGATCAGGGGTCCAAAAAAACATGCATTAAAGCTTCTGTGGGGGTGGATTTGAACATTAAATTCAACCCTATGGGAGGTTTCATGTTTAATAAACAATATCTGGGATCTATGGTATCAAATGACACACACAGGTTATCAACATGCAAGGAAAATTAAATTTCACTTGAGGCACCTGTAGTGGAATGGAGGAGGATAGACCCTGTGACCAAACAGAGTCTCTCGTCGATCTCCACACCCACAACCAACAAAACTCTTAATGACTTGAACACTGAAGATGAAACTAATGGCCTCCTTATCTCGGAAATCTCCCCCATTCACCAGGAAGCTTTTTAGCTCAAAATAAGATCATATTGGAGGAAAATGACTCTCTAAGCAATCTAGCCCTAGATTTGGAAAATAGGGACAAAAATAAAAAGAAAAAAGAAAAGAAAAAGAAAAAGAACAAAAAAAGCAAAGGGAGAAACAAAAAATGAAAGAACAATAAGGAAAAAAATCACTCAATAGATAAGAGTCCCATAATGATGAGTGGCGATGATAGAAGAGCCCTTGAAGATAAATGCATACTTGAATATGTGGGTAACTCTATTACAGATGACCTTATGGAGTTATTTATTAATGAGATTGCTGATCAGGAAGAACTCGCATTACAGAAATCTCTGTTAGCCAAAGAATTGTGCAAGCCCTTCTCTGCGGTTATGGCCACCCCTCCCTTTTGTGATGTGGATAGTGAAATCGTGGATTGCCTGGGGATCACTAACACTATGGGGCAATGCTCCCCCCCAGACTTTGCCACTGACCAAAAGAAGCGTGGTCGGAAACCTATCTCTGAATTACTCTCCAGGGCTGGTTGTGTGGTGGGTCAGACTAAAATCACTAATATTTTTGAGGTAGGGAAGGGGAAGATCCTTCCCAATGAACCATGAAACTCCTTACATGGAATGTTAGGGGCATGAATGCTCCTAACAAACATTGCATCATAAAATGATGCACTGCCAAATACAACCCGAAATTATTCTTAATACAAGAGAACAAACTAAATAACAGTGAATTAACAAACTTAAAGAAAAAAATAGGTATCAGAGAACTTGAAGGGTAATCTGCCTCTGGAGCATCTGGTGGACTAGCCATCATATGGGACCCGAGGCAAGTTTCCTTCAATCTGATAAGGAAGACCCCGAATTGGATGTGTGGAAGAGTTTTTAGCATCAAAAGCAACTTAAATTTCACATTAATTAATGTTTATGGCCCCACACAAACACATGCAAAAAAACAAGTCTGGGAGGAAATTGAGAATTTCCTTCTAAATGAAATTGAACAAACCTACCTAATTGGTGGAGACTTCAATGCAATTCTGGATCCCAAGGAAAAGTGGGGGGGCGATAACAAAATGACTCAATCGTTCTTAGACTTCAGAAATTGGATGCATAAATGTAACTTGCTAGATTTAACTGCCAAGAGCGAGGCCTTTACCTGGAATAATAGAAGACAAGGCTTTTGCAACATTGTAGAAAAATTGGACAGATTTTTCCTATCTGGTAATCTGTCATAGTCCTCTAAAACCTTTGTCCTTCCCCTCTCCGGATCAGATCATTTCCCGCTCCAATTAACTATAACTGAAGCTCTAAAATCGACTAAAACCCCCTTTCGCTTTGAAAAAATGTGGGTCAGAGATGAAAATCTATTACAACTCATTGAAAATTGGTGGAATGACACTAAAGTCTTAGGCTCCAAAACTTTCAAAGTAGTAACCAAACTTAAAAAGATTAAGCAACAATTAACAATATGGAATAGAGAACACTTTGGAAATATCTTTTCACAAAAAACTGAGATTGAAAAGGAGATGGAGATTATTAATGGTGAAGTGATCAAGTATGGGATGAACGACTTCTTATATCAAAAGGAAAAAAGCAATTTGGCTCGTTATGAGGAAATTTTGGCTCGTGAAGAAATTTATTGGAAACAAAAATCAAGGGACAATTGGCTTGAAGCCGGTGACAGAAATACGAGTTTCTTTCACAATAGCACTAGACATTGTAGAACATTAAACAGAATCAACAAGATCAAAATGGCATTGGGGGATTTTACTGATAACCCAGAAATTATTGCTAAAACTGCTGTGGGGTATTTTGAGACTATCCTTAATAATAGGGAGGGCTCTAAATGGACTAAGGAGAGTGATTTCTTAAAAAATATCCTGAAATTAATATCAAAAGAACACAACTTAATGCTCAACAAAAAATTAACAAAAGAAGTAGAATCAGCCTTATTTCAAATGGGTCCAAACAAGGCTCCTGACCCCGATGGGTTCCCAGCTCACTTCTATCAAAAATGTTGGAGCTTCATGGGTGTGGAAATTACTGAGGCCTTAAAGGGGATGAGAAACTCTGGGAAAATTCTCAAAGAACTCAACAATACATTCATTGCCCTAATCCCAAAGAAGGAGGTCGTGGAAAGTTTTGAGGACTATCGCCTAATAGCTTTATGTAACACCCTATATAAATTACTCACTAAAACAATGGCAAACAGATTACTGACCCTCCTCCCCATAATTATCAGTGAGGAACAGATAGGTTTTGTGCCAAATAGATCCATTTATGATGGAATAATCATTGCTCAGGAGGCTATTCACTCAATACAAAACAACAAAGTACCAAGCATGTTGATTAAATTGGACATCAAGAAAGCATATGATAAAGTGGATTGGCACTTTCTTTGTACATGTCTGGATACTTTTGGGTTTAATAAGCAATGGATTAATTTAGTATTTGAATGTATCGCTACTCCGAGGATCTCAATCCTTCTCAACGGGGCTTCGGAGGGCTTCTTTGAAATTTCCAGAGGCCTAAGACAAGGGGATTGCCTCTCCCCCTTCCTCTTCATTATAATGGCTGAATCTCTTGGAAGAATGATTAACTGGGCTAGAGAAAAGGATCAGCTTGTTGGTATCAAAATCACCTCTAACATGGAGCCTATAACCCATCAACAATTTGTGGATGATACCATGTTGTTTGGGTCAAGCAGCCATATGGAGGCTAAAAGAATTAAAAAAATCTTGAATAACTACAGTAGCATCTTTGGTCAAGAAATTAACACTATGAAGTCTAATATAACTTTCTTTAACACAGACAATGAACTTTGAACAAGAATTCTGAAAATCCTGAAATTTAAAGCAGGAGAATTGCCATGTAAATATTTGGGTCTCCCCATAGACAAAGGCACTAGATCATCTAGTCTCTGGAACCAAGTTGTGGCCAAGATTACAAATAGAATATCCTCTTGGAAAGGTAAATGGCTTTCCTCTACAGGGAAGGCCACTTTGATCAAGGCAGTCCTCTCGGCCATGCCTATTTACCAACTCTCATGTATGGACCTTCCTGCTTCCAACAGGAAGGAAATTACTAGTCACATAAGGACTTTTTTCTGGCAAGGTTCGGAAGACAAGGCTAGACTTCCGCTAATTGCCTGGGACAAGATCTGCTTACCCAAGGATATGGGTGGTTTAGGCATCAAAGACCTTCTTATCCAGAGCAAAGCGTAGGGGGCCAAGTTAGTTTGGCGGATGTATTCCAACCCCAATGCTAAATGGGCTCGTACCCTTTTTAACAAATATCTACACAACCTTGATCCTATAAGCATCTTCAGGATCACTCACCCTCCTAAGGGCTCTAGAATTTGGAACTTCATGCTAGAATGCAGAGGCATCATATCTGACAAGTTAACTTGGTCCATTGGCAATGGGCAGGATGCGTTGTTTTGGAGAAACTCTTGGGGAGCCTTCCCCCCCCTCATCACTCTTCCTAATTTCAAGACAATTATTCCCACCCTTGAAGGACTCTGGGGTTCTCATGTTAAAGATTGCATTGAAGAATTTAGCATAGGGCGTCTGAAAAAATGGAGATGGAAATAAATGAAGCATCTTGATATTCTGGCCTAGGAGAGATCCTTCCTATCTTAGATTCTGGCATCAAGAAATATTGCCCTTACTCTTGATTCTGACAAATTGATATGGGTTGGCTCTAAAAAGGGAAGATATGAATCAAAGGAGGGATACAAACAAATGCTTAATAAAAAACATATCCCTCGCTCCAACCTACCCTTATCTTTGTGTTGGGATAAAAGGTGCCTTCCGAAAGCTGGTCTGTTTGCATGGTTGGCCATTCAGAACAGAATCCTCACTTCTGAGACTTTTAAGAAACTTGGATATGAAGGGCCAAGTAGGTGCCCTTTATGTGAGAAGGATGAGGAGTCTTCTAATCACCTTTTGGTGACATGCGATTATGCTCATAATTGCTGGGGTTGGTTAAGAAAGCAAATGATCTAGTATTCCCCCATTCCTAATAATATTTTGGATCTTTTTCATGCTTGGCCAATCCGAAATATTGGCTGCGTGTTTGAACATTTATGGATCATTGCCCCATCTATCATGATTTGGGAAATTTGGAAGGAGAGAAATAGGAGGATTTTCAAAGATAGCAAAATGTAATGGTATCAATTGGTCAATAAAATTGAAGCCACCATAGTTGAAATAGTAAATAACCAAACCTTAAATCTTCAGAATGACATCAATATGTCATACTGGGATGAAAAAATGAGACTAAGATGGAAAGGTCTAGAAATTCCTCCCTTCATTGGTAAAGGTTCCCCAGCAAATGAGCTATCTTGCAAAGAATGTAAATGGATCCCTCCCATCAAGGGTTGGTTTAAATTGAACTTTGATGGTGCCTCACGGGGTAACCTTGGGAGGGCGGGTCTGGGCTATTGCCTCCACAATTCAAATGGGGTTGAGGTGGCCTTTATGGCTCTCCCTTGCAGATCATGTACAAATAATGTAGCAGAAATGCAAGCACTAGATGAAGGAATAATTTTAGGCATTTTACTTAATATTAAGAAGATTGTCATTGAAGGTGATTCAACTATTATCATCAATGCCCTTAGAAAAGGGTCTATGCCTGATTGGAAACTAAATGCTTCCCTGGCAAAAATTTTGACAAACATAAAAACATTTGATAAGGTCATCTTTAACCACATTTACAGGGAAGGCAATAGGAGAGCTGACTCCCTTGCCAATATGGGAGCTGATGGCAAGACATTGATTTATGTTGCTCCCAACAACAACCCTTAACCAATAAGCTATTATATTAGCAGACACTGTATATAAGCCTCTATAAATAAGCCGAGTCATCAAAACACACCTATACAGCTCCACTTTTATATAGAATCACTAATATATATTGACACATAAGTGAAATCATATAGATATATAATACATATATATCGATATATATATACACACTTTATGGACATATATATATATATATAGGTATAAATATTTTTCACTACACATTAAATCAAATAATTCTTTAAAAAACCACTCATTTGATCTATATAGATACCTGTATGTAAATATAAGGGGAGGGTTATATATATATATATATATAATCCATTTATAAATAAGTATATTTACCATATATATTAACTTGGATATCCAAATCACCTGAAAATCACATTTATAGCAAAATTAAGAGTAAAACTTACCCTTGCTAACTATAAATACTCTCTTAAATATCTTCAGATACTCATATAACAATAAAAATATTTTACACTCATTTAAGAAAACAAAAAAGAAGAAAGAAAAATAGGAAAAATAAAACTCTTATTAAGATAATTATTGATTTCATATACCCAAAGCAAATAGCACTAGTTAATAAACACTTACCTGCTAGAAATGTACTCTATCTTAGCCATAATAACAAATATAGAAATTATCAGTTAAACACTAATGATTATGGCCCTGCATTTAAAATCTCAGGGATCTTTATTAGTGGCATATTCATTCCTTTACTCATAAAAATGAGGACGATCACTAATGGTGCGATCGGTGATGCCCAGATTAAGGATCGAATAACCCACAATTATGGTTTAATTAATATTATAAAATGGCAAGATCCCCATGTTGTCTTAATAATTATGATATGTCAGAGCTTTAGAATGTTGCGTTCGCGCTTGCTCTTCTGTTAAAATTATTTTGAGCTCCTCCACATGATTTCACCTCAGTCGGCGCATCATTCTAGGTTATGTGTTATCTTGCAACCAATGAAATCCTTCCAAAGTGGAGTTTTGGAATGCATGTTTTCAGAATGAGCTAACTCAGAGTGTTAAAATCATTCAGCTACCAACCTAAGCTTAAGGTCTTACAAGTTGATGCTCTATAGTTTTCCTGAGATCCCGTGTTGTGAATTTTCAGGCGATGGACACCCCAATTAAACTTTGCAGTTCTAAGAGACAAATGGCCTTTGAAGGGGCCATCACTCGTGACCGCCTCAAGTGCATTATGTGTCTCCCTCACACCTTGGTGATTGATGCAATTGAGAACATCTTGGGCCCGGATTACCTCACAAATTCGGATAGAACCAGGGCCAACACAGACGTGGCTGCCATGTTTCTCGCTGTTACTATGAGTTCCACCAAAAATCATGAAGATACTAGTGCTCTATGCAAAGAGGTCTTCACTGCCTCTATTCTGGGTGATCTTGAGAGGGTTTTAGTCAATATAGACAATGAAGGAACTATTTCGAGGCTGAGGAATTATGACATTCTCATTCGAAATAATAGGCCAGTGCCTCAATTCCCTATCATTTCCATAGATGGAATGCTTGTATTCACAGAAAGGATCGAGGTAATTAACAGAAATGTTAACTTTCTACTTTTCTTGTTCCATGTGAGGCACCCCCCTAAGCCTACATGGTTTGAGGACTTCCTCAGAGCCGAGGGTCTTGTTCTGGAGGAGGAAAGGGCTTCTTCTTCATCCTCTGGGGAGGATTGAGGTGGCTCTGCTTTCAGGGGGAGCCTGGTTCCATTTTTTGATATTAATATAGAGCTATAGGGGTTGGTTTAAATGTTAGCTTGAGGTAAAACAAGATACAATTTATAGTTATCGAAAATTGGGGTTTAGATTGCAAACAGTATCATAGCTTTAAAAAACAAACTTAAGTATCATATAAAACACTAAATTAGTATGATATCAATCCTACAAATGACTGTGACTTAATGGGCATGAAGGAATATCTACTATACAGATATACATCAACATTTTGCTATTAAAACAGTTAAATATATAATCTAGATATGCATAATACTTGGGGTATCTACTTTGATTTATCTCGAAGGACATCTGTTGAAGTTTTAATGCCATCTGCTGATGTTTTCTATATTTTGATATCTCCATGTCATTTTTTAAGTCGGTGAACTTTATGTGGCTAACATGCAAACTGTGAATAGACATCCATTCAGTCATCTCCTTTTGCTATAAAACTTCAGGGCAAGGTAGGATGGATTGATTGAATCTCCCCTTTCCTACTCTTGTTGTTGTAGCCTGGATTTTACCCTTATTAAGGATAACGTCTAGGAGCATAAACAAGAGTTGGAAATCTAAGGTTTTATGGTTGGTAGGATCTCTAGGCAATCTTGTTCTATCCTAATCGTATTTGGTACTTCAAATTCTGTCTCTTAAATTTTATTATTTTATAACCTTAGGGGATATGTTTGCTTTGGAAATGACTCAAGGTTTTTTATCAGGCAATAAACTGTCGAATGATATAAATGGCAGGATGATACTAACAAAATTGCCAAGTGTTTGGATAACTGACAATGCAGGACAAATAGGATGATATTAACAAAATTGCCAAGTGTTTGAGTAACTGACAATGCAAGCCAAACAAGTGATCATGGGCAATTATGGATCGACTCTAAATAACTAAAGAACTTCTCCTAAATCAAAGAGGAAAATGATCATAAGGTTACTGAAAACATTTCTTTTGGGCTTGTAAGGGAAGGAAATATAATAAACCTTCCCACCTGATTACCCTGGCCCGGGGTTTTCATGTATCAATACTGTAATTTTTCAAGAGATATGCTGGACTTAGGTCCCGGGCAAGGCCGGAGGTTTTCTCGACTCCACTCTTTCCTACCGGCGCTCGCATGAGTGGAGTTATGTATAATTTCATAAATGAATAATAAAATTTTTGGCTTCGGCCTCTTACCGATCAAAATAAATAAATAAATAAATTTCTAATTTAAAAAAATAATTTTTCTTTTAAAAGAACTTCTATTTTTTCATGCAAATAATTTATATTCTAAAATAAGACTAAATTCTAATAAATATTAACGATATGAAATTAATTAATTTATGCTAAAGATAAATTTTTTAAAATTTGATATCTTTCGACATCATCTACATAAATTTTATTTATAAAATATAAATATGAGGCTTTTCCAACTATTATCTATGCGTGTGGAAGAAGCTACCGAGACTTTTCTAGTCCTACAAAGTTGGTAGGAAAGTTGACGCGCCATTGTAAACAATCGTGAGTCATGGGTTACAACATGTGATCTAATATTGTACTTTGCAGACTTGAACCATTAAACTTATTTGTGTCTTACAAGTTTCTAAGTTGTTGTCAAACAATCACAAGTCATGCGTTACAAATGTTGATCCTCCTTTTTGTAGTATCATACTCTACACACTTGAATCATCAAACCATTTTCACACGTTGCCATGGAAATATTGTGAAACAAAAGAGTCATTGATAGCTAGGATGATTAAGATTTATGGATAATATTCAAATGTGGACGGAGTACTTAGACGAAATCCTAACAATGAAAAGCCATCAAATTCGGGTCCTACACCTCATCAAAATGATGATACATTTATTGTTTTCCTATTATTAGTTCATGCCCATGGTAGGAATACTATTGCATTCACCATGTTTTTAAAATGCTTAAGTAGTTATTAATTATTGTCATTTTTCACCAATCAAATAAATTTTGATCATTTCAGAAGTTAACATACAAATTTTTTAACAAAAATTATTTTAAAAATGATTTATTTTTTATATGATTGGTCAACATTAATTTGTATAGGCATAAAATTCAATTTTTCTCAACAAAAAATACAATATTTATCTCTTTCATTAATCAAATGTCAAATTGATGTACAATCATGACAATCAAAAAGATCTTTATAATTATTTTTTATTTAATACAAGTACTGAAATACAATGTACCTTTTATCTTTTTTATACATACAATATGTTTTTTAATTATATTTCTGACTCATTCTCACTATACGGTCACTCGAAACAACCTTTTCCAAAGAAAAACACACATTATTTAATAATTAATAACTAGCTTATATATATTTAATAATATATATAGAATAAGCCGAGAGGTATCCTACCTCTGGGGTTTTTCTATATATATTATTAAATATATATAAGCTAGTAGCAATCACAATGTGAATTGGAAGACATAATTCAATAAGGATTAGGGTTCATTTTGGTTTTTTATTAGGGTTAATATTTACGAGAGTACTATTAGGGTTAAGAGTTACGAGAGTACTATTAGGGTTAAGAGTTACGAGAGTACTTCATGTTAGTTGTACTCTCGTAATTCAATAAGGATTAGGGTTCATTTTGGTTTACTATTAGGGTTAAGATTTACAAGAGTACTATTAGGGTTAAGATTTACAAGAGTACTTCGTGTTAGTTGTAGGTTGTGAAGATATGGTCAATTGTCTCATCTCCTTTGCATAAGAGATAGATTGAGGGCCCTTCGTAGCCCCTAAGTTTAAATTGTTCAGCAGTTAGGACCTTCCCCTGAATTGCCGCCCATGCAAAGAAGCCAGCATTTGGGAGACACAATTTGTCCCAACATAGTGTATTAAGGATGTACAACTAACACAAAGTACTCTCTTAACTCTTAACCCTAATATTTAGTGAGTTACGAGAGTTACTAGGATAGATGATTCGATATGAGCATTCGACTTTCTTTTATAAAATTCCAGATTCTAGATCCCTTGGGTGGGTCCCTTAGGTGGGTCTGTGTCCCTACTCTCTCTGATTTTGTGATATATATTTGCTCCTAACGATTTTGGCCCATTTGGCTTCTAAGGATGTGTACATTCTCCATGCTAGTTTTACCCCAAAGGCCCTATTTTGCCCCCGTCAGTGATAAGGCTTTCCAAGATGACAACTTCTTCCTAACCCTTTCAATCAGGGGATCCCAGAGTTTGTTGTTTCTGATACCTTTGTCCAGAGGCATTTCTAAATATGAGAACAATAGATTACCTATTTTGTACCATAGACACGAAGCTATTCTGAATTCCTCCTGTGCTTCCATATTGAAAAAGAATATCTCGGATTTTTCTTGTTTACCATCTCTCAAAATCAATGTACTTTTTATGTATATAAATATTACATTTTAATCAATTAAAGAAAAAATATTTTTCTTTACCCATATATAAAACGTAAAATTAAGAGTTTAAGTTCCAAGAAACATACAATACATTGTTTTACAACTATTTTGCTTAAAAATTAAAAGTACAAAAAGAACTGTGTAAACTACTTTCAAATTATGCAAGTTTATATATGGCTCTCAAACTTTGGAAATTAATTTGACAAAATGAACTTTCTTTTTCATTTGCAAAGTGAATGTTTTCTTTTAAATCATATGAAACCAATTAAAGAGGAAAACGTTTTTTTTTTTTAAGACATAATTAGGTTTTACTATCAAAATAAAGCTCTTCTAAAATGATAGCCTACTTTGGATCTAAGGTTTTATTATAAACTTAAACACCTCTTAAAAACTAGTGGAAGCTACTCATTGTCACTGAGGATGCTGCTTGGTTCCCTAATTCAAATCTTTGACAAAAGCATTTTCTTTGCAAATGTTTTGAACATGAAGTACATCTGTACATAAAATAGGGGATATCTATGTAAACGTGGATATAGTAAAAACAACGAAGTACTATAATGTTCAACATGTTCCATCATAATCATCCATAAATTTCACTGCCAAAGATGCATAATTTTTCTTTTTTAAAACAAAATCATTAGTAAACTATAATCCAACATTAAGCTTAATCATAATTTAATATATTTTTTAATTTTATAAAAGTTGTTGCGCTACCAAAAATGCGGCCCAACCATTGTTCCAAGTCCTCTCCAAGTGAGATTTTTGGGGAGATAATATATATATATAGTAAAATTGGGTTTGGTTGGTAGGTTTCATGATTTTGGTCGAGCCTTTTGAAGTTGCACGGTTGGATCACAGAGACACGACGGTCAATTTTAGTAGGCGATATACAAATTTACTCTTGTGCCCGAGGTTTTCTTATGATGGTGTTTGACACTTTTTGGATAGAAATGAGATTCTTTGTAATTACTAATGGAATTTCGAGCAACATTTGTTTATTTTGAAGCCATGCACTCTTCAGTCAACCCTACTATTGAATCTTTTGATGCTACTCCTGTATAGGTAAAACTCCTCCATTATCCATATTCCTTTACAATTTTAGTTTGATTCTTATTTCAAAGTAACTGGAAACTCATTAGAAATTTTTTTGGGATCTCTTCCAATTATTTTCCACACCAACATTTTAGGTATTTTGGTGGAATCGAATATTACTAAAGAAATCCTGGCTAAGATATGTTAAAAAATTGCTAATACTGATTGGATCCATTTTTTACACTATGAGGGTTTTCCCTTTAGTTATATTAGATGTTTCAACATGGATCACATTGTTGCACATTGTACAAAGTACAAAAGTTATTGTTCGAGACAAAAAGAGGAAGATAAAAAAGAGAAAACTCCCTCAGCTGCTATCCCCAAAATTAATGTAATGAATGGATGCCATGTAGGTTCACCAAAATCTACATAGGCCTCAATTCATTCCAGGTTGGAGCCTCCTCCTATTGGCACGAAAATAGATAATGTTGCTCCTTATCATTTGGCTTGGGTTGTTGTAATATATGAAGTGGGAAAAAGAAGAAGAATGAGGGTGTTTTTAGCTTGCTGCAAATGTTCTAAAGGTTGAAGATTAATATGTTGATTATTTTTCATTAATTCATATTCAACAAAATTACAAAACAATATCATATACCTTTATTTGACATTGAAACTGAGTAATTCATCCCTTCTCTATCTAAAAATGGATAGACCCATTAATTTGTTGATGATTCTGCAAATCATTCTACAATATGAAAACAATATGAAAAGCAAAATATTGTATGAAAACACAAAAAATGGCATACCTCTAATTGATCATTTTTGTATCTGAAATTTTTTTTGCTAATTCAAAGAACAGTGCATTACTACAAATTTTAATAATCCAATGTAAACGTCTTGGTAACGGTTTATTATTAATGTCTTATATCAATTGAAACTATATTAATTATTATTATCAAGGCTGTAAACACAATTGAAATCCAAATGACCATCAATTTTTTTAAAAGCCCTAAATGTTGACGCATAAATTTGTTGTGATTGTAGAAGCCTCTCGGCTTAATTATCTGCTTTACAATTTTTTTAACATTTTTTATTGCATATTTTTTCTTTTACCAAGTCAAATCAAGTACAAACTTGGATGCTCTGAGTCGTGGATCATTAAAAACTATTAATTTTAGTTTTTTAAAATATTGTTTAAACCACATACAGTACAAGAGACTATGTTTAATTGCTTTAATTATTCTTTTCATTTACTAGTAATGACTTTTTCAAGAAAACTTATGAATTAGAATTATATTAGAATTTAGGTTTACTTTTCTAAATTTTTTAGTTTATATTTGATTTTTTATATAATTAAAATTGTAATTAATAATAAATTTTTAAATTTTAAAAATAAAATAAAATAGAATTATGTTTGTTATTGTAATTATTTTTTATTAAAACAATAAATCTAATCATAAGTTTAAAATAATATTATATTTAAGAATTTGATTTAAAGTTAAATTTAAATAATAAATTTAATGGTGAATGGTGAGTTATAATTAATAGTGTATAAATATAGTTAAAATAATATAATTTTAAAATAATAATTAAAAATTAGATTTAAAATTAATTTTAATATTGTATTTTATTACTAAATTTTTTATTATGTTGATTAAGTTATAATTATAATTATATAATTTTTAATTATATTAGAATATATTTAATTAATTTAAATAAGCTTTAATTATTTTTTTAATTATATAATTATTTCAATTATTTTAATTAAATAATTTTCCATTAGATTAGGCAATTGTAAACTCATGTATTGAGGAAAGGAATGAAACAAATGGTGATACACATGAAGAAAATTATATTTGCTCCCAAATTTATATGTGATTGAAGAAATGCTCTATTGGTAGTAACAAAGTTTGATATTAATGTTTCCATTGAATCACATCAATATTTACAAATTAAATGATATGAAACTTATACATATAATTTTATTTTATATAATAAATATAAAGTTGTCAACCTTTGAATATAAGAATAAATTAATTACTTATTCCCTCCACTCCTCTCTCTCTCTCTCTAATTATATGTATCTCATCATTTATATCTCTCCCTCTCTATCTACATATCATTATCTCTACATCTCTCCATCTCTCAAGTTTCCTCTCTATCTCTACAGATTGAGCTATCTTTGTCACCTTCTTCTATGTCTCCCCCTCCTCCCCCCTCTCCTCTCTCTCCTTTTCTCTCTTCCTCTCTCTAGCTCTCCACATATCTCCCACCCTCACCCCCTCTTTTCCCATATATTTCTCTCTCCTATTTCTCTCCCTCTTTCTATCTCTCCCTATTTCTCTCTCTTTCTATCTCAACCTCTCTCCATATTTATTTTTCTATCTCTACTTCTCTCCCCATCTCTCTAGATTTATCTCTCCCTTTACCTCTATCATTCTATCTATATCTCTTATCCTTTCTCTCACCCTATATCTCCATCTCCACTTCTCTCTATTTATCACTTCCTATATCTATTTTTATCTCTCTCCCTCTCTATTTATCACTTCCCACTTCCTATATCTATTTTAATCTCTCTCTCTCTCTCTCTCTCTCAAGTCTCTCCCTCTCAACCTCTATCTCTCTATCTCACTCTCCTCTCTCAAGTGTATCTCTCTCTCATTCTCTCCCTCTCTCCCCCCTCCCTCTCTCCCTTTCTCATTATATCTCTTTCTCCCTCTCTCCCTCTCTTCACCTCTCTCTCTGTAGTCTCTTGTAATATCCTTCCACCCCTTCCTCTCACTTAGAATCTCCTTATCTCTTGCTCTCTCTTTCTCTCTCCATCTCTCACCATCCCTCCCTCCACATCTTAGGTCTCTCTGTCTCACACAATCCATCCATCCACCTCTCGGGTCTCTCTATATATCCTCTCTCTCTCTCTCTCTCTCTCAAGTCTCTCCCTCTCAACCTCTATCTCACTCTCCTCTCTCTAGTGTATCTCTCTCCCATTCTCTCCCTCTCTCCTCCCCCTCCCTCTCTCCTTCTCTTCACCTCTCTCTCTGTAGTCTCTTGTAATATCCTTCCATCCCTTCCTCTCACTTAGAATCTCCTTCTCTCTCTCTCTCACTATCCCTCCCTCCACCTCTTAGGTCTCTCTGTCTCACAAAATCCCTCCATCCATCCATCCATCCATCTCTCTCTCTCTCTCTCTCTCTCTCTCTCTCTCTCTCTCTCTCTCTCTCTCTCTCTCTTAAGTCTCTCCCTCTCTTAAGTCTCTCCCTCTCAACCTCTATCTCTCTATCTCACTCTCCTCTCTCAAGTGTATCTCTCTCCCATTCTCTCCCTCTCTCCTCCCCCTCCCTCTCTCCCTCTCTTCACCCCTCTCTTTGTAGTCTCTTGTAATATCCTTCCATCCCTCTCTCTCTCTCTCTCTCTCTCTCTCTCTCTCTCTCTCTCTCTCTCTCTCTCTCTCTCTCTCTCTTAAGTATCTCTCTCACCTTCCCTCCCTCCACCTCTTAGGTCTCTCTATCTCACACAATCCCTCCATCCACCTCTCGGGTCTCTCTATATATCCCCCCCCCCCCCTCTCTCTCTCTCTCTCTCTCTCTCTATTTCTATCTTTATCCCTCCCTCTCTCCCTTTCTCCTTATTACACAAATATCCTATTGCTAATGGAGTCTTATTACCTTCCTAATTCAAAGGTTTTGTTCCAATCATGCTTGTACCCCTATATGTG
This sequence comes from Cryptomeria japonica, assembly GCF_030272615.1. Taxonomy (NCBI): domain Eukaryota; kingdom Viridiplantae; phylum Streptophyta; class Pinopsida; order Cupressales; family Cupressaceae; genus Cryptomeria; species Cryptomeria japonica. The sequence continues at coordinate 591,480,089 of NC_081412.1, read as the reverse complement.
AATGCATAGTCGATTTGAAGCTTGTTAAATTTATGATAGAAGATAAGAGTTTTGGTTAATACATTCATTTATACTCTTTACTGTTATTGGAGTTGATTTTCTAGTCTTAGAGTGTCCAAACATTATTTGCTGTATGGTATATACTTCAAGTGACATTTATCCAAGATTGTTTATCTTCTTTGATAATTAAGTTTGACCACTAAATTATTTTGTTGATGATTATTTTTGTTTCTCATGCCAATGTCTAGTTTTTAATGACACTTCATCCTTTTGCAGTTGTTAATTTTCCACATCTTTACAAACTAACTTCATGGAACTCATAATTTCAGTCTATTTTAATATTTGATAATGGGTAAGTGCACAAAGATGGTGGTCAAAAAGGGGGGTATAAGTGTACACTTTTTTTCTGAAATCAAGTGAACCTGAACTTGGAGGCAAAATTTGAAAGTCATCCACTCAAGATATGAAGATAATAAAACAACAAATATTGCAGTACTCTGAATCTAGTTTCCAAACTACTAAACTTTTTCAAAATTGGATAAGATTAAGGGGTCAAATCCTTCATGCACGAAAAAATGACCCTGATTTTTTCTGAAAAACATAACATAGTGTCTGACGTGCGCATCAAAAAAGTCATAGTTAGATTTAGTATTTTGACAAATACTTTGGCTGAAAGATAGTTAAGAGCGAGCACTACAAGATGTGTATTTTTTTGTAATTTTTTGTTGAGTATTTTTTTTAAATGATTTTTCCAATCGAGCACATCCTGAAAATTAGGTACATGTTTGTGCGCGAAGCATAAGTTGCACTAAACAAATTGAAAATATAATTTTATATATTTTTAATTGTAAATAATCAAATGCGCTACAATAATATATAAAGTTTTTTAAATTTGGATAAGTATATAAAAAGTTATTCAAAAAATGGTGCACCTATGTCTATGAGAACTATGGAGACACCGGTAAAAGAAATTCAATAATAATATGTTATTGTTGTTCAAATTGAAAAAAAATTGTATGGTTAGAAAACTCAGAAGATGGGTGAAAATATGGTGGCAATTTTAGAAATACCCACTTGATGAAGTGTAAACTTGATGATGACAAAGTCGTAAACCAAGTTGATATAATAAAACATGTCAAAAATGAGAGAAATGGAGGGAAATAAAACTTCCAAACCGTAGCTTTGTCATCCAGGCCTATTTCCAAGCCTAAACAGTCAAAAGCACGTACGGGGTACTTATGGTTTAAAAAGCGCGTACACGCTTATTTCCCTATAAACAGTGCACATGCGCTAACTTTACTATAAACAACGTGTACGCGCTACTGTATAATATGATATTCTATATATAATATGTGTATATACATATAATATATGTAATATATAATATGTGTATAATATGATATTATATATATAATATGTTTATATACATATAATATATGTATATATATAATATATTAAACATATATATACACATGTAAGTGTATTGTCTCCCCCTCTCAAACGCATACAAGGTGCCTCTCTCTCTCTCTCTCTCTCCATACCCCATCCCTCTTTCTCTTCTTCTCTCCCTCCCTCCCTCCATACCCCACTGCAACTGTGTCTGCACTTCTCTAGAAGTAAGTGAATTTATTTCTTGTTTGCAACTTCCTCTTTGATTTCTATCATGTATGCACTCCTAAGAAAATTGACTAATGGATTTGTGTGTGTATATTGAATAGGAGGAATAGGGTTTGAAATTGAAACATGGGTGTATTACCGTGATAAACAAGGGAACCTGTAGCAATATTCTTCTCGAATGTGTTTTTAATGAGCAGAGCAGATGTGGAAAATAGTGTCAACAAAGCAATATGATGAGTCAGAGTACCTGCAATATGTTTTTCAGAAGGAAACAATAGGTAGGAAGAGAAAGAGGGAGAGTAACATAGATGATGTCATGTAGAATGATAGTGGTGGGTATGCGAGAGTTCCAATGTTGTTACACAACGCCTGTCACCTAAAGAAATTAAAGTTTGTTGTATGCATGGCAGTGGTAGTATATGATGATCATCACTTGTCAAACAACTTGGAATGGTACATTCCCATGAAAGAAATCAAGTGTGTAATTCCTATAGTCACAATCGAGATCAGTCTTATAACCTTGCAAATTTAATAGCATCATATGTTTTAGAACTTAGGCAGTACTCTTAGGGTTAGGTCAAGCTTTTACACTTGCTTTTTAGTGAAGCCTCGTTGTTTTTTCGCTTGGAGTCTTGATGACTGATGGATTTGTGTGTGTATATTGAATAAGAGGAATAGGGTTTGAAATTGAACCATGGTGTATTACCGTGACAAACAAGGAAACCTGTAGCAATATTCTTCTTGAATGTGTTTTTAATGAGCAGAGAAGATGTGGAAAATAGTGTCAACAAAGCAACATGATGAGTCAGAGTACCTGCAATATGTTTTTTAGAAGGAAACAACAGGTAGGAAGAGAAAGAGGGAGAGTAACACAGATGATGTCCTATAGAATGATAGTGGTGGGTATGTGAGAGTTCCCATGTTGTTACACAACGCCTGTCACCTAAAGAAATTAAAGTTTGTTGTATGCATGGCAGTGGTAGTATATGATGATCATCACTTGTCAAATAGCTTGGAATGATACATACCCATGAAAGAAATCAAGTGTGTAATTCCTATAGTCACAATCAAGATAAGTCTTATAACCTTGCAAATTTAATAGCATCATATGTTTTAGAACTTAGGTAGTACTCTTAGGGTTAGGTCAAGCTCTTACACTTGCTTTTTAGTGAAGTCTCATTGTTTGTTCGCTTGGAGTCTTGTTGTATGATGTTCTATTCATAACTTTAAATTTAATATATCATTTTATTAGCCCACCATATGACCCCTTAGGTGTCATTAGAGGTCGTATTGTTTCCTAAGAGGTCATATGGTGTCCTGTGACCCCTTAAGACCCCTCCTCTTTCCCTCCCCCCTACTCTCTCCCCTCTCCCTCTATCTCTCTCCCTCTCTCCCTCTCTCCCTCTCCCTCCTTCCCTCTCTCCCTCGCCCTTCCTCCATACACCTTCTTTTCTCCCACCCCCGCTCTTCTCTCTCTCCCTCTCTCCACCTTCCCTCCCCCCTCTTCTCTCCCTCTCTCCCTCCCTCTACCTCTCTCCTCTCCCTCCCTCTCCCTCTCCCTCCCCCCTCCCTCTCTCTCTCTCCCTCTCCCCTCTCCTCTCTCTCTCCCTCCCTCCCTCTCTCTACCTCTCTCCCTCTCTCTACCTTCCCTCCCCTCTCTCTCTCTCTCTCTCTCTCTCTCTCTCTCTCTCTCTCTCTCTCTACCTTCCCTCCGCCCTCTTCTCTCCCTCTCTCCCTTCCCCCCCTCTTCTCTCCCTCTCTCCCTCTCTCTCCCTCTCCCTCCTTCCCTCTCTCCCTCTCCCTTCCTCCATACCCCTTCTTCTCTCCCACCCTCCCTTCCCCCCCTCTTCTCTCCCTCTCTTCATCTCTCTTCCTCCTTCCCTCTCTCCCTCTCCCTTCCTCCATACCCCTTCTTCTCTCCCACCCTCCTTCCCTCTCTCTCTCTCTCTCTCTCTCTCTCTCTCTCTCTCTCTCTCTCTCTCTCTCTCTCTCTCCCTCCCTCTCCCTACTCTCCCTCTCCCTTCCTCCATACCCCTTCTCTCCCATCCCCCTCTTCTCTCCCTCTCTCCCTCCCTCTACCTCTCTCCCTCTCTCCCTCCCTCTACCTATCTCCCTCTCTCTCTCTCTCTCTCTCTCTCTCTCTCTCTCTCTCTCTCTCTCTCTCCCTCTTCCTCTCCCCTCTTCCTTCCTCCATACCCCTTCTTCTCTCCCACTGTCCCCCCTCCTCTCTCCCTCCCCCCTACTCTCCCCCCTCTCCCTCTCTCTCTCTCTCTCTCTCTCTCTCTCTCTCTCTCTCTCTCTCTCTCTCTCTCTTCTCTCTCTCTCTCACACACACACACACACACTCTCTCTCTCTCTCTCTCCCTCCCTCCCTACTCATTCACATCTTTTCTACTACCAATAGCGCGTATGGGTTACTGAAACTATTAGTTCATTGCCCTGCCATTACTTTTTTAAGGAAAAGGAGTGCGTACGCGGTACTTATTACTCATAAGCGCGTACGGGGTACTATTCCCATTATTTGTTACCTTGCGATAAAATTTTTTAGGTTTAGTAGCATGTACGCGCTACTTATCAGTCTAGAATGGGAAAAAAGAATATCGTTAGGCTTGTCAACATTTTATGGTATAATAGCACTTACGTGGTTATCAATGTAGTGCATACACAGTTTATAGATATTGTTTTAGTTGCCCAAGAGCCTCAACGGCCTCAAAGAAGTTTTTGAGGTCGTTGAAGGCCCCACTGGAACTGTGTCTACACTTCTATCACTGTTGTATACATAAAAGTAAGTGAATTTTTCGTTGTTGCATGATTTCAAATGATTGAATTGTTGTTTTTATTAGTTTTTTGTTTTTGCATGATTTCAAATGATTGAATTGTGATTGTTTAATAGTTTGATTCCAAAAAATAGTGATAAGATGTATATTTATGGTTATTGTTTGTTTATAAACTTTTCTTTACATATATATGTAATATGATTCTATTTAGGACAACCGATATCAACCATGGGAAAGAACAAGCGAGAAATGATGGAACAATGAGAAGCTCAAAAGGAAAGACAAAGGCAGTGTATGAAGAAATTGTGTGACATAAGAACAATGGGAGAAGAAGGTATGTCATCCTCAACATCTCAATTCGATTTACCAAACGAATATAATGCAGCTAATGCGATTGAAGAAGAAACATTTGATAATTTACCATTTGAACATAATGCAATTGAAGAAGATACCGCATTGAATAATCAATTAAATGATGAACATATTACACCTTCTCTACTTGATGAATTAAATGTACATAATGCACCAATGTCAACACCTCCTAGAATCATTCGTAGGAAACCAAACTATCTAATTGACATTGATGAGAATATATTGAAGCCAATGCCCAATAAAATGAATGAACAAACTTGTAGGAGAATGGTTAAAATAATATGGCAAAACTATTTTCAAAACTTAAATCAAACCACAAGATGTCAATTAATTGTTCAAATGATTAAAAATTTGAATCTTAGAGAGACAATGAAAATTCTAGGCCTAAGATCATCTGAAAGTAACAGTGAAAGAACTATTGTGAGAAATCTATTTGATGCATATCAATCTATTGGTTCAAAATCATGTAGTAAAGATTCTAGTGCTACTCGACGTGTCATTACATCAACCATAATGAGCAATAAAATAAAAAAAGATCGTTTGATACGAAAAACAAGTAAGTCATTAAAAGTTAGTAGAATAACATTAAGTAAAGCATTAAAGAGCTGGGAACAAATAGAGGAACCTAACAATAGTTCTCTTTGGGAAATCTCGGGTAGACTACCACGCAAAGACAAGGTTGTTGTTGATGCACTAAAAACATTAATTGAAATTTTTTGGCATGACAACACAAGAGTATCGCCCAAGCAAAGAGATGTTGTTAGAAGGCGAATTGGGTCTACAAATCATGAGGCACATGCCAAACACTATTTGGATATGACTCAAACTGAATTTTATGAAAGATTCCTTCAAAAGTTTCCTCAAATAAGAATTTCTCAAAGATTTTTTGAAATGGCAAAACCTTTTTATATTAAGATTAATCATGTATGCACCACCTGTTGTTGTAGGATGCATATTGAATTTTCCATGCACTATGATATTTTTCATCATATTTGTTCTACTTTGCACACTAACAATGTTTTGCAAGAATGTAATATACAAGCACCTCCTAAGTCGGCAAGAGAATTTATTTCAAGTGTGCTATGTAATAGAGATGATGGTTGCATTTATTATAAGATGCCTTGTTTGGAAGGTTCTTGTGCTATATGTGGTGGTTTGCAACATTTACCAAGATGCATACATTTGGAGAGCACACATGAAATTGGTACGAAACTAGTTTCTTTCGGAAAATACAAGACAGTCACATATGGAGTTAAAGATGGAAAAGATTTGAAGAGATGTGAGCTAGTGAAAAATGATATATGTGTAGCTCAATTTATGAAAATGTTTCAAGAGAAACTAGTTTATGAGTACATAATGCATACACATAGAGCTCGATGGTTAGATGAGCAATTCAAGTTATGTAAGGACACATTTTGTCTTGGCACCATTGTCTCTATTATTGATTTCGCTGAAAATTATACACTACAACCTCAAAATGAAGTGCAATCCATGTATTATCACTCTACACAAGTTTCTATTTTTGTACACATAGCATTCATGCATGCAGATGACAGCACATAGGAGGATAGAAAGGTTGTAAGAGAGTATCACTTCTATATAAGTGATGATCATACTCATTTATCAGAGTTTGTACAAGGATGCTTTAAAGTTTTCTATGATAGTTTAAGGGAAAGGAACATACGATACAACCAACACTTAATATGGTCAGATAATTGCATTGCACAAATCAAGAATGCAAGGATGTTTTATTGGTTGACAAGGATGCATGTGACAAGTGGTGTACAACATTTGGAATTTCACTGAGGCTGGACATGGTAAGGGAGAGCATGATGGTGCAGGAGCATGTGTGAAAAGAGCCCTAGCTAGGGAAGAATTGAAGTACGAAGGTGGTGCTGAGTTGATAGATGCAGAAACAATTGTGTGATGGTGTAAGTCTACGATGGGTCCAGGTAATCTAGGTACGTCATTGGTTCGTAGATATTTTTGGTTGATCACTGAATCTAACATTGAAAACTATCTAGATTGTTGTATAGCTGCAGGATCGAGTGACATGCACTCATTTATGAGTTCAAATTCAAGTTCAATGGTAATTTATATGAGACAGATGGTATGGTTTTGCTCTTCATGCATGTATTGTTTCTGGGAAGAATGTGAATCACAAGAGTGGGTTGACAAATGGTCTTGTAGACCATTGGTTCCCATTGATTCATATCAAATTCCCAAAGCACTACAATTGAGCCAGATGGAGACATCAGTGGATTTTGACCATATATCCGACCTAGTGGATTCAGGTGATTTTTTGAGTTAATTTTTTTGCAAGTATTCTTTTTGGTTCATTTTCTTGTACATCATACTTTATTTTTTGTATTAATTAACACTTTATAAAATGCAAGTCATGTGTATGCAGTTGTTGCAGAAGAGAACAATGAAGAAGGAACATATTACTATTTATGTCATTGCGTTGAGCCTAAAAGAAAATTGACAACCATAATCATTGGCAGAGAGGGTATTGAGTACCCAATAGGGTCTGTTGTCATGACAGGAACATGGCTTCAGAGATACCCTATCAAGAATTCCGATGTTTGGTTGTTTGAGGACTTTGAAACACACAGACATATTCTTCATTTCTCTAACCTTGTTGTTGCAACAAAAATTCATTTGATGAAGTATCGTGGTAGACCTAATAACAAGATTTTATGGAAAGTTCATGAATCTGACCACGAGGCAATACTTGACACAATACAGGTTAGAGCCGATCCTGAAGGCTCACTTGATTGATTCTAAGGTTCAGAGTAGAATGATTTTGAGAATTTTGTATAAATCGTCGATGAATTGTTCTATATTCATTTTTTGTATATATAAATGCCCATGATCTATTTTTTACATGTTTAGGGGCATAATTTTGTATATTTAAATGGCAATGAGCTGATTTGTACATATGTACATGCCAAATTTTGTATATTAAAATGGTGATGAGCTTCATCGCACATATTGTAATGCCAAATTTTGTATAAAAGCCCATGAGATGATTTGTATATTAAAATGGCGATGAGTTGAATCACACATATTGTAATACCAAATTTTGTATAAAAGCCCATGAGATGATTTGTAAGACATTTTTTTGTATAATCAAATAGCCAAGAGCTGATTTGACCATATTTAGAGGCAAATTTTTGAATAATATTTGACAATGTTTTGTGACTATTTTGTGTGTCAATGTTTTGTGACTATGTTTTGAGTATATGTGATGTGTCCTTGGTCAATCATGAGAATTCTTGATTCTTGTATAATCATGGAGAATTATTTGAGTCATTATTGGGTCATAGGGGTCATAGATTGAGACTAGATACAATTTGAGCAAAAATTGTCATTGTTGTCAAAAAAGTTGTCAAGCAACTTCTACATTGCATCGGTAGGGTATGACACTCAACTTTGCGGTGCTTTGGGATGCATGACAGGGGCATGCCTATCATAAAATTTCCCACATGAACGTGCTCATGACGTCGGTTTGTGCACATGACGAACCGAATCAATTCTAGCCAATCTTGCAACTTTGCATTGCTTGCAACTAACGACTTTTGTAGTAGGCAAAAGAATGCTAACGATCAAAAATGGCTGGAGTCATAAAAAATGGAGAGAGGACATTATAGAGGAGCCTCACATGACCCCATGGGTTCAAACGGATCAACCATATGTGTCCTAGATTGGAAGAAACAGTCCATCAAATTTTGACAATTTTTTGGACTCAGGGCACTTGAGAGATCGCACCAGTACGGTATGACTCTCGACGTTCTGACACTTTGGAATGCATGACAGGGGAATGCCTAGCGTAAATTTCCCACCTAGATGCACTCGTGATGTCAGTTTGTGCACACGACAAACCAAATCAATTCTAGCCAATCTTGCAACTTTGCATTGCATGCAACTGACGGTTTTTGGAGAAGGCAAAAAAATGCTACCAACTGAAAATGGCTCTGAACCATCAAAGAATGAGACAGGTCATTGTAGAAAAGCCTCACATGACCCCATGGGATCAAACGGATCAACCATATGTGTCCTGGATTTGAAGAAATAGTCTGTCAAATTTTGACAATTTTTTGGACTCAAGGCACTTGAGAGATCGCACCGGTACAGTATGACTCTCGACATTCTGGCACTTTGGGATGCACGACAGGGGCATGCTTAGAGTAAACCTGCCTACCCTGACATGCTCATGATGTTGGTTTGTGCACACGATGAACCAAATCAATTCTAGCCAATCTTGCAACTTTGCATTGCATGCAACTGACGGTTTTTGGAGTAGGTGAAAAAATGCTACCAATTGAAAATGGCTCCGAGTCGTCAACAAATGAGAGAGGAAATTGTAGAGGAGCCTCACATGACCCCACGAGATCAAATGGATTGACCATATGTTTCTTGGATTTGAAGAAACAGTTCATCAAATTTTGACAATTTTTTGGACTCGGGGCACTTAAGAGATCGCATCAGTACAATATGACTCTCGACGTTTTGATGCTTTGGGATGCACAACAAGGGCATGCCTAGTGTAAAACTACCCACCTGGATGTGCTCGTGATGTCAGTTTGTGCACACGATGAACCGAATCAATTATAGCCAATCTTGCAACTTTGCATTGCATGCAACTGACGGTTTTTGGAGCCGGCAAAAAAAGGCTACCAATTGAAAATGGCTCCGACTCATCCAAAAATGAGATAGGCCATTGTAGAGGAGCCTTGCGCAACCCCACGAGATCAAATGGATCGACCATATGTGTCTTGGATTTGAAGAAACAGTCCGTCAAATTTTGATAATTTTTTGGACTCGGGGCAATTGAGAGATCGCATCGGTACAGTATGACTCTCAACATTCTGATGCTTTGGGATGTATGACATGGGCATGCCTAGCATAAACCTACCCACCTGGACATGCTCACGACGTCGATTTGTGGACACAATGAACAAAATTTGACCATTGCAATCGTGAGGGTGCTCTCCCACCAAACACATTGTTGTTTATATTCATATTGTCGATTTTTGTTGTTTATATTCATATTGTTGATTACATATGCAAATATTCATTTAAATTTATAAAAGATCAGCCACCAAATATAGCGAATACACAATAATGAACTAAATACAAGGAGTTTTGTAGGGTTAATTCAACATTTTAAAAAATTTATCAAATCATATTCCACGATTGCAATTTTTTATATCATATATTTTTGTTGTTTATATTCATATTGTTGATTACATATGCAAATATTCATTTAAACTTATAAAAGGAAAACCACAAAATACAACGAATACAAAATAATGAACTCATTACACATTTATTGGATCGAATATCGATATTTATATATATAAAAAAAGGCATGTCTGCCAAGTCAATACAAGTATTACAAAAATATGGCATATGCCATGTCCAAATCGATGTACAATAAAAATGTAGAATATATCTACATGTATTGGTCATTCTATGACCAAAACTAACACTATATGATCCTAAACTTGTGGTGGATCATCAAAATCAAGCCTCTTCGATGCACTACGCGGATCTATAGATGGCTGCAAAACCACAATTCAAAAGCCAAGTTAGAATTATTTTGTAGAAAATAGTTCACAATTAACAACATAACTATGTATTTAACTTTAATTCCTTTGCAATTGAAATGTATATTACCTCATCAGTTGATCTAGGAGCTAATGTCTTTGCTCTCCTCTCCTTGTCACTCTTAGGAGTTTTCTTGAAGACATACTTAAATGGATCCACGCTATGGCCATACCGTGAAGGGGTCTATTGTAGATTAAATGTACAATTAATACAATGTACTAACATAAATATATCAAAAACACTTAAAATCTATAATATAGAGAACAATGACGTACCTGTGCCTGAGATGCTTCTCTAATGGATTGAGGATGGCTCACCATCGATGTAGAAACTATCGCTATTACCTATACAAAAAATGTTCAAAGATTAAATACAATTAATATAATGATAAGTATTGAAGGTTAAAAATAATTAATTTTACATATCAAACAAAAGTGTACCGGATCCTAAGATGCTTCTCCAGTGCAAGGAGGAGGGTTCGCCATTGATGAAATAGGTATGGATATTTCCTGTATGAAAAAATTATAAGATTATAATATATCACAAGTTCACATGTACGCGTGCATATAATCATGAAATCAAGAAAATAAAGTAGAGATACATACCTCCACCCTCTCTTGATCCGCAGGTGAATTAGGTGCATTCAACAAATCCACAAAGCTCAATGGTCGTTGTACATGTAAAATAGACAAAAAACACTAATCAATCTACAAACCCCAACTAAAACTTGATTTCAACATTTTCAAATAAGTTTACAACTAAAAATGTGTTCAATTACCTTCTTCCCACGTTTTGGCATGTTTGAGCAATTCTTTTTCTTAGGACGAGCCCTAGACGCGGAGGGGGTACCCTAAAAAAAACAAAATTAACATTAGATATTAGTACAGATAATAAATTAAACATAATTTTAATGTTCTAAAATGAAATGACTTGCATATTCCATCAAAACAATACATAAAAAGAGTTGTACAAAATATGATACCGTATAGCCTTGTAGGCCAAAATCGATCACTGAGAGTGTGATGTCATCAATCTAGGATATTTCGTCCCCTGTCAACACCTACAAACTAGAAATTGGACCAAGCATTAAAGATTGTTAGTATATCTTGTATGTTTTTGAATTCAAAGTGTACTATTCTATTTTAACATGTTACAAAATTTATACCTCAGGCATCAAAGTTGCAGCTATAGTAACTGGGGGAGGTGTATGGGATACCGCTGCTGCATCCTGAAATGCATATTATTTGCCTCAATTTAAATCGATGTATAAATGAAAATTCATTTATGTAATTACAAATTTAAAGTGACTGATAAATAAAATGTTATGAATTCAAATCAACACACCTGTGTCTGTGGCTCATGGGCAAACACCATGACCATCAACTCATCTGTCAACGTGACATCCTCAACTATGTGAGCCTAACATCTACAACTGCAAATCGTGCATAGATGATATGAGGATCCATCTGTACCGGCTGCATCATCTATCCTCGAGCATATCCCCGAGCAACTGACACACATATGCTGGATGGGCTCTCTGTCGCCCTCTAATGGCTCATCATCCAATACAATAGGGTGTGCTAATGATGTCCCATGCTGGATGATGGCACCAGTCAATGTTGTGGCCGCCTGAAGAGTCTGTAGCTCCATCGACTCTTTCAGCTCTAATGGGATATCATGATGCACCTTGGGATTGGGTGCTAGGGGACGGTGACTCCCTGCGGCTAATTGCCTATGGGCTCTAGGTCTATCTTGGGTAGAGCCACCACCTCTACCGTGAAACTCTCTCATGTCAAAATAGTTTGGCCGCACATTGAGCACAAACTCACAATACATTTTTCTCAAAAAATATAATGGCACCTCATAATTATTACAAGGTGGATCATCAAAGACCATCCACCACCTCTGCCAAAAAAGATTCTTCATCTGCACATTGGTACACCAATGTATGGGAAACCTCTTTGCATTAAGAGGTAATGATTGACCAGTTTTGGGATCAACAAAAAGGGCACATATTTGTTGTGTAGTAATATTTTTGTTTTTTTTCTCCATCGTATGATAGCCCATTGGCATAGAATTGACGACACCTATCTCTAAAGCTTCCCCATTTGGTAATTTATGTGGAAACAACTATGGCACCACTAGATAATGTTTCTAGGCTAGTGACAAGGGATTGATGATGGTCAAGTTCAAAAGTTTTCAATTTAACAATTAGTTTATTGATTTTAGACATATTTTGTCCTAACCGATTAATTAATTCTTCCTGTGTTTCGGGTGTGCGGTCAAAAGGAGGAATTGGGGGTTGTTCTTGTGTGTTTTCAGGAGGTGCATTTGGTTGTTCTTGTGGGTTTTCAGGAGGTGCATTTGGTTGTTCTTGTGGGTTTTCAGGAGGTGCATTTGGTTGTTCTTGTTCTGGATTAGAAGAATCTGGTTTTTGAAACAAAAAATGAAAAAAACTAATCAAAATTAATGAAATTAAATTCAAAATGTAAGACAAATTGCATAAATCGGAAAGAAAGACAAAAATAAGGAAAAACTAACCTTGATCCATAGCTTGGAGGACAAATCTAGCACCCCGTTCGTGGTTTGGGAGAGAAAATGGGGAAAAAACAAAGTTAAAAACACGCTATTCATGGGTAAATGAGACCCAATTTATTTTTAAAATTTTTTTTTACCAGGCACCGCGTATGCAATTTTATTTGGATTATTAGCACATACGCGCTCATTTTCCTAATCATAGCGCGTACGTGCTCATTTTTCTAAAAGCAGCGCATACGCACTATCTTCTCTAGGCTCGGGAAGAACAAACCTAAGCACATACGTGGGAATTTCAAATTTTAAAACCTCATACACGCTGCTTGTTTTTCCATGTTTTTTTTGGGTGGTGTCCACTTTTCTGACCACCATCTTTGTGCACACGCCCTAAGCTAATTTAATAATTTATTTTTAATTATTATTTTTTGCATTTAATGGATTTTAATATATTAAATAAAATAATATAAATTTCATAATATTTCTATTATATAAATTTTACATTAAATTATTTTCATATATAATTAAAAAAAAATTGTATTGTATTAGCATAGATCTTTTAAATATATTTATGTAGGTATCTAAAAACACACACGTATATATACATCTTTACAATGTTTATTTTAAATTTGATACTTATTTAGACAACAAAATATTAATATTTAAACTTTTCTTTAAGTAAAAGAAAATAAGAATATGAGAATTATATTTAAGTTTAGTTTTACTTGTACTTTTAAATGTAAAAGTTAAACTTTTAGCTTTAACAATTTTAATATATTTATCTATTCATTTTTTTAAAATCTATCTCTATCTCTCAACCTTTTTTCTTCAGCCTATCCATTATTGGCAGGAACTTTAAAATCATATTTAATTGTTATTTTGTTTATTTATTTTGAAGTTTTAAATATTTATTTATCGATTTTATCTTTAATAATTAAATTAAATGACATCTAAAAATTTGAATAACAAGATCTAAATTTTCATTCATACTATGAAATGAAATTAACCATCGCATTTCTATTATTTCATGCTTTCAATTTTATTTTTTTATAGTTCTTTATAATACACAATACTCTAAATGACATTTCTACTATAACATTTATTAATCTTAAACACCTTCAAATCACTATCCATACTTATCTAAATATCTTACCTATAAAAAAATCATAATACTACTTCTATTTGAATTTAACTATAGACAGCTTAAACAACATTGTATTTTCTTATATAGAGATATGAAGAACTCTCTAATAGTTAAATAGACAGTAGAAATAAAAAATAAGTAAACTAATTTTCATATCTAAATAGAGTTGATGCTATAATCTTGTTGAGAGAAGACTTATGACAATACAACTTAGAAAGACATATACATTTAAGTGATTGGATTGAGATTGAGATAATTAACTTTTCTTCGGTTTCATTCAATTGTTTCTTATGGGCCCTAATAGCTCCTCAACATATTGGAAAAATGCTTTCTATTTTTCTAGGCATTTCTCCTTACTCTATCCAAATGCTTTCCCGTTTTCTACTCTAAACAAACTACTATTGGGCAGGAACTTGATGCTTTGCGTCTTATTTTCTATGCGTGTAGAATAAGCTAAGGAGACTTTTGCACGTCTATGAGTCAATCAAGCTTTAGAGAAATTACCAAAATCATTTTCCACACTAACAAGGCTTTTCTGATTATTATCAAGACTTTTCTAGTCCTACAATTGTGAGTCATCCGTTACAAAAGTCGATCCTCCTTTTTTTGCAATAAAAATATAATTTCAAGTGGTCAGGCAAACTATTGCATCTCTAATTCAATTTTTCAATTAATTCAAATTAGTGCATATAATTTTTTATTTTTTTTTAAAACTTATAGTCTAACATTAATTTTTTATTTTTAAAAATTATAATAAAAACATTTTTATGAATTTTTATTGGTAATTATAGATATAAAATTTAATTTTCTCAAAAGAAATACAAATCTTTCTTTTTAACATTTAATATATTAAATAAAATGTCATTTGTAACGTCACTTTTTTAATGGCTCCAAATAAATATGGGGAACTCCACCTAAAATACGACAAGTTGCTTTATTACTTTATTGTACAAAGTGTGATCTGCCATTTTAAATCTGTTGGCATTAGCAACTTAGAGTTCCACACAAAATAATGAAGAGGCGGAAAGCAAGGCTTGAAATTCAACCAGTTCACACTACAACTGAATATTTTCTAAAGATATTTCTGCTATCAAAAGTACTGTTTTATTTGCTTTTTAAAGATATTTCTGCTATCAAAATTAATTACAAGCACTAATAATGGTTTGGTTTAATTTTATTGCGTTGCAGTATTTATTATGGGAGTGAAGTAATGATTTCTTTAAAATTATAGTTACTAAATCTAAATGGCATAGATATTTTAATTCAATATATATATTTAAAATATTTGTTATTTAAATATAGAAATTGAATTTTATTTAGGAAATACTTTATTTTATTTAATTATTTTCATTTAATTTTATTTTTTAACTTTCACGTAACTTTGAATCTTGGTGGCCACTTCACCAACAAAGTGTTTTAACCATATAACACCACACATCCAAAGACAAAATTATGTTATTTATTATTTAATTGAAATTTTTTATTTTATTTAACAAATAATTTATTTAAAGAATTGTTCTTTTTTAAGTGGTCCCTCTTGGTTTTGTCCTTATGTGAATTCTTGGGTCTCTATAAGTTGGTTGTTTCATTGTTGAGTTCCTATGATTATAGCCTTGTAAGTCTCTTGTGACAGTAGTCTTGTGAGCCTCGTGTGAGTCATTTGTATCTTTTTGTATTTCCTTCTGTCTATTGGGTCTGGCTGATACCTCCTAGCGCAGGGGGTGGACTTGATGGTACCACATGGTTGGGTGGAGTGCTTTTCACACCCATTGGATTTTGGTTCGTCCTACATCATGTTTGTGATAGCTCGTGGGAAAATTGAAGACTTTCATTATGTACCAAATTCATGTATTCACCCCATTGTTTGTACTCTTGGAGATTTTATCCTTATGGATACCCTAGCATGTAACCAATGATAATATGTATATTCTCCTAGAAATGTAACATGTATCAAGATCCTTTGACAAGCACAGTGTTATCATATTTTAGAAGTTTCATTTGTTCTTGTATGTATGGTTAATGTTTTAATGTTATTTTGAGTAGCATCACTGTGGGGCCTTGAGGACTACTGCTAGTTATTGTTTGTGCACCTTTTAATTAGCATGTTGTTTCATGTAACTCAATGTGTATATATATATATATATATATATATATATATATATATATATATATATATATATATATATATATATATATATATATATATATTCACATTTTCATTTCTTTATATGTTTAAGTCTTCTAGGCCTCATAGTGGGGTGTTACAACAATCTTATTCATCTACACTATATCCCCCTTATTATTTACTTTATTTCTTTTTAGCATTTTTCTCTCCACACCCTCTTCACCTTTCAATAGTAACCAACAAATTACTTGTGCAATATTTATTTATTCTACCTTAGTATTTAGAGATAAAGCATTGATTGATTTTTCCAAATCATCACTTTGCAGCTCCAAATGTAACTTAAATACACATCAATTCATTCCAAGGGATTTGCATTATTGAAGAGTTTTGTCTTCAACCATTTTCCATAATAATAAATCTTATCTTATGACAGGTTTTATTTTGTGCATAATATACTTAAGTCCCTTGGAGCTACTAGATTTAGATGCTCAATGTGTGTATTCATTCCTTGATATCTTTCTTGGTTATGCTTTAGATATGGTGTTTAGTTTATCCTTACAATGTGCATTTGTTCTTGACCATGGCTACAACCTTGTATAATGAAAAGATTAGATGTATTTTTTCTACTTTCTTAACATGTATAAAAGAAATTGATGCATTAAGTTGACTTTGCACATTATTAATAAAAAAATCTTCTTTTAATACTCATTACAATCACATAATAAGATTCATCTCATTTTTTTCTAATGAATAAAAAAATAATCTATAAAAATATATATACAATTTTATTAAAATCATTTTCCATTTTTAAAGTATATATATATATATATAAAAAAAATTTAAAAAAATATTTTTAAAATACTTTTTATGATAATGTGTATTTTTCTAAAACTAAATAAATAAGAGATGAGTTCATTAAGTTATATACACAATTTTTATAAATCTCACCTTCTTCTTTTTCTTTACACATTTCTAGAATATTATCAATATTTATTTTAGATTTTAAGAATGGCATCAAAAGTGAGGATACATTATCCTCAATGCATGTGGATTTAAGTCTTTTTATGAACTATATCTGTGAGGAGACAATTTTTTAGAGGATAATATTTTGTCAAGGTATATCCTTCGAATTAGTCTTCCACAAGTTAATTTATTTTTTATTATGTATATTTATTAATTAATTAAAATATAGAGTATAATATAATTACAATTTATTTAATTAAAAAATATGATAAAAAGTATGCCTGAGTGCATATATAAAATATGAAAAAGATTATGAAGATGTCATCACAAATACAATTGGAAGATAGTTAAATCAATGTTAGTTTAATTATTTATGGAAAAAATGCACATAGTTCTTTGAATACAAAAAGAATTTGAACAATATTTTTTTCAATAATGTAGAAAAATGAATTTACTAAGAAATATACTAAAGTTAGTTTTTTTTTTATATCTAAGAGAATGTTGTTCACTAGGAGTGTTGAATAAGGTTGAGGTCTCATGGATGATTTAAAGACATGTTTTGAAGGAGGAATTTCATGAATTAAAAAAATGTTAGAGGATTAATTTAAATTTTTTATCAATAATAATAATTCTTATTTTTTAGTTTGAAATTTAAACAAGTGCATTTGAGACAAAGTTAGAAATTGTCCCACTAACTTTAACCTTTTTTTCACTTTTCAATCATATAATTTTTTTAAATTCCTACCAATTAATATTTTTATTATTCTATAATTATACATTCTATTAAAATTGAATATACCAAATATTAAAATATATGAAACCAATTTTTTTATAAATATAAAAAACTTAAATTACATTGAAAAAAAGATTAAACCATCCAAAATAATCCCAAAAAATTTCAAAACAACACCATGAGATTTTAAAGTCAGTCCTAATCCATTGAACCCAACCCTAAGATAATTAATATATATATTTTTTAAATAAAACCTATTTTCTATTTTTTCTTTTCTAAAATGTATAAAATAATTAATATAATTTTTTTTTAAAAACAATATAAAATTTTTAATCCATTAAATTGTATATATAAATATTTTTTTTAAAACGATTTTTCACCATAACATTATAATTTTTAAAAACCTCGATACAAATATTCACAACGATGTACAAAGTTTCTTATAAAGTCCGTCCTCTTTCTAATACACTCGAGAAAATAGTATCCTTTGCGCTTATTCATAGTCTTTTGATGACGTATGATTAAGTTTTACCGACTTCTTACGCCAGCTTAACTTTGCCTAACATAACAAATTGAAGTTAGAGACGGCTTAACCATATATTTCTATGCGCGTGCCATAAAAGTCAAATATGAAGCTTGAATAAGAACTTGACACTTGGAGGGTAGTCAAATCAATAACAGAGATGAAAGAAGAAACACGATGTTGGTTGTTTGCTTATTTATAGACAACCGGGGGGAGAATTTTAGAATGCACACATCTCTTGAATAAGGAAAAGAGGAATACAATGTATCCGCTTTCTTTCAAGATGTCTGTGGGTTGTGGATGTTTGTTGATATGGATAATAATGCTGCAAGCTCATTTCTCATTTTCAGCAGCATGTTTAAAACATGAGAGAAAATACTTGCTGGATTTCAAGGCTGGTCTTGAAATTACCTCAGGTCGGTTATCCTCTTGGCGGGGATTGAACTGTTGCGAGTGGGAGAGTGTTGCCTGTGATTATAATACATCCCATGTCATTCGCCTTGACTTAAGTAGTGATTGGTACCACCGGTTGAGTGGGGAGCTTCATCCATCTTTGTTTAATCTGCGCCATCTACAGCACTTGGATCTCGCACGGAATTACTTTAAAGGCATTTATATTCCTCCCTTACTGTCAAAACTGCAGAGGCTTTCATTTCTTAGCCTGTCAGATGCTGGATTTGGTGGTGAAGTCCCTCTGGAGTTGGGAAATATGTCAAGCTTGCGTCATTTGGATTTGACAAGTGATTGGCGACATATTGTTGAGGAGTAGTAAGTTTGATGTATGGGTAAGAAATCTAAGAAGCCTAGAATTCTTGGATATGAGTTATGTGAACCTGACAATGGCGTCTGAGCACTGGGGTGAGGCCCTTAGCGGTCTTGCCAATCTTTCCCAAATTCACATGTATTGGTGTAAGCTCTCAGGTAATATTCCAGATCTATCAAACCTCACCCGGTTATCACATTTAGAGTTACGTTCCAATTCATTCCCATTTGAACTACCCACCTGGTTTGAGAACATGTCCTCATTGGTTTCACTTGATCTCGAGGGCTTTGATCTAATTGGTTCCATCCCTTCCAATTTCATGCCCCGTTCAAAATTGAGCGTTCTTAGTATTGGAAACAATAACTGGAAAGGAAAGCTTTCTTTCTTTCTAAACCACTCTTCCTCCCTTGTTGCGATGCACCTCAACTCTTGCAACTTAGGACGAGTGATTTGCCCCCGTCATTACAAATTTTTCAAAACTTGAGACCTTGTATCTCGGCTGGAACAATCTCCAAGGAGGTATACCGTCCTCTTTAGACAGCCTTTCGTCCCTTGCGACTCTGAACCTTAGTTACAACCAGCTAACTGGTCAAATTCCCCCGTTTTTGTGTGATGTTTCGGCATTACGCGAACTCCATCTAAGCCATAACCAATTGTCAGGAACAATTCCAGATTGCATTTTAAAGATGTCCAGTTTAAAAGTTTTGTCACTTTCTTCCAACGGATTAACAGGCAACATTTCACTTCAACTTTTCGACAATCTCAGTCACCTTCAAGAACTGGACCTTTCTGAAAATCAGTTTCACATTAACATCTCTACTAGCTGGGTTCCTCAGTTTGCCCATCTGGAGCAGCTTGTTTTGGGGTCTTGCAATATAGAAGGCAACTTTCCTCCATTTCTGTCCCAGCAATTTCAATTGAACGTGCTAGATCTTTCAGATAACAGTATTGTGGGAAATCTACCTTCGTGGCTGTGGGATCTTCCTAATCTTAGCTTTCTCAATCTTTCAAATAACATGCTGGAAGGTTCTCTACCCCGGAAGATCTCTCATACTTTCATGACAGTGGACTTGCATGGAAATGGATTATATGGCTCTCTTCCTGCTCTTGATTTTTTTTCATACTTACTAGATCTGTCAGATAATGAATTCACCGGCTCCATTCCTGAAACAAATGGCAAATTTTTGTTTCTATCATTGTCAGGGAATAAACTGAATGGAGAAATTCCAACGTTTGCATGTACCGATTCAACTGAAATTGCAGATTCATTGGAGATTTTGAACTTGTCAAAGAACAAGCTAACAGGTATGATTCCTAGAAGCATTGGGAGCTGTTCCAGTTTATCAGTTTCAAATTTAGCTCAAAATGTTTTGCAAAGAGAGATTCCAGAGGAGCTGGGAAATCTAAAGGCTCTTCGAACACTAAATCTCAATCACAATAGTTTGCAAGGTAGAGTTCCTTCATCCATTGCCAATTGCATTCATCTCCGAGTTCTTGACTTAAGAAAATAACAATTTTGAGGGTAGCCTTCCTATTTGGATTGAAAAGCTGGTAGATTTGAGAATTCTCAGTTTAGCTTCTAATAAGTTCGAAGGCAACATTCCATCTCAGCTGTTCAAATTACAGAATCTTCAAATTCTTGATTTATCTGGCAACAATTTATCAGGAAATATTCCTCGAGATGTGAGCAAATTATATGCTATGGTCAATCAATCACAAAGTAATGATGTACAACAAGCGTATGGTAGTTCTTTTTTTGCAGTGGAAGGCTTTGACCATCTTCTACTATATGCGGATGATGTAACTATTTGGATAAAGGGAAGGAATCTAACCTACAAGAAGATAATCAGCTCAGCCAAGTTCATCGATCTATCACATAACAATCTTTCAGGTAATATTCCTCTAGAACTTGGACTTTTCAAGGGTTTGATATCTCTCAACATATCAAAAAATAATTTGAGTGGCTCAATCCCAAAATCTTTTGGAGCCTTGGCTCAGCTAGAGTCGTTGGATCTTTCGCAAAATAGGTTGTCAGGAAAGATTCCTTCTGAACTCTTAAGTCTCACATTCCTTGCTGTTTTGAATCTTTCAGACAACATGTTGTTGGGCCTAATACCACAAGGGAAGCAGTTCTCAACCTTTGGGGCTTCTTCCTTTCTAGGAAATCCCAATCTTTATGGACCTCAACTTGAAAACAACACACGTAATCTTGGTTTGGCTAACAAGGAGAATAAAAAAAATTTGAATAATATAGTTGTAGATGTTGTAATAGATCGATGGTGGGCAGTTGGACTGGGGTTAAGTTATGGAGTGGGATTTGCCACTATGATTGCAGTTTTGTGCTTCCACATAAAATGGAGATCCATATGCTTTGCTCTGATGGATAATTTAATCTATCATCTCTTCGAACACTGAATCCATAGAGCTACTTTGCTTCCAAAACCATTATGTCATAGATATGTACCAATATGTGTGTTGTTACTCATATTACTATTGGTTTATTTGGATTGTTATAATGTACGCTGCTAAAGAATATTTTCAATTTGGTATAAAGCCAAGAAGCATAAGTAAGTGCACACTATGAAAAGTGAGCATTCCATTGAGTGTTATTGTAATACTGTTTTATTTTCTACTCTCTTGTCATCTACTATATTTAGAGTTCATAAATTCTATGGTTGCATTGACCCTTTTACCACTTGAGTTAGTTATATGTATCTTAACTAGCATATCTATATTTTAAAAAATCTATGTAAAATATGCCATGAGATATCAAATTTCAAAATATTTTACATTCAAAAAGATGAATAAATCAATGAACATGAATCTAATATTTTTTTTGCCAATGAGAAATGACCATGAACCTCAATAGATTTTAAGTTTTTCTTAGTTTCCTATTGCATCAAGGTATGAGTTGGTTGCAACTTTGCTAACTTCCCTTTCACGATTTTGTCTCATCATACTAGTTCTTGCAATTTAAAGACCAAAATATAGAAGCTTAGGCAATGTGTGTGAACCATTTTACAAAACAACTCCAATAAATGTGATCTTATGATATACTATGTTTGCAAGATTATTACGTCTTCAGTTTATATAAACTAGCATACTTATATTTTAGAAAATCTTTATAAAATAGAGAGATATCGAATTTTAAAATATTTAACGTGAACATAAATATGAATAAATCAATGAATAGGAATCTAATAAATATTTTTGTCAATGATCAATGCCCATGAACTTCAATAGGTTTGACTTTTCTTATAGTTTCCTATTGCATCAAGGTCTGAGTTGGGTGCAGCTCAGCAAACTTCCACTTCCCACTTTAGTCTCATAATACTGATTCTCATACTTTAAAGACCGAAATATGGAAGCACAAACAAGAAGTGTGAACTGTTTTAGAAAATGTCCAAAAAACTATGATCTCATGATTTTCCATGATTACAAGATAATTACATCCACAATTTAATATAAACTAAAATTTAATAATATGTTCCCCCATTAACGAAATTCAAACAATATGTACACTGCCTTTCTAACATGATCCCACTAAAATATAAAAGTAATAATAAAAGGAAAAACAAAACTCCGTGATACAAGCATTCTAAAATAATCATTTTCTATCATTATGGAATCGATTTCACTATTGCATTACAAGTTGAAGTGCTTGGAGTTCTTCATAATGTTTTTTGCCAAAACCCCTCTTGAATAGTCGAGGACTAAAAATTCTCTAGTGACCGTTAGCATGTATGGTGCAAATCTTAGTAAAAAATTTGTGTGGTTGACAAAATCCACCGAAATAACTTGTATCCAAGAATCTCATTATTGATCCTATTTTTCTGATCTCATCATTATGCTAAATATAATTTAGCACATCTTGCTCGTGCTTTCCTAGATATAACGCATGGAAGGAATACCAAAATTTGTAGAGTTGTATTGTTCGATTAATGGATTTGACATAGTTGAATCTTCCATTTAATAGTTCTTCAAATCTATAGGCCTACCAAAATAACTTGTATCCAAGAATCTCATTATTGATCCTATTTTCCTGATCTCATCATTATGCTAAATATAATTTAGCACATCTTGCTTGTGCTTTCCTAGATATAATGCATGGAAGGAATACCAAAATTTATAGAATTGTGTTGTTCGATTAATAGATTTGACATAGTTGAATCTTCCATTTAATAGTTCTTCAAATCTATCACTAGTGATTTGGAAATTTGCAAAAAATGAAAAATGGTCGAAAGTGTTTCTCAACCAATCCATATCAGTAGCAATTACTACTCATGAATGATGGGTAATGAAGAATGAATTTCAAAGATGGAAGACACAAATGCAATTATTCAAAAACAAATTTAAGTTGTAAGAAACTTATATTCTTAAATTTAATGATGTTGAGTACTTGCAGTAAGAAATGACTAATCTTAAATATTATGTTGTTGAGAAATTGTAAGAAATGATTGTTGTTGAATATTAAAACATCTATCACGCAATTGGGTGTTTCTCATGCATGATTCAATGTGATTATTATCACTGCCTTATTACTCTTGGTATCCTATTTTGAAATTTTGTATAGCTGTGGAGAGTGTTTGATTTGCATAACAACGATAATACTTTGTATTTCTCTTGAACTTGGAACACAGCTTTCCTCCATAAGTAGCTTTGTTATGTGGTCTATTTAACCTCTAAATTAAATCTTTTGCAGTAATCAATAGAGGAAAATTAAAAGTCCAGTAAAGTATTTCAAATGCACTAATATATATTCATTTGTACATGTGTAGTTTATCATTGAAGGTGGACAAAATCTATGTCAAAGTATTTGTAATATAGGAAAAGTTGGTCCAAATGTGGAGTGCTTCAAATTAAATTACACACTTTTTAAATCACTATCTCTCAATCCCATAATTTTATGTGTTTTATTGATTTTATGAAGATTCATGAAAAGTATACACTTCTCTATGAGGAAAAAGATATTTAGTTATTTTGTGTTACTATGAAGATATATGTGAAGCCTTCTTTTCCTTGTACTTTGGATTGACTAAATATGAGAAGTGTTGAGGTTTATGGCTAAATGATGTATCGTATTGTTGCTAAGGTATTTGACGAGCATCAAATTGAGTTCTTGAGATCAATATTTATAATAATATATTTATGATTGATCTAATTAAGTTACTTGAACAAGCTCTCGAACTTGGACTTTAGGCAAAGTACACCATCTTTCTTATTTTGGCATCCATTATAATGGCAATCTTGACCATACGTTGGTTTATAACTTTCGCACTGTAGAATTCACTTGGATATTTACATCTTTATAATTAATAGCTGAGATCGAATTCTATAATTGAAAATTATTGTTGTTTATGATTTAATTTTGGAATTATATATTTGATAATTTTATTAAGATGAATGAGAACACATTGCTTCGTTGCGTCACATTTTTGAGCCCTCTAGACTATTTTATATTTTGATTAGCATTTTGATTCTGATAATAATAACTTGAATTATGAATAATTAAAATAATAATATTTCAATAATATTAACCATAAAAATAATTTAATAATCATTTTATATTATTAATAATATGATAATATTTTAATATTTTATTAATATTGTTTTTGTGGTAGAATTTTTTTTAAGTCTTTATTTTGATCCCTTTCAAAGAATAAGGAGCAAAAAAGTTGGATGAACGTAAGGGAGCATAAATAATAGTGAGGTTAATGGGGGAAGAGTTATGAAATTCGCATGACATTATATTTTATGATATATTCACTTGTGCATCAATTTTTACACTTTCTCCAATCAACATCGCGTGATGGAGTTTTAGTTGTTTACGTGGCATCGCATGACTCCATAAGACTAAAAAGTATGGACGCGTCTATTCTGGCTCCAAAAGTGACCTGTCGTACCAACGACATGCATCGACAGACATGTTCGAGACATGCAGAGCCCATGCATACCATGCCAATTTGGCGCAAGTGCCGGACCCAGCGAAAATGATGTGGAGTTGTCCTGGAGTCGGCTGTTTCAAACGTCGAGGCCCACACGAAACTACGTGGACATGCCAGAGGATGATGGATCGTAAACCGTAGCTCGCGCCATTGTGTTGTACCTAACACACACATTAAAAGCCATAGAAACTAAACATCTGGTGGCAAGTGTTGATGACCGCGTTCGGACGCCAAAATGACGGGAAAAAGAGGGCGCGGGCTTCCAAACCGTGGTGGCTCCCTCCAAGTTCTCTCGTATGTGCTACTGACAGGTAGGTCCTTACTCAGTCAATCCGTCAATCGTAGCCATTCAGTGAAAAACTGACGCCATAGCTCCAAAACAGACCTTTCGTACAACGTGTTAGTGACAAGTTAGTCAATCGCAACCGTTAACTGCAAAATTGACGGTGTAAAATGCGAGACAAACATGCATGTTAGTCAATCCGTACTATTTTTTTGGAGCCAGAATAGACACGTCCCACCATTTTCTGCGGCCTCATGTGGAAAAACACGTGTGTTAGGGCTTCGCGTGTTAGGTGGAGCATACGAGCGGACCTCCCACCATTTTCTGCGTGTTGTGGAAAAAAGGGGACATGCATAAAGGGACGGACTAATGCACGATTAGATAAAGTCCAAAGCCCTCATTTGTTCAAGTGTTATGCTATTTTTGAAGGCATTTTTGAAGGCGTTTTTGAAGGCAAAGAAGGGTTTGAAGGAGGCAGCGAGGACTTAGCTTTCAAGGGTAGCCTGCGTTCAGTTCTAAAGGTTAACAGGTATGTTGAGTAGTCATTTTTTCTGGTTGCATACAGTTGGAAAATTTGCATGTTTTATTGTTTTGTTGAGTAGCTGTTCTTTCAGATTTGTATACGTTGTGCGAAAATTATATTGTTTTGTTTTGCTTTGGTTATTCTTGTTTTTCTATAGCTTGAAATTATTCGCGTTAGGGTTAGATATAGGGCTCAACGCGTGTTTGCTAGCTCCAAAAAACCATTGTAAAATGTGTGTTAGTATCTCTGTACTGTCGTTTTGCTAGGTGTTTGGTGTCTGTTAGTATCTCTGTACTACCATTTTGGTCTATCATTTCTGTTGCACTTTTCAGTTATCGGCAAGACAATATTATGTTTTTGCCAGTTCTCCGATGTAACTGTCGTTGCCTTATTAATTTAATTGGTGAGAGTAATGCCGATAGGTCCGACCTTGGATCTGGATTTCCTTGCGTTGTTAGTCACACAATAGCCGTGGCCTTGTCATCTCCGCCGTACGCACTAACACGTGATTAGGCGTGTTACTCCTTGGGCAATTAACAATTAATAGTAATATTGAAATTATCTTCAAATGATTCAAATGAATATGTAGAAATACCAATATAAATTTGTAGTTAATTTTACACAGGGATTTTTGTCTGCTTTTTTTAATATGATTTATTATTTATTGCATAAAATAGTCTAAAATAACAATAAAAATGTCTGTTTGGAGCTTTGGCCAAACGCGTAACCTATTTTGCAATTAGTGGCTACGATTGAGTAACCTATCGCTAACATGCTATTTTTGGTCCCTGTTTCCCTCTCGATAGCTGAAACATAAACCGATATGTCCCATCGGGTATCGGTATAGTTCAATTTATGTCCCTCCAATGCCCCGATGAGTCCACATTGTGACCAAGTCCCCCGCGTTATCGACATAAATCACCCTGAAGAACTCCTAGCAACTCTCCATCCACCTTAATAGTCTTATTGGGACTCGGCATAGCATAAAATTGCTTCTTCCAATGTCCCAATGAGTCCTAATGTATGTTTACATTATTGGTATAATTTACACCGACATCCTCGCAGGTGCTTTTACCTTCATTGGGGGTTAGAATAGCCTTTTTCTATTCCTCCCGAAGTCCTGATCAGTCTCCGATGCACTTTTATGCTTAATGCTTCCGAGTTTGTTTTATCGGTATAGGTAATATCGATGGTTCCGCCTTCCCCATTCTCCATGTCATACAGTGTCTTAGCGACAGGTTAGTCAATCACAACCGTGCGTTACCGATAGGTTAGACAATCACAGAATGTTGGTCGCAATATGGACGGTGTAAAACGGACTACTAACACGCCTTAATAGTCCTATCGGGACTTGGCATAGCATAAAACTACTTCTTCTGATGTCCCAATGAGTCCTAATGCATGTTTACTTTATCGGTATAATTTACACCGATATCCCTGCAGGTGCTGTTATCTTCATCGACAATCGAAATAGCCTTTTTCTATTCCTCCCGAAGTCCCGTTCAGTCTCTAATGCACTTTTATGCTTAATGCTTCCGAGTTTGTTTTATCGGTATAGGTAATACCGATGGTTCCTCCTTCCCCATTCTCCATGTCATTGGGGATCGATATAACTATTTTTGCACTATCCCGATATGGTCTTTTTCTCCGATATGGGCATTTTTAAAAAAAAGCAGGACTAGTCTGATATGTCAGGCCCACCATCCTTTCGCTGCTTCATGAAAGATAAACTCCATGCTATTTCGCCCACCAAAATAACGTAGATCGTCGGATCCTTTTCAAGATGTAGCTTTTTTACTTTCCACGTCATCCTCACACTAGGCCCACTTCCCTTTCACTGCTTCACGACAGGTTAGTCAATCGCCACCACTAACTACAGAATCGACGGTGTAAAATGCGTGACTAACACGCGTGTTACTCATTACTGACTGGGTATCGGTATAGCAGACCAAGACCACTCCTGATAGCCGAAACATAGTCCAATATGTCCCATCGGGTATCGACATAGTTCAATTTATGTCCCTCTAATGCCCCGATGATCTCAATATACCAGTCCACATTGTGACCAAGTCCCCCGCGTTATCAACATAAATCAACCCGAAGAACTCCTAGCAACTCTCCATCCACCTTAATAGTCCTATCGAGACTCGGCATAGCATAAAATTGCTTCTTCCAATGTCCCGATGAGTCCTAATGCATGTTTACTTTATCAGTATAATTTACACCGATATCCCCGCAGGTGCTTTTATCTTCATCTGGGGTCAAAATAGCCTTTTTCTATTCCTCCCGAAGTCTCGATTAGTCTCTGATGCACTTTTATTCGTAATGCTTCCGAGTTTGTTTTATCAGTATAGGTTATACCGATGGTTCCACCTTCCCGATTCAAAATGTCATACATTGTCTTAGCGACAGGTTAGTCAATCACAACCGCGTGTTACTGACAGGTTAGACAATCGCAGAATGTTGGTCACAATATGGACAGTTTAAACCGGACTACTAACACGCCTTAATAGTCCTATCGGGACTTGACATAGCATAAAACTGTTTCTTTCGATGTCCTGATGAGTCCTAATGCATGTTTACTTTATCAGTATAATTTACACCGTTATCCCCGTAGGTGTTGTTATCTTCATCGGGGGTCGGAATAGCCTTTTTCTATTCCTCCCAAAGTCCCGACCAGTCTCCAATGCACTTTTATGCTTAATGATTCTAAGTTTGTTTTATCGGTATATGTAATACCGATGGTTCCACCTTCCCCATTCTCCATGTCATCGGGGATTGATATAACTATTTTTGCACTATCCCGATATGGCAAAAACCCTAAACCTTCAGACAGATAGTATGGATTGACTGACATGCGTGTTAGTCTCATGTTTTACACCGTCGATTTTGCAGTTAACGGTTGTGATTGTCTAACCTCTCACTAACATGCTGTACGACAGGTTTGTTTTAGAGCTAGAATAGCCATCCCTTCCAGAGGCAAGATGGCTGAAGCTATTCTGGCTCCAAAACAGACCTTTTGGACAACGTGTTAGTGACAGGTTAGTCAATCGCAAACCGTTTATTACAAAATCAACGGTGTAACACGTGCGACTAACATGACTGTTAGTCAATCCGTAGTCCACTTTGGAGTGGGACCCTATTGTACAGCTTGTTAGCATTCTGTTAGTCAATCACTGCCCATTCATTGCAAAATCGACGGTATAAAATGTGAGACGAATAGGCGTGTTAGTCATTGCGTACAACCATTTTTGAGCGATCATGGGCGAAAGAACATAATGCGTGTTGTTAATCGAAGAAACTTTTGATTAGCTGTGTGCATCATATGGAAATGTGTAAGTCTAAAAAAATATCCACAGACTATTGTGCAGAAACTTAGATTGTAGAATAACATGGAACATGTGGTGGATGAACTTAGTTATTAGAAAGCACTAAAAAATTAAGGCATAGGTTGATAAAAAGTTGAAATAATTTATAGACATTGTTGTTAGTCTGACATATTTTCATGTCTATTTTGGAATAAAAGATATCTTGATTTGAAATATGGAGGCCAACTTTTCTTTACAAACAAGCAAAACGCAAGTCACATTTTGGGGATGAATAAGCAATGATAGGTTGATGAACCTGTTTATCTATGAAGACACCGCATTCTTGTCCACGGTGAAGTTGATCCTTGGGCCTGAGTACGTAGAAGGTGGATGGAAGTACAGAACAAATGTGGACATAGTGTCTTTGTTTATGGTATGGTGTCTGGAGCTCCGACCTGTTCTGAAAGTCAAAGAAATCATGAACAGGTGTGTGAAGAAGGAATGGCTAGGCGGAATGGAAGCTTTATTAGGATTGGCACGAGACATGGATGACTTTGAAAGTGTGGGTGGAGCGTGGATTCACGTGAGTGAATTCAATCCTCCCTTGCGACCATTCTTGCTCTGGAGTACGACATTCGATAAAGAGGCCAGAAGAAGTGTAGCACAAGCTGGGATGTATGGTATTGTGCAATACCTTGAGATGGTCGATGTCTGGGAAGCGTGTGTGGAGATGGTAAAATGGGGACCTTGGTTGGAATATAGAGCACTTGTGCAACGAACAGTTCCTGCACGCACAAAACCACGGGGTCGACCTTGTGGAAGAACAACTAAGAACAGTTGTGTGTTGCAGTTCGGTGAAGGCTCCAACAAGGAGATAGAAATTAACCAAGTTAGGAACATGGAAGTGTTGGACGTGGAAGAGGGCACGGTCACTGTTCATGTGGTGTAGCGAGATGGCACATCCAACCTTTTTTGAAGCAAGGACTATGTTTTTTTTTTTAAATGTTTTTGAATGTGTTATGTATGGACCGTTATGTATACCGTCCACCGACTTCGATGGTCTAGTCGGCTAGCCGTCGAGGTTTATCTTGCAGAATGTAAACATTTTCAAAATTAATATAAAATATAGCTTTACCAGACAAATAAAAACTTTGTTGACACCAACTGGTACTCTTATCTTCTTTGTTTTGAAATTGTTGTTGACATTTTATTATATATGGTGGAAAAACAAATGTTTTTTTTGTATGTGCATGAAATTGTTGTATAACATCAAAGTCAAGCATTTCAATATATATGACTACAAATAAAATTAAATTCTTGTAGCACAATTGAGTTTCTATTCTGGTCATTTTGGTCATTCTCAGAGCATTTTATATGCCATTTTGGTCATAACCAATACTTCATCAGTTGCCCAACCACCGATTTGCTAAAAAAATGCAAAGTTTCTCAAGAAGTTGCAAAAAGTTGTTAAGCAACAATGACAACTTTTGGTCAAATGTGCATTTTTGCCTTTTATGCATTTTTACTTATACTGAACTTCCTAGCATGACTTCCTAACATTAAACCGATATGCCTAAATGCCTAATGAGGCTTTAGAAGTCATTTTTTATCATAATGCAAATTTATTCTTTTTTGGGCTTAGAAGGGCTCATAGGCCAAATTTGACAAAAGTAGCAACCTAGGGGACAATGATCCTTGAAATGACTATCAAACACACATGTGGAGCTCTGAGTATTCCATTATTCAAACACCTAATCCAAAATATGGATCATCAGCTCAAAATGTGGAAAATGCATATAAAATGGTAAATAGTTTCCTAACACCTCACTTGGTATGATGAATCTCCTTAGCATGGTTTTAATTTACCTATCTCTTCCATTTGGTCAAACAAGTTGTTGGTGCCCAAAACCACAAATTGGAAAACAAAAAGACTCGCCAAACCCTGAAGTAGTGCGATCGGCCTTGGGCAACGAACAGGGATGGTCGAAGACCAATTCCCTCTGCACTTTAGACTCCACTAAACCCAGGTTTCAGAAGAATACTTATCTATCAAGGAGCTAATGCATATTAAATCAGGATCTCAAAGAATTAACAACAGAGCAGTGCCTCTATCTCAGAATATAATGATACTTTGTGGATAGATAACATTATCAACTCAAGAGACAATATGAATAATCACTATAATGGTTCAGTATGTCTCACATAAACAATAAGAACCCAATCTCACATTTAATGTAACAAAATGTGATTCACATTATAGAAAATTCTTAAATAGATTTACAAAGAGGACAAAGCATGTTTCATCAACAAAGAAAGTAATCAGTACATTTGAAGTAGAAACAGTGAATCTTGTATATTAATGTCTGAGAAATGACAATACACAAAAGCTACCCACTTGGAGATACTTCATTGCAATTTGCTTACGCAAAATGACACTTCTGCTTCCTATAAAATTTCATAATACATATGACTTTTAGTCCTTACAGCAATGATGTTCCAAACCCCCCCCCAAAAAAACTCCCTTTGTTACGCAAGATGACTCAATACAAATATAAATGCTGAAAGACAGGAATGAAAGGACACACCCTTTCATTATCTTAACAACTAAGTGAACATAAATTAAAATGCCTAACCAAGATATCAATTACATTACATAAAGTAAAACACCACACTAGGACTTTCGATCCAGCCGTCGTCCACATTTTTTAATATGCACCAAGTAGGCCAGATCCTTATATGTTGTAGTGTTGAAGATGGCATCCTTGGCTGCATTCTCAATCGCATAAAATTTTTCCAATTGATCGGCTGTGTCATTCATGTCAAGGACATCTGCTCTGGTGATGGCTTGGGCTGCATTAAGCATAGACTTGCACTCAATGATCCATATGGTTTTGTCTTTGATCCCACCTGCATCATCTACTAGACTGGGAACCCCATGCTCAACAATCTGCTGGCATTCATCAAATTCAGACTTCAATGCCTCTGTAACTCTGTCATGTGTAACAAGTAGACCCTGCAGCTTCTTTTTTTCTTTCTCTTCAGTCGTTGCATCCTGTAACATCATGTCGAGTCTATCTCGAATTCTGGTGTGTGAAATCATATTGTCCATGTTCCTTTGATATTCACCCCAGAATTTATTCAATGCTTTCTCCATATTGTCATACCTCCTACTTAGCAACACGCAAGCGGTATTGGCCCTAACGCTCTTCATCTATTTTTTCAACTTGTTATGTTCATAAGATAGCTTTTCAAAAAATTTCTTCCATTCGCCTCCTGAATCTGTAATTTGGGGAACAGGGTGCCCACTCCTCTTAAGGGTCTCTTCATACAAAGCCTTATACTTATTCTTCTCTGCTATCTCATGTTTCATTTGGGCCTTATTAAACTTTGAAATATTGATACCCATGCCAGCTGTGACTATAGGATCTACTTCTCCAACCTTCAAGGTCATCATGTGACCAAAAGCTTTATCTACATCAATGATTTTTGGCCTCTTATTAGGAGGATATAAGGCCCACAATAACATTTCTTCCTCCTTTATATCATATCTTGATCTAGTAAAAATATCTTGCACTCCTTGGATGTTTAACTTCATATCCTTATTATCTGAATGTAACAAAGAATCAAAAATAAATGAAGCACTCAGGTCCCATCTTAGAAACACAATTATTCCTGCCTCTACTAGCAATTGCTTGCCCCTTTGTGGGGTCATAGTCTAAACTTCTGTGTCAACGTCTTTCTTCAACCTCATCATCATTTCTGCTTCATTCTCAGGGGTCACATTTGGCACTACTTCCCTCAATTTCTTACCCTTGAAGTGGTACAGGAATGATTTGAATTCCTTAGACTTAATGAACTGATCATCAGATACAAAAGAAACATGTTCTACTATTCTTTCATCTATCTCTACATTTAGAGAAACAATAAGCCCATCCTCTGCCTCTGAATCCTTCTCCTTCTCAAGGGCACGGAGCTTGGAGACTACTTCATTTTCCCCTGAATCACTTTGGGCTGGTTCTCCCTCCATGTTTTCTACTCTTTGCCTTCTTTCCTGTAGCTTCTTCTCCAATGTCTCCATAACTCCTGCAAGCTCTTCCACCTCCTTATTCCTGCACATGTCTTCAAATTCATCCTTCTGATGGAGGTAGTCTCCCAAATCCTGTCTTTTCCTGCTTGAATGGATGTAACCCTCAGGATCATAGCATGCTCTAGATACGTGCCGAAACAAATTGTATTCATCCACCAACTTCCTGTCAATGGCCTCGTATGCCCTAGTTGATACAATTTTAAAATCCTGAAAGTGAAGTGTGCCAAGGAGGAAAGCTTGCTTGTGTGCTCCTCCAAAATGTTTGGCATTAGACACACTTAACTACCTTACAATTTCCAAGAAGGCAATCCTGTCTAGTGCAGGCTTAGGGAGAACATATGGATAACCCTCAAATCCATAGCATCGAACAAAAGTGAAGTTTTGGCACGAGTACCAATCACCCCAATTGTGATTGACCTTTGGATTTTGGTGCTTGTGAGGCCTAAGAAACTTCTTAACATCCTCCAAAAATGATCCTTGCCAAGGCTCACCAAAGAGCAAGAAAACTGGTTTGACAAAGAACTCCTCAAATTTGAGGTAATGAGAATGCACAAACGTGTAATCCCAAAGGGAAACCCATAATTGCACTGGTTTCTCCTTTCCATCTTTCCCAACTATATTCACATTCAATTCTTCCAGCCATAACCCTCTAAGTCTCCCATAAAATAAAATGATGTGCATTAACAATGAGTAGTGCTTGAAATATTTGTTTGGATTGCCTTTCAGGTTTAAGAAACCTTCATGCAATCTGTATATGGTGAAAAGTGGAAACAACAATGTTGAAAAACTAAATGAATTCAACCACAAAAACCCTAGCCTAACAACAACAAAGATCCACCATAACATATGAAGATTACCTAAGACAATGCAAATCAAATGAAATCACAAAGATTATACCATCACATGTCCAATAGGGTTTGGATCTCCATTCTTCCTATCTCCATTGATCTTGCCTGATATATTTGCTCTCAGATTTTATGTGCACAAGAGCTCAACAAAGAACGGAAATGTGGTTGCAAGTAGGATCGCATATGAAAAGCGTAGTGTAGTCAAGTAGTCAACGGGGCTTTGATAATGAAGGAAGCATCTCCTTATATAGAAGACACTATATGAAATGGAGGGATAAGATTGAGATGTGTAAAAGGAGGTCAGCTATGATTAGAGGGTAGGTAAAAGAAAATAATAAAATGAAAGGGTAGGTAGTGTATGAATTAAGAGACGAATGACATGTGTCATGGGTAGAAAATGCTAATGAATTAATTAAATAAATAAAGATTTATTTAATTAATAGAAGAAATGGGATCAATTAAATAAATAAGATGTTTATTTAATTTAAGAAAAGGATAATTTAAATAAAAAAATGTATTTATTTAAATGAGAAATAAGGCTAGAAGAGGATAAATGAATTAATTAAATAAATAAAGATTTATTTAATTAATAGAAGAATTAGACTTAGATAATTAAATAAATAAAGATATTTATTTAATTAGACATGACAATTTTAGGTGTCTACATTTTGCCCCTCTTTGAGACAATGCGGCTTGTCGCGTTGTTTCAAAGAAGATAAGATGAACTGATACAAAGTTGCCCCAAGATGGGAATGATATGCCCCCTCGAGAGATTGGATAAAAATGTCTGGAAAGATCATAGACAATCTCTCGATAAGAAAGAATGGCTAGAATGGACTGACCAGATAAAGTGACAGAGTCACGAGATAATGAAGATTGACTCGGGAAACGAGGGCTAGGGTAAGCTATAAAATAGACCACGAGGGGAAAACATCCTCATTGTCATCTACACCTTCAAGAGATCAGAGTGCAGAGCAAGATAGAGAAGCAACAGTTAGCAACGATGGCAATGATTCACAGATTTGATCGCGTTCGTCGATTTTAGAGGCCAGTAGAGGCAGGAGAGCCAGTAAGTACCACAAAACCTCCTTGTACTTTGTTGCATTTATTGTTGTCATTAATGCATGCTAGATAGGGTAATAAATGCGCTCTAGGATAGGGTCCAAAAAATGTCAAAAATGTCCAGGCCCGTCTGCGTTGGTGCCAGGTGCGTCTATGCTCGCTATGTGCATCTGCGTTGGATACAGTCGCGTCTATGTCATGTAGGCGCGTCTATGAAATTTAAGCATGTCTGTGGAAGGGAGGCGCGTCTGTGAAGAGCATAGGCACGTCTATGTTTTTTAGGTGCATCTGTGCAAGGCAGGCACGTCTATGCAATCTATAAGCGCGTTTATGTCATGAAGGCATGTTTATGTCTTCAAGGTTAAATCGGAAAGTCTGTGATGAACATACGCTATCGATTGGATAAGTTGCTGAGAGGATACACTCAAGCAGGTCCTCTTAGGGAAGACTAGGATAGGTCAAGGCACTTTGTGATGAACAGTGAGTACCAAGACATAGAGAGTACTTTGTGATGAACAAGGAGTACAAATATGAGCAGCACTTTGTGATGAACAAGAAGTGCAAATGTGAGCAGCACTTTGTGATGAACAGGGAGTGCAAAACACGTAGTACTTTGTGATGAACAGGGAGTACCACTAGGATAGAAGCAACACTTTGTGATTTACAGTGAGTGTCACTAGGATAGAGTACCATATGTATGTAGATAAAAAGTAGCATTTTGTGATGAACAGTGAATGCCACTATGACTGACATGATTGATTTTCTTGACTGCATGAGTATTTTCCTATGCTGGAGTCGCGAGAGAGATTCCCATCGACTCAAAGGTTACGACCTAAGTTGACATTCGAGGACAGGGCTGCCATTAAGGGCATGGGCCTGAGACATATTCTGTATGTGCCTGAGTTTCAGGCAAACATGGTTTTGCTGACTGCACTGGCTGAGAGATGGCACTCTGAGACTTGCACGTTCCACTTGTCGATGGGGGAGATGACAATCACCCTGGAGGATGTATACAAGATTCTATGGGTACCAATCGATGGGGAGCTGGTTCCTTATGATCAAGACGGAGACAGGGATGCCCTAAGACAAGTGTTCCAGGATCCAGGATTGGAGATGAGGGCAGGACACGTGGCTTGGGACACCATGACAGCTATAGGATTAGCGCTACTAGTAGTGCTAGGGGGAGTGATCAGTGGGTTCCTGTGTCTAGACATGGTGACACGAGGGTTGGCTATGGGCTGGGGGAGCACCTTGGAGACACTGGTTACACAGCACACCCGATATGCTTGGGGACCGTGTGTGTTGGCACACTTGTATTATGAGCTGCATCAGTGTGTGTACCATGAATTAGTGGGATTGGGCTGCGGAGTGACATTGCTACAGGTGTGGGCATACGAGCATCTGCTAGTGACATGACCGATACACTTCAGGGGTAGGGGCCATGGATGCAGTTTTGTGAATTTGTACGATACGATCACCTTGCAACCATGGATTGGTAGGTTGGAGTACTGGCATCGAGTCTTGGATGAGATCGACATGGTGATATGGAGGTCGTACCTGGGATGCGAGCAGTGGGAGGATGATGTAGTAGAGCTACCCTACACCTTCCGGAGTAGGTATCTGATTGGGCGGATGCCCTTTGTACTGGAGAGGCAGCTGATTGACAGAGTGGGTAGGCTATTTGGTAGGATCCAGTGGATGCCACGGGGTTCTGGTATGTACGCGCAGACTGTCAGGGATCAGGGACACTTTGGGCTGTTGCTATCATATGATTAGGCTGTTACACAGCTAGTGGAGATGATGCCCTTACCCTGGGACATATGGCCAGAGATCTAGGATGTCAACATGGATGCAGAGTACACAGCGTATTGGGCTGAGCATCCATTCCCATGCTTGATAGATCTAGGAGAGTCGCTAGACGGAGATGGTGGTGGGGATGGTGATGATGATGGAGATGATGGGGGGAGAGGCCAATGGAGGAGGCAGGGTGTAGTTGGAGAGAGGAGGGTGGCACCACAGAGGGAGGGTGGAGAGGACAAACAGGCTCGGATTGTGAGGGGTCGCGGTGGATTGCCACTATAGGTGCTAGCAGCATAGGGTCCCAGACAGGTGTAGGGACAGGAACAGAGGCAGGTACAGGCACAAGGATAGGCACCCATACAAGGGGAGCCACAGGAAGAGGTACAGGGGGCCGAGGCGGAGGGGGATGAGCTGGTTGAGCTAAGGGAGATCTGCCAGGGACAGGCAGATGAGATCCAAGAGCTGGAGAGGGAGAGGGATGGACTGAGGAGATAGCTTAGAGATACTGAGCAGGAGTGGGACCAGGCCATTCAGTGCTACACAGAGGCTGAGACAACACTGAGGGCTGGGAGGTAGGAGGCAGAGGACACAGGGGCTGGATATGCCTATGTCCTGCGGGTAGGAGAGGAGATAGGCTACTGGCGGGATCTATATTATGGTGCAGTGCCACTAGATCAGCGAGTGAGGAGCTTTCGTAGACCATCGCAGACAGCGACAGCTATGGGAGGGAGCCAGAGGCGACAAGCGTCCAGTGGTGGGGTTATGGGTCCTCCACCACCACCAGATAGAGGGGACATGAGAGATGATCCTGAGGCAGGTCCTTCCAGGGCTCAGATTCCATCGAGGCCAGGCGGCTCTGAGGGAGGGAGTTCATCATAGCCGTAGAGGGCTCCCTATGTATCAGTATTGTACCATTTTGTATTATGATGTACTTCTGCGGGTGATTGTAGCCATATGATTTTGACATCATTGTATCATGACACTTTTGATTATATATATATGAGAGATGATTCTTTGTGGCAGCTATATGCATGTGTACCTATGTGATGGTTATGTCATGGATGTATGTTTCTATGTGATGGTTATGATATGGATGCAAATATGTACATGATGAAATGCCATATTTTTGTTGTTTTGTGTTTTATATGTTATGCATATGCAAATGTGAATGTATGAAATGCCAATGAATATGATATTGCAAATGATTATTTACATGATGAGAATGTAAAATGTGCTAATATGTGTTGTGTGCAGGATGTGATGCAATTGTGATATCTATATGTATGTATGAAATGGTAATATGTGGTAATGCAGGTGCAACTACATGAAATGCAAATGATTTTGGCATGTCATTATACTCAGTCATGTGATAACTGGCTACACGGACTCAAGAAGGACATGGAGGTCAATCAAGAAATGGGGATGGAAGATAGAAGATATGAAAGTGAAAGAGCTTCTTGTGCGTTATCATCATTGAGCTTTATTATTGCAAGTAGGTTATGACAATCAAGACATATGTTTGACACAGAAAGTCATTGTACCTATTTGCATGGAGATAAGATAGTCACAAACAAGGAATGCCCCAGTTCATACTAGACTCACTGTATCCTCATATCCTTGGACAAGTCATAGCTTTACTAAGAGACAATCCATAGACAGCAAATACAAATAGGTGACGATACCCCATCCTCGCCTTTCTAGTCAAAGACATCCTGGAAATAAAATCTCTAGTCAGAGACATCCTGGAAAAGCTAAAAGGCATGTCACCAAAAGATAAAATCAAAAGAAAACCAAGACTCGACACCAACATCCATTGTAGTCCTCAAATTTAGTGTCTCTTGTCACTTGTATAAGTCGTATTTGATTGTGGTCACAATGTTTACTTTCACAAAAAGGATAGATCGCACTGAACCATATGTTGTCTGAGTCTGTTGAAAGATTTGATTTGTTGAAACCCATTGTTGCTGCTGTGTCTCATTTGAAACTAACTGAATCCATGAAACTGATACGTTATTGCAGAGAAGACGTAACTTTATTGCAGATTGTCAATGCAAATGCTGCTTTATTGCGGATTGTGCACAAATAGACTGAAGAAAAGTGGAAGAAACTATACTCCTCGAAACATGTGATGCTCTCAGTTCCACAGCCATCACTAGACGTAGGATTTGCCTTAGCCACAGATAGGAGCTGATTTATTATGAATGGAAAGGGGTGAAAAGGGAGGTTTATTATGAATGGCTAACCAATCTTGGCTAGATCAATAACAAGCCATGATGGGAATGGGTAAGTTTATTATGAATGGATAGGATGTGAGTGTGTGCAAAGTGAAAGGATGAAAGTGAATCCTGAAGGAGGGAGGAGCAATGTCTCTACGCATGGCACTGGTGACCCAGTTTTCACCATGGTACTTGCCCAGGGCGCCACTGAAGTGGTTTTCACCATTGGATGAAATTATTTCTCTGTTTTTCAATTATTATTTTTTGTGTCACAAGGCGCCTGTTTGCCAGGTTTTCACCAAGTAATGATTTTTATGTTTTTATGATTTTTTTGTATTTTTGAAATTTTTGAATTTTTTTTTGTATTTTTGAATTAGGATACTTTGAAGAGCTATGTGTAGACCCTACGAAGGTGCATGTTGTTGATAGGATCCTCTAAATGTTCACCCTCTGTGGTTGAGAGATGATATGCCCTAGATCCATATGCTACTGTAATGATGTAAGGACCAAGCCAGTTTGGTTCGAACTTGCCCTTCTTCTCTCTGTCTTGCTGATTTTTGGGGTTTTCTCTGAGAACTAAGTCACCTACCTCAAATGTGTGAGGGTTGACTTTATGATTGTAGCTGCATTGTTCCTTGACTGAATGATGTGTAGCTCGAATGACTATCTTCCTTGATAAAGGAACTGAGATAGAATTACTAGTGTGTGGACTACACAGGTCCGTATGCATGTCACCTAAAGAAGTTTGGGCATCCCTAATAACAAAGTCCTTCAAGGAAGCTCTATTAAAGGTCCATGATGTATCACCAAAAGGGAAAGGATGTGTAGAACAAGTGGATGAGTGATGAAGGCTTATGATTGTGAAAAGAAGTGAAAGTAGGATGACATGATGGAGACTTAGGATCAACAAATATGCTTTTTGATTTGAAATTTTAGAACTTTTGCCCCCAGTTATTTTGATATTAGGGGAGATCAACTCTTTTTCTTTTTCTTTTATAGGAGTTTTATCCTTGACTTTGATTTTTTCAGAGTCCAATAGCTTTTGATTTTGATTTAGAATAAAGGACTTTTCTTTATTTTTGACTTGTAGATTTTTCTTTTCAAAGCTTGATTTTTGATCCCCAATAAGTAAGGGCTTTTGTGATTCTTGTTGATCCAAGTTTGGAAGTGGAGTGGAAATGGAATGAGTGGATGATATGGTAAAGATATGTGAGTTTTCAAGAGGGCTAGCGATACGCTCAATAGATTCTTCATTGGAACCACTCTTAGGACTATTGATATCAAGAGTTGCTTGCACCACTAGAGGAGATTTGCATTCAGACTTAGTAGCCACAACACTAGGTGGTTCACACCCAATTCCTTGCAAATTGTTTATAGATTGTTCATGTTGACTGAATACCTTAGGAGATAGTGGGAGTTGATCAACATGGAAGATATACTCACCACATCCCATGTCTTTAAACTTGAACTTTTCTTTGATCTCTGCTTGTTTTGATGTAAAAGCTTTCAAGGATTCTGGATCCACATATGTCAATGAAGGAATAGCCTCTCGATTGGCTGGAATTGTTATTTCTGATCTAGGTCGCAGATTGTTGCAATACATGAATGGATTTGGGTCAGCTTTGACAGTCACTTCAACTCCATTGTGAGGAAACTTGATACGTCGATGATATGTAGATGGGACTGCACTCATCTCATGAATCCAAGGACATCCCAAAAGTATGTTGTATGTGAGATCTAAATCAAGGACTTGACAAACCACATCCTTTGTAACTAGCCCAACTCTAAGAGGTAAAATGACTGTGCCCTTGGATGAGCACTCTTCATCATCATATGCTTTGACGGTAATTTTGTTTATAGAATTCACAACTTTATCTAAATATCCCAATTGTTTAATAGTGCTCAATGTACAAATGTTTAGACCTGCTCCTCCATCTATCAGGACTCGTTTTATTCAATGTTTGTGTATGAAGGCTTCAATGTGTAAAGGTGCGTTATGCGGCTGACTTATGGAGGCGTCGTCAGCTTCTGTGAATGCAAGAGAGTGTGGAATGGAAAGGTATCCCACCATGGCTTGAAACTGGTCCATGTTCAGATTAGTAGGAATGACAGTGTCTCTCAAGATTTTGTCAAGAATAGCTTTATGTGCGGGGGATATGCGTAAAAGCTCAAGGATGGAAATAAGCGTGGGTGTCTTCCCCAACTGTTCTATAAGGTCATACTTAGGTTTGGTTGATGAGGAAGCGGTGTTTTCAGCTGGAGCACCTTGCAAAGTGAATTTATCTCGACAAGTTGTAATATTACATTCAGAGGTAGGTTCGGAAGAATATCCAATTCCTTTCAGAATGATCTTGGGTCTCTAGGTAGAATTTTTAGGGGTTTTGTCCTTGATGATAATGGTAGAGACATAATTATCCATTGAGATGTGATTGATAGTTGAATCATAGTTATAAGATGCTCTAGTATAGTTGGTCTAGTCATCTATGGCTGCAGCTTTTCCCTTGTCATGCTTTGGGAATGGTTCCTTAAACATTTCATGTTCTTGATTGGATGAGTGTCCTTCAATCTCAATGTCACCTCTATCAATGAGATCTTGTATGATGTTCTTCAGTTGATGACAATTTCCTATTTTATGGCCCTTTCTCTTATGGAATTCGCAATACTCATCATCATTCCACCAATTTTGTTTAACCTTTGGCTCATATGGAGGAAAATCTGGAACTGTGATAACTTTGTTTGCCACTAGGTTCTTGAAAACTGACTCAAGTGGTTCTCCCAATGGAGTGTACTTCCTTCATGATCTGGAAGTTGTTTGAGTATTCACTTGATTGTTTGTAGAGCTTGATCCTGAAAAAACAATTTTGGGTCGCACTGTATTGGCATCAACAACACCATCATTGATTGTGTTCTTGTTTTTATTCCAAAATCTTGGCTTATCTTTTCCTTTAAAGTCATCTTTGTTTTCCTTGAATATCTTAATGACTCCTTGTTCAATTAGGACCTTTTCTGTCGCTAAGCCTTTTTCAATGACATCCTTTAAGGTGGACAAAAAAGCTTTCCTAGATCATAGCCAATGTCTTTGTTAACATTTTGGGTGAACATCTCTACCATTTGTTTTTGTGGAATTCCACAAGAGCATCTACTAGCTAGATTTCTCCATCTTTGTAAAAATGATGCAAAAGACTCTCCATCTTTTTTCTTGGTGTTGCACAAAGTAGTGACTGATATGTCTGTCTCTATGTTGTATGAGAAATGTTGGATAAATGCCTCTGCTAGATCACCCCAAGACTTAATTACAAGCGGGAGTTGGGAGAACCATTCCATAGCTTGATCACCTAAGCTTTGTGGGAATAATCTCATCAAATATGTCTCTTTTGTTGCTACCTCAATGCAAGCTATGAAAAACTATCTTATGTGTGCCTTAGGATCCCCTTTTCATCTATACTTATCAAATTTAGGCGTCACAAAGTGTGTAGGAAATGGAGGCATTGGAATGCTCTTGTCAAATGGATAAGGACATATGTCTCTCATTGTGTATGTTGGCTTTGGTGTATTTATGTCCTCCATTTTCCTTTGTAAGTCCCTGATTTGTTGCTCCAAATTGTTCTTAGGTGGAGATCGACTCCTTGGACCATACCCCATGTTTGAGGCACCAATTGGAGGAGGAGCATGTTGCATATATGGATGATATTGATCATACACATGTTCATATGGAGGAGGTCTATAATGATGCTGTGTATATGGACCACTTGATATAGATTCATGTCGAGGAACAAAATATCTGCTTTGTCCATGTATACCATACTCTACAGGCATGTCATGTTCTAATGTGTTGCCCCCAAATTTGACACGAGGTTTCCTTGTGTCCAAATTTTGAGCATGCCTTTGGATATCCAATTGCTTTGGTGGTTGATCCTTAGCACTGATATGTGATTGAGCATATTTTTCTGCATAAGACTTCCATAATGGTCTGTGAAGGTGAGTATCATATGCTTGGCCATGTGTGTATGGGACCTCTGGTTTTTGAAACAAAGATGATGGTGATTCAGGCACCATATGTGGTCCTCTATTGCCTCCATTATTAGGCCTCCTTTGATCCATGTTGGAGTCAGTTTTTTACAAAGGTTAATTTTCCATTATTTGAGACATGTCAAAATCATGAGGTATCTTAGCTCCACTTTATGCCATCACTTGTATGAAGTATTGTCTATCTCTCCTCATTATTTCCTCAACCAATCGATTGAAATGAGGATTCATAATGGTGTCTTCCACTTCTGCTGAAAGTACAGAAAAGTTGTCCATATTGTCATTGTGTGTATCATTGTTGTTTGTAGTGTCCATATTCTCAACATTTGGAATGTTTCTATAGGCATCCATGTTAGGTAATGTAGTATGATCAGAATTGAAAAAGATATCATTGTCATACTCATAGGAACTCATGTTTACGGACTCTTGAGCCTCTTTAGTTTCTCTCCTATATTTTTGGGAATGGGTTTCAACCATGAACTAGGTATTGACCAAGATGTTTGAGACTAGATGAAAATGAAAAGAGCATGGAAGACCAAGAGTTGGATGGAATGTAAATGAATCTGAGGTTTTGCTTGCAATGTCCAAAATGTAGGACCAAGTATGTATGTAGTAGAGTAGGTGTGACTTCCAAAGAGAGGATAGTTTCTCTTAATGAGTTTACTTGACCTTGACTCTAAGTAAGAACAAATGAGACCCAAAGGTGATAGACCTTGATGAGGGACCACTTAGCAAAGTGTTGTTGTATGTAGTGTGTTGACAAAGTATGATGAGGATAAGCAAGTGACCTTTCGACTCAAGTTTAGACAAATGAGAATGTAATGTAAGGTGTAAAGCAATGATGGACTATGTGAGACCCAAAGACAGGTTGAATGCTAGATGAAACCCTGGAGGAATAACCTAGGAAGCTCAAGAATTCCAAAACTAACTGTGTTTGTTTGCTGGACTGTAAAAGTTTTTCAATACTGAACATAGATGCACCTGTATACTGCACAGACGTGATTTCCTGACACGGATGTGGTTCTATTTAACACAAATGCAAGTCTGCGATTTTGTAAATGCAATGTTGATTCTGAGAACACATACGCGTTTTTGCCCTTCACAGACGTGGTTATACAACACAGATGCTATTATGTCAGACACAAATATGGTTCTGCA
Organism: Cryptomeria japonica; assembly: GCF_030272615.1. Lineage (NCBI taxonomy): Eukaryota > Viridiplantae > Streptophyta > Pinopsida > Cupressales > Cupressaceae > Cryptomeria > Cryptomeria japonica. Next base: position 591,435,671 of record NC_081412.1, on the reverse strand, counting down.
AAATTTGTGCAATTTTTTCCAATCTGTGAAGTTGTTTTGTTGTGACCAAATCTGACTGTTTGACTGTTTTTCATGACAAGAGGACACAGTGTTGATGAGGACTCAATGTTTGCAAGTGTCTAGACTCAAAAAATATGACTCAAAGAAAGTGTGTTGTTTGATGTAAAAATGTTTTGCATACACTTGAAGACACAAATGACACAATGTTTTGCTGTTTGGTCTTCAATGTTTTGAATGTTTCAAATAAGTCAAGCACAATTCTTATGGCTAGCCAAGACAATAATTGTTGATCCCACATGGGGTTTTACCCCCGAGGCTACGCTATTCAGAGCGGATACTTAGATGCTTGACCTCACTGGCTCCACCCTTGGCACTCACTTCTTGGGTCAGCCAAGCATCAGTCCCCACGAAAACTCCCCGTGGTGAACTTTGTATCTCTACTAAGAACCGTATGTGTGTGGGCCACTACCAGAGGTCTGACCTCCTGCCCCAACAACTAGAAGGATTTTGGCTTCTAAAACAAAAAAGTGCTAGTAAGGGCATCCGCTCATGTGGCCATACATGCGGCACTTTCAGCTCTATAAATACATAAGGCTCCCAGCCGGTAGGGGTTATGCCCTACAACTAATCAAATAAATTTGATCAAATGGGTTTATGGGGAGACATAGTGTCGGTATGAACTAATCAACACACGTTATCCATAGTTTTCACCATGAATATAGTTATTTATAGTGGTTTGGAAGAAGATGGCTTTTCTCTTGCTACCACTTGGGTCATTCTCTTCTCACTAGTAGTCCTAATGACCACACGGGAAGACATGCCCTCTAAAGATTAAACAAAAAGAGCCTATTGCTCAAGACACAAAAGACAATGGTTCAATTTTAGTGCACCAATTGAAGTGTTTGCTAGTCTATGAAAACAAGGCACACAATAAAAATCCAAAAACCCTTGCCAAGGACCTGCAACAAAGATTTGTTAGTAGTTTGGATTGTTTCAAATGATCACCCCTTTTGCAAGCACACAAGTTAGGTAAATTTTAGATCCAAAAGACTTTGTGAAATAGGGGCCTTCAACAAAATGATTTTTCTTTCAAGACAAGCTGCACCAATTTCGTTAGCTAGATCTACAAATGTTAGCTCAAAATAAACCAGATCTAAAAATAAAACCGAATGACTAAAAACTTGAATCAATCAAAATCTGAAATGTAAATAAGTATACACAGACGCGGTTATCCTAAACACAGACGCGGCTCTCTGATGCAGATGCACTTCTGTGAAACACAGACGCGGTTTCATAATGCAGACACGGCTTTTGGACACAGACGCGCCTAAAAACACCATAGACGTGACTAAAGAACACAGATGCGGTTTTCAGAATCTGCAAAAAATAAAATACTATCAAGGATGTAGACATGATCCAAGATGTTGCAAACGTGGTAGAAAACCATAAACGCGATCTGAAAGTATGCAGATGCGAAAATACCAAAATGTCGTCGAAAATGTCAGATCTGCAACTTCAAAATACAATATCTGCAACAAGGATGTTAAATGCAAAAGGAACAAGTCCCATCGGGCGTGCCAAAATGTATATGGTGAAAATGGATACAACAATAACAATATTGAAAGACTAAATGGATTCAACCACAAAACCCTAGCCTAACAACAACAAAGATCCACCATAACATATGAAGATTACCTAAGACAATGCAAATCAAATGAAAACACAAAGATTATACCATCACATGTCCAATAGGGTTCCATTCTTCCTATCTCCATTGATCTTGCTTGATATATTTGCTCTCAGATTTTATGTGCACAAGAGCTCAACAAAGAATGGAATGTGGTTGCAAGTAGGATCGCATATGAAAAGCGTAGTGTAGTCAAGTAGTCAACGGGGGTTTGATAATGCAGGAAGCATCTCCTTATATAGAATACACTATATGAAATGGAGGGATAAGATTGAGAGGTGTAAAAGGAGGTCGGCTATGATTAGAGGGTAGGTAAAAGAAAATAATAAAATAATGAAAGGGTAGGTAGTGTATGAATTAAGAGATGAATGACATGTGTCATGGGTAGAAAAGGCTAATGAATTAATTAAATAAATAAAAATTTATTTAATTAATAGAAGAAATGGGATCAATTAAATAAATAAGATATTTATTTAATTTAAGAAAAGGATAATTTAAATAAATAAATGTATTTATTTAAATGAAAAATAAGGCTAGAAGAGGATAAATGATTTAATTAAATAAATAAAGATCTATTTAATTAATAGAAGAATTAGGCTTAGATAATTAAATAAATAAAGATATTTATTTAATTAGACATGACAATTTTATGCAATCTATCCACTAGGTAAGAGGCCAAGTCAAATGCCCTAGGCTCATGCCTCTGAACTTCTGTTGCCAGAACAAGTGGTCCTATGTTTGCCACATCAGGCACTTCAACTCCTCCCACCTGACCACAAGCCATATATGTATATTGCAGATACTTCTTAAAAATAGTCATTTCATATGGAGGACCTTCTTCCTCTGTTAGCCTCCCCTTCTTTGCTTTATGGACAGCGAGGTTCCAGCCCTGGTATGTAGTGTCCATCTTCCTGTACTCTTCTTCCAAATCTACAAAAGATAAAGGCAATTCCGCCTCCAAATCTACTACAAAAACTTCCTGAATTGTAGCCTTTGCAAAATGCACTAGACCAGTCCCATTAGGCAACATAATGCATCGCTTGTTTGCATTATAATTTCTCACTATAAGCTTCAACAAATCAATGTTCACAAACACATTGGGTACTACAAGTTTACCGAGACCCATTTTCCATGGGTTTGAAATTGACGTGGGGTCATCCCTGCGGAAGTAATGGAAAAGGAACAAATTGTGCCCTCGCACTATGGTGAATATATCCCCAATCTCTCTGTATCTATCCTCTAACTGCTCGAAGATAGGTAAATTTGTCTTAGCTCTGCGTGACCTAGCTCCTGGAGAACCCATTTGGTCTATCATGTTCTGATTCAGCTTTCTACCCGATTTCTTTGTTGCGGTACTGGATACTTCGGCAGCTTTTCACTTCCCTTTTGAGCTTGACCCCTCGATTTCTGCAAATTATTTCACTCTATAGTCAGTGACTCAGAAATTTTCTCAGTAAGCACTTAATATCTTTCTACAATTAAGTCATGAGAAATGCTTCTCTACAATACCAATATTGGCTATTTGGGACAGATTTGCAGACAATTTTTGTAATTGATTATTGCAATCTTTGACAGATTTGCTTCGTGCGGCAACAAATGTACTCAATTTACCCTCAATTTATGCATTTAATGATGGAAACTATGTTGTCACGGTCCTTCTCATGGCTCCTCTTCTCATTACGAAATCCAACGGCTAATCGGTGACACTCCTCCCAATGATTCGAATGTTTGGTGCCGATTGTTATTACTTTACCACTATTCTCTTTTTGATCGGAACAAACTACCCTGACCCACTTATCGGGTCTCGGAATAGCTATTTTTTCTTTATCTCGATGGTTCATCATTTCATCTATTCTAGCTCCAAAACAGACCTCTTGTACAGCGTGTTAGTGATAGGTTAGTCAATCACAACCGTTAAATGCAAAATCGATGATGTAAAACGCGCGACTAACATGCATGTTATTCAATCCATACTATCTATCTAAACGTTTAAGGGTTTTGAAATTTACACTTTTTATGTCTTTCTATTTCTATGTTACTTTTCCACTTAAGTGGAAGGGTCAGTGCATCGTGAGGGGATCCCCCCTTTACTTTTTGCCTTAGGCAGGTCTCTATTAATGTTTTATTTTGCGCCCTTTTCCTAAGTTTTTATTTCTTTCTTGGATCCCGTAAAAACCGTGCAAGTTCTCATAGATCCAACGGTGTGCGTGAATTCGCAAAGGAAAATAGCCCAAACTTTACCTTTCGCGAAGTAGTGAAAAGAGTGGCAGGCCCGCCCTTGGTTAAAAACTGCGCATCTCAAAGACAATCTAATGGTTGGTGGTGTTTCACATGAAAAAAATGTGCGGAGTTTACCTTTCACAAAATAGCGAAAAGATTGGCAGACCCCGATTGGTGGAGCATAAAGAATGAGGGTTAATGGACGATATCTTCCGGTTGATCCAATGGCCCACATTGTTTCGTAGCTGTTAATTGCAAAACCATTCAACGGTGTAAAATGTGCGACTAACACGCATGTTAGTCAATCCGTAGTTTCATTTTGGAGCCAGAATAAATGCGTCCTTAAGGTAATTTGTCATGGTTAAGTAAAACACGTGGCAGTCATGGATGAATAAACGGCTGACACATAAGAGCTATATAAGGCAAGTGGATTTCGTGCAGAGGGCCCACTTCAAAGGATAAAGAATGGTAAAGGTTGCACATCTCAAAAGAGATCCAACGATGAGCGCTATTTTGCAGCCCGAAGATGCAAGGTTTTTAAACTTCGCGAAATAGCGAAAACCATTAGCGTTCAGGACTTCATACGGCTAGTGAAAAGGATTAGCAATCACTATGAAGAGTAAAGATTGAGCGAATGCACAGTTTTTAATCTTCATGAAATAGTGAAAAGCCAGGACAATGACATTTCCTTTGTGGTCCGTTGGAGCTTTTTTTAAAATTCAATATGGATTAATGTCGCAATTCAATGCTCTATTGCCCTATTAAGCCTCACATCAACGGAATTTTAGTATAATTTCAAGGAATTCTGCAGACAAACCATTGCGCAGAGTGAGTTTCTTCAAGCAACAAGTAAGTTGTGCACTCATTTTGAAAGTTACAGTTCAAATTGGTTTCATCGAGTGTTTAAATTCTTAGAGGTCTATTTGAGTTTTAAATTGAAATAGCTATAATTCAAGATGGCACCACGAAGAGATTTCAGAGGGAAAGTGAATTATCAGAATAGAGCTATATGTGATGATTTCTTGGAACAATTAACCATGTCTACAAATGTCGCTACTAAGATCAGAGAATTATTGCCCAAGGCCCCCCATTTGAGAATTGGAGATGGTTTGTATGACAAAGGGAACTAGTTGAGGGATTCACAGATAGGGATATTAGGGCTGGGACTTTTCAAGGTGGGTTTTGGCCAGAGACATTCCTCTGCTCCAATGAACAGTATATGGGAATTAGATGTGGGAAAGCTCATAGTCCCTGGGGTTTTTATGGATGTAGATTTATTAACCCAGGTTGCAAATAATTATGACCCTATTGCTAAATGTGTGAGAAATGTGAATGGGGGAGCCTTAATTAAGATTAATGATGATAAGTTTAGGAAGGTGTTTAAGCTAAGTGAGGTATCAAACTACTTAGAGCCTATCAATTTTGATACACTTGCACAGGTCTACAATGTGCAGAGAGATCACCTCAGGAGCGGCCCTTTGAAAGAATTCTTTGTCAAAATAGGAGGGTTAACTATTATAGGCCCTAGTACCATGGAACCCTTCTCTCTGAATTTGTTTACTCTAAGGGCTAAAGGCATGTACTGGTCACTTTGTTAGATTTTTGGGGAAGATGCTGAAACCACTATGCCAACTCACTATATGCTAATGATAGCATAGATCTTAAACCCCTCTCTGGCAGTAACGTTTGATTATGCACCTTGTCTCACTGATGCAATCCATGCAAGGCTGATAGGGATTAAAAATGGTAAGGTGTTGATTACTTCACTAATGAAATGGATCTGGTTAAGGAAAAGGATGGTGAAGAGATCCCTGTCCAATTATGGAGCACAATTTTGTCTTGGGATAGAGAGGATGCCAGTTACTTGAAGTTTGACAGATGCTTTGCATCTAGGCTTAGGATTCTCTTGTCCCAACAAAACCCTAGGATCCCTAAGGCCCTCCTACAGTTCGTTAGGCCTAAAGAATTTGCTGAAGGTATCAAGATTGTGCACAACTTGGGTGATGTATATTTATACCCTGTCTCTATGGTGTTTAGAGTTTATGGATTCAGAGGAACTCCATATTTGCTTCCTTATCAAGTCCCATTGAAGATAGGAATTGCAGAGATCCTGAGGCAAATCGGGGGTGTCCAAGAGGCAGAGTTAACAAATAGGGGAAAAGGGACCATTTTCCCAACCATCACCATTGCTCATCAATTTGTAATTACCAAGGGTGGCTGGAAACACTTTGACGATTTCTTTCGACCATATAGGTTTCCTACTGCAGTATCAAGATTTGCTGACCCTGAAGATTTCTTCAATGGTATGTTCAGAAAGAGAGCAGTATGTAAAGGTAGACCACATCAGTTCCATTTTCCTGAGGATCTGATCAGAAATGAATTCAATCTAGATGAGCAAGAATTGAGAAAACAAAAATGGGTAGCATACAAGAAGGCTCTTGATTTTATTCACCAATTTGATGGTGGTTATGATCCTCTGTCTAGCTTTACTCCCTTTGAGGAGAAAATTAAATTCTTAATTCTTTATTTTGAACACCTAATGCAGACATTGAAGGAGAAGAGGGAGGTTATAATGAGGAATGATCCTGAAAGAGCTAAGTTGGTTTTAGCCAAGCCTGCCTTTGCCAAGTTCATCCCTCTAGGTGATTATGTGATGCATAAGAAGCCAACGTATAGCGTGCTAGTGCTGGTAATTGGGGAGCCCTCAACTTCCAAAGGAAAGAGAGCAATAGAAGATGTCACTGACATCCAAAACTCCCCTAAAAGGCAAAGGGTAGGCAAAGAGGTGCAAACAGGTGAACCTCTGTACTCTCCCTCCCAATCCCCTATCCATGTGGGAGATGAACGGGTAGCGGTAGAGCAATTGTTGCAGTTAGGAAGTCTCAGGGAGATTGCCTACACTTATAAGGAAACACAAGAGGGAATGCCTAAAGAGCCACCGAGTGCTGAGATGAATTTGGTTGCAGATGAGTTCAAAGGAAAGGAGGTAGACCTTGCTATCAAACAAGCCAGTGAGGAGTTCCTGGCTGATAATAATTTTGTTACAATAGGGTCCTTTATGCAATTTGTTTGGAAACAAAACATTGACCAATTTAAGGCAAGATGTGAGAAGAAAAAGAATGAGCAACCCCACAAAGATGCAAATACAGTGGAGGAAGAGGTGAAGCAAGAAATGATGGCAGAATTCAAAGCCATTACTCCTGAAAAGGGGAGAGAAATGGTGTCAAAGGCTGGTGTTTTAATCCTTCCTAAATGGGACATAGCAGATGCCTTACTGCTTGAAGCAATAAGGAAAGAAACCAAGCCCCTAGAAGGAGTGTCATTCAGTAAGGATAATGCTACTTTGGTTATGTGGTCCCTAGAGAGGGATGAGAGAAGAAGGACGAAGGACACCTCAGTTTATAGCTACCTAGGAGGTATGATAGTGAAGAGAGTCCAGGACACTAGAGTGGTGGAAGCTGCGAGCACAGTTCAAGAAACTACAAAATTCAGTGTGGCAGTGGCTGAGAAAGAAGCTAAGGAGAGAGTTGATCTCCAGGTAAAACTAGAAACAATTTTAAAGGCTTATAATGAGGCCAAACGAAAGATAGCCAACCGAGATAGCATCATTGCTAGTTTACAAAGTGGATTCGTAGGGCAGTACCAGAAAGGTGACTCCTCTACTTTAATGATTGCATCTTCTCCAGCAAGACCCCCACCCACCAGTCCCATCATTGAATTTCCCCCTTCTCCTATGACCTCTACTTTCCAAGCAACTGAAACCATAGAAGATGAGATAGAAAAGTTTAAACAGGCTTGGGCCTTTGTTGCAAGCAACTATGAAGAAAAGGTCAGAGGTACAATTTTGAAATTTGCTGACTCAGTTATAGCCTCTATTGTATACATTTACATGAAAAGAATTTTGAATATTTTGACTGATTTGAAAGAAGATAAGGCCACATTAGAGCCAATTCTGAATAAGTGGATGCCTAGGGGAGTGGAGTTGGAACTTATGTGTTCATCTCATGTAGAGGTAGAGGCTGATGCCAATATCAAATCCACTTGTGAGTTAATAAAAGGGATGACTGGATTAGCAGAAGAAAGGGTAGGTGTGAACAGAAAAGCCCACATATATAGAAAAGAATGTTATGATCATAAGTATGAGTTGTTTCCCAGGGGTTTTGTTGGTCCAAATCAGCTCAAAGAGGAAAAGGCATGGCTTGATGAGTTGGGGTATAACTTGTCTGAGAGGGTAAATGACATCATTAATACAAATGACACATGTTTATTTATTAAGACAATTGAGGAGATTGAGAAAGAAAAGTCACATTACGGTTTTATGGAGAGCGAGGTTGGGCAATTAAGAATCACATGGAAAAGGCTAAATAAGATGAAAAAGAAGATTGTTAGCTTCTCCTGGCCAAGTGATGACATGTTCAAAGAGTGGAAAAACAAATATGCAGTACAAGAAGAGGAAGTCCCACAACAGTTAGAAGATGTTGTAGCGCAACAAAAAACTTAAAAGGCCATTAGGAAATAAAATTATTGTATTTTTCTTTCCTTTCAAACGGGAATCATGGATGTAACAAACTTTTCCTAGGAAAGTCCGAAGCTTGTTTGCATCCATATTGTTAAAAATGGATACCAGTACTTAGAAAAAATCATCACAAGAATTTGTAAAGAAACTCTGTTGAAATATAACTAGGGTGTTTCTGGTTCTCTATGGAATTACCTTGAGTCATGTAAAATTTTCAAAATGAATATAAATATACAGATGAAAGTTTGAGGCCTAAATCTTCTTTGTCTTCTGGTGTGCATTCATTAGTTTTATTGAGGTGATGAAGTCCATTGGTTTTTAGCATTGGTTTACTGTTGATCTCAATTTAAAAGTGTGAAAGTATTCGCAACAGGTATACCCACCTGAGCTTTGGATAAGGTCAAAGTGTAGAAGGTTTTGTTGAAACCTTGTTATATGTTAGTCTAGAATTCTATTTTCTTGGTGTCATCTTTATATACAAACAGAGTGATTAAACCATTAATAGAGAGGAACATGAAGGAATTAGAATTTGAGAACAACACTCCTACCACTTACCATGGTCCTATCAGCTAAAGCTATTCTGGCTCCAAAATAGACCTTTTCTACAACATGTTAGCGACATGTTAGTCAATTGCAACCGTTCATTACAAAATCAACGGTGTCACATGTGCGACTAATACGTGTGTTATTCAATCCGTTCTGTCGTTTTGGAGCCAGAATGGACGCATTCCTATCGGGTCTAGGCATAACATAAAAGTTCTTCTTCTGACATCTCGATGAATCCCCATTTGATGCTCTCTTTATCGGTATAACTCACACCAATACTCTAGACCATGCTTCAATCTTCATCGGGGGTCGGAATAACCCTTTTTATTCCTCCTGAAATCCTGATGAATTCTCGATGCACTTTTGTGTTATATGCTTCCGAGTTCTTTTATCAACATACATAATATCGATGGCTCAGCCTTCTGATTCTCTAAGCATCTTTCCTTTACGAAACAACATGGGCTATTGGATCAACCAGAAGATATTGTCTGTTAACCCTCATTCTTTAGGCTCCACCAGCCAGGGCCCGCCAATATTTTCATTGTTTCGTGAAAGGTAAACTCCGCATATTTCTTTCATGTGAAACACTGCCAACCATCAGATCGTCTTTGAGATGCATGGTTTTTAACCAAGGGCGGGCCCGCCACTCTTTTCGCTACTTCGCGAAAGGTAAAGTTTAGGCTATTTTCCTTTGCGAATTCACGCACACTATTGGATCTACAAGAACTTGCATGGTTTTTACGGGATCCGAGAAAGAACTAAAAACTTAGGAAAAGGGCACAAAATAAAACATTAATAGAGACCCGCCAAAGGCAACAAAAGTAAAGGGGGGACCCCTTCACGACAGACCAACCCTTCCACTTAAATGGAAAAGTAACATAGAAATAGAAAGACATAAAAAGGGTAAATTTCAAAACCCTTAAACCTTCAGACAGATAGTATGGATTGACTAACACGCGTGTTAGTCACGCATTTTACACTGTCGATTTTGCAGTTAACGGTTGCGATTGACTAACCTATCACTAACATGCTGTATGAAAGGTCTGTTTTGGAGCTAGAATAGATGAAATGATGAACCATCGGGATAAAGAAAAAATAGCTATTTCGAGACCCGATAAGTGGGTCGGGGTAGTTTGTTCCGATCATAAAGTGAATAGTGGTAAAGTAATAACAATCGGTGCCAAACATTTGAATCATCGGGAGGAGTATCGCCGATTCGCCGTTGGATTTCAAAATGAGAAGAGGAGCCATGAGAAGGATCGTGACAACATAGTTTCCATCATTAAATGCATAAATTGAGGGTAAATTGAGTTTTAAGGTTTAAGGGTTTTGAAATTTGATAGTATAAAACGCGCGAATAACACGCGTGTTAGTCAATCCATACTATCTGTCTGAAGGTTTAAAGGTTTTGAAATTCAAGTGTGTAAAACGTGCGACTAACACGCCTGTTAGTCAATCCATACTATCTGTTTGAAGGTTTAAGGGTTTTGAAATTCAATGGTGTAAAACACGCGACTAACACGCGTGTTAGTCAATCCATACTATCTATCTGAAGGTTTAAGGGTTTTGGTTTTGAAATTCAACGGTGTAAAATGCGCGACTAACACGCATGTCAGTCAATCCATACTATCTGTCTAAAGGTTTAATGGTTTTCAAATTCAATGGTGTAAAACGCGAGAATAACACGCGTGTTAGTCAATCCATACTATCTGTCTGAAGGTTTAAGGGTTTTTTAATTCGACTGTGTAAAACACATGACTAACATGTGTGTTAGTCATTCCATACTATCTGTCTGAAGGTTTAAGGGTTTTGAAATTCAACTATGTAAAACGTGCCACTAACACGCATGTTAGTCATTCCATACTATCTGTCTGAAGGTTTAAGGGTTCTAGTTTTGAAATTCGACGGTGTAAAATGCGTGACTAACACGCGTGTTAGTCAATCCACACTATCTGTCTGAAGGTTTAAGGGTTTTCAAATTCAACGGTGTAAAACACAAGAATAACATGCGTGTTAGTCAATCCATACTATCTGTCTGAAGGTTTACGGGTTTTGAAATTCGACTGTGTAAAACACGCGAATAACATGCATGTTAGTTATTCCATACTATCTGTCTGAAGGTTTAAGGGTTTTGAAATTCGACTGTGTAAAACGTGCCGCTAACATGCGTGTTAGTCATTCCATACTATTTGTCTGAAGGTTTAAGGGTTTTGAAATTTACCCTTTTTATGTCTTCGAATCTAGGCTGAAGCTATTCTGGCTCCAAAATAGACCTTTTGTACAACGTGTTAGCGACAGGTTAGTCAATCGCAACCGTTTATTACAAAATCAACGGTGTAACATGCATGTTAGTCAATCCATTCTACCATTTTCGAGCCACAATAGACGCGTCCCTATTGGGTCTCAGCATAACATAAAAGTTCTTCTTCTGACGTCCTGATGAATCCTCATTTGATGCTTGGGGATCGGTCTAGCAATTTTCGCACTACTCCAATATGGTTCTTCTTTCTAATGGGCCCACCTTGAGTTTCCTTAAGTCATCGGGTATTGGGATAAAACTTTCTTATTACTTCCAATCTCCCGATACGATGTTATAAGCTTGGCCATTTCATTACAAGTTATACCGATGGTTTCAAATGTCATGGATATACCAATTTATATGCTTTTCCGATATGCCGATGCAAGCCGATAGAAAGCAACCACCTACTTCCTCATCGGAACAAGCTATCTCGATGGAATGATCTTTCAAAAAGTGCACACCGAGTTGACACCCTCAGCATCTATTTTAACCACACCAACTACATCTCCTCTGAATCGGAGGAGTCATACACTGAAGACAAGGAAATTGCCCAAAAAAGGGCAGCACAAGAGAGGAGGAAGAACTTCATCTAGGAGGCGTGGGAATGGAGATTGGAGAGAACATGGTTGTCATACTCCAATACATTGGGAGTTAGTTTTGTTGTTTATCTATAATTTCCTATTTTGCATATGTCACTCACTACACTTCTATGACCTTATTGCAAACAATAGGATTAATTTTGTAAAATTAGCAGTAGCACTATTTTAGGTAGTTATCGGATAAGTTATAAAACATGTTATAAAACATCTTGTCATGGTAAATAGGAAAAAGTATCAGCTGACACTATGTTAGAAATGGCTCACGATTGTATGTGCATGGACCACCTTCGATGGTTAATTTGTAGCCAATATTTTTATGTTTAAAGATGTCATTTTCATCTACATGTACTGATGAGGGATGGTGGACATTACAATTTGTAAAGAACCAATGCTTCTTACACACTATTGCCAATCTTTTAACACAATGTTTGTTAAGTATTGATGTATTCAAATACAAATTTTCTGTCACATGAAGTATTGATCTATAGTTGTTAGTTTTGCCTTTTCTGTAGTTTAATATTGCTTCAATCTCTCTGTTAGCTTCAAACTGTTATGCAAAATCATTGTACAGATTGACTAACAGGTGTGTTAGTCGAGCGTTTTACACCATTGATTTTGCAATAAACAACTGCGATTGACTAACCTCTCGCTAACATGTTGTTCGAAAGGTCTATTTTGGAGCCAGAATAGCTTCACCCGTCCTGATGAGTCCTCACTAAATGTATAGTTTATCAATATAACTTACACCGATATCCCCGCAGGCAGTTTTATCTTAATCGGGGATCAAAGTAGCCTTTTTCTATTCCTCCCGAAGTCCCCATGACTCTCTGATGCACTTTTATGCTTTATGCTTCCTAGTCCATTATATCGGTATAGGTAATACCGATGGTACCGCCTTCCGATTCTCCATGCCATCGTCGATCGGTATAACTATTTTTGCACTATCCTGATATGGTCTTCTCTCCAATGGGTCAGTATAACTATGACTTCAAAGCTGCTAATCCCAGCTAATTAATCTCAAAAATGTAAGTACGGATTGACTAACATGCGTGTTATTGGTCAGTTTTACACTGTCCATTTTGCAACGAACATTCTGCAATTGACTAACCTGTCGCTAACACGCGACTGAGATTGACTAACTTGTCGCTAACACACAACCGTTTATTGCAAAATCGACGGTGTAAAATGCGCGACTAACACGCCTGTTAGTCAATCAGTATAGCAGACCAAGACCGCTCTCGATAGCTGAAACATACTCCGATATGTCAAGTCATCGACAAAGGTTGTGCTGATAGAGCTCATATAGTTTCTTCAGACTGTTTCATCAGTCAGATTTAAACTGATGAGTATGAACAAAGGTCAAGTGAATTGGAGGCATATTTCAAATGGCCTCGACAACTGTTGACAATATCTCTTAATTTCTCCGATATGTGCAGGACCAGAATGAGAAAACACTGGAAATGGCAAGACATTATGGTATTGGAAGTACAAGATGGTGGTGAAGGTTTGCATCATTTCTATTCAAGGGATATTCAGTGGATACCAGTTTGTGTCAAAAATGATTCAACGACAGACTTGTGTGCAGCAATTCCACTAGGTAGATTGGATGCATTCATCAGAGGGGAATCATTGCACGAAGGTGTTGAAACCTAATTCCTCCAAAAGTAGCACACTGAGCACAATAGTGCTATGCACAACACGCATACAACAAAGATGTACAGCCGGTTCGTAGACACATTCTTTCCTATTCTTTATCTATATTTAATGAAATTACGACTATTGTTGATAATAGGAGAGTTGTTTTTTGAAGGTATTGGTGTTCATATGGACTAGAAGACAATAGGAAAAAGTCGCTGAATACGAAGCGCATGTGGACATATCAAAAAAAAAGAGGTTGTACATGCCACTTCATTGTTAAGGTGTTATATGGTAGGCCAGATGTAGCCATCTTGATATTGAAGAAACCGTTGCATGTAGACAAGAATGGGGAAGCTTGTCATGGCGTCGATGATACCAGCAATGAGCTGTGGTCTCAATTTGCACCAAAACTTTTCGATGAATGCAAAGCATATATAGAGAGGCTGTTGTTGATGGATGTGAGCATTGATGCTATTATGGACAGATATCTTGATGATCCTGTGTTTCATGACATGTTGAATAAGAGAGATTCATTCGTCACATGCAAGGATGTTCTAAACGTGGCGACGAGGGTCCATTCTATTCAATCACGAAAGCATGTGCACGATGCCACTAGCATCTTAGAATGGAAAAAACAGGATGAGGCAAATTTCTTTTTTTTCTAGCAGCTAGAAGGTGTAGACAGACCTTTCATTATGGGAATACAAACGGCTTGGATGCTTGACATGATGGTACCTCACATGACTCAATCATCTCAATGAATTCGACATTCGCAACAAACAAATACAGGGTAAGTCTCTTCAAACTTAACCTGTTTTCATGTAGGCCATTTGATCTGTGGATGGTCATGATCTTCCTGTTTGTTATTTAAAATAGTATCAATTGTATTTGTGTCTTGTCTTCGATGAGCAGCAATTGGGGGTGCCTGTTGCATGGGCTGTGACATCAAGGAACAAGATCGAGGATATCTAGGTGTGGTTGATGGAGTTGTGGAGACGAGGAAAGGAAAGGAGGCCTAAATGGAGGATCAATGCATTTATCACGGATGATGCGAGTGCAGAGATTCAAGCGATAGAGTAAGTGCAATAGCGATATTTTGTCTACATAAAATCAAACATTATGATACGCTGCTCTACATTTTATTTCACATGACCAGGCTCCCGACTCAGCCCAATTAAACATTTTGTTCATAACGGAAGTGTTTTTGAATGCCATGTCATTCTTTGTATTTGGCATGTGCGTCGAGAATGGTTGAAGAATGTGTACAAGTATGCAATGAAGGAAAGAGCAATGGACATTTTTCACCATCTAGGGGTGATTGACAATGCATGAAAGTGAAGAGAGCACTGTGGAGGAGCTGCACACTTTCTTTGCCAAATTTAGTGATCAGCCATGTTTTCTAGAGTACTTCTACAACACATGGTGTCAAGGAGAAGGCCATATCGGTGAGTTCGACATTAAATTCGAGTGGTGGCTTTATGACTTGTTACCTGTTTTGGTTGTCCATGGTTTGGTAGTTGACATCCTACTCCTACTTTTAATTTCTTTATTTCATTTTTTTTTTGGGGGGGGAGGCAGCTATGTGGGCAAAAAACTTCAAGAATTTCTCTCATGCTAACCAGGACACAAATAATGCCATCGAATCATACCATGGAAAATTAAAGTCACTGCACCTAAGAGATGATAAAAAGACATGCTCAAGGAGGATGGACAATCTGTATTTTATACTTGTGTATAAAGTGGAACCATTCTGCCAACATAAGCGAGAATTTCAGCATTTTGGATTTATCAAAAACTACAGGTTGACACATTTGCAAACTAGTATGGAGAGGGAAAAGGCAATTCTTGATGCCGATTGTGTTCCAGATGACACTACTCCTGGTTGGTACTGAGTGAAAAGTCAGTCCTCGTGCAACTGGTATGTGGTTAGGAAATTTGGGGATCACTTCTACATCTGTGAATGTCCGTGGAGTTTGCAAGGAAACATGTACAAGCATGCGTTGAAGGTTGTTGCAATGATGAACAATTCATTCCATGATTCACGTGTTCCGGGTAAGTGGATGTTTGTGAATGTTGATTTTTGCTAACTTAAAAGACGTGTACTACACCCTAAGATCTTGTTTCATACAAATCCTATTCCTATGTCGACTCCAACATCTGCTAATACTAATGAAAACCCAAAACCTAAACCCGTCATTGATATGATTTATAATGCATATACAAATTTAGAGGATGTGGACATCGTAATATGGAACGAAGCAAACAGAAAGTTAAACATATTGTCGCAAACAATGTCGAGTTCAGGTGATAAACTAATGGCATTTGTAGGCTATCTGGATAGGTTCATGGCTGATCTTCAGAATGTTAGTGACATGTCATTTGATTTTAGTCCGTCTACCAATCCAGCCAATACAGCCATCGAACATATGTGGCCTTGGTTCAGTGCAAGTCGGGTCCGTCGTCGCAATCGGCGGGAACATAGGCATAGTACTAGAAGTGAGATCTGTCATGATGTTCAGCAGCCTGTCACCTTTGAGTTCCCCTTTGAGAATTCTAGGAGGAGAAGGGGAAAGAGGCAATTGGACCAAGCACCAGAACCGCATGATGTCCTTTCCACTGCATCGGTTGTGTTTGATACAGGTTGGTACTCTAGTGTCACCTGTAAGTGGTTTCTAAACATGTGAATGTTGCATGTGTTTATTTAGTTGTTATGTCTTGTAGTCGGTGAAAGTGATCCACACTTATGTCTGACAGTGTTCGCCACCCCTTCAACACTTGGCCATAGGAGTCATCATCGGCGATTGGCTTTTGATGGTCTTTTACGTGGAGAGGGATCACACAATGATCCTCACTGATACTAATTTTGGTATTATTTTTTCATATTAAGCTTTTTGTTTGTAACTATGTCATATATGTGCTTGACATTTACCCATTCTTCATTCAACCTGTTGCGTAATATGGAACAACTTTGTTTATTGTAGTTGCATTGTAATGTTTACTATAACTGTCCCTAACCATCTTTTATAATGTATCTTTGTATGCAGGTCCATTGTTCTTTCGCCCTGTTTTATCACTAAATGGCGCAGGTTATATGCAACTTAATTTTTAGTATTACGCTTTTGTCTCCAGTTTATTGAATGGTCTAGTTAAATAATTAATACTCTTATGGTGTGATTCTGTCTTGCACTTTTTTAGTGCTTAATACTCTTATGTTTTACATTTATTGAATGCTATAGTTATATTACTAACACTCTTATCATATGTATCTACAGATTGCTAGAGAGGTTAGCAGAGAATGACGAGGAGTCTGCCTTATTTCAGTGCCTCCCGGATATCGTTGTTCCAGATATTATCCAAACAATAACTCCCAGATGGGCCACTGACTGGACCATTCGAATGGGAAGACATTATACTGAGGACAATATGTACACTATCCACATAGAAGACGTGATCTTGTTTGCCAGATTGTCGACTCTGTTGACGATTGCTTTGTATAGGCGACTATGGCTAGTGTATTTCACCCTTGCGTACTAGCGAGTCACTCTCCCTCGGATTCACATAATCTATGCTGATAGACCCCATTGGAGACGTGGATGGTCCCTTATGCCATACTCCGATGATAGTACCGAGGATGTCACAACATTCTTTCCATGGAACCTGCTTATTATGGACTACACCCCCATTTTCACGAGTTATGGTAGTCCACGGCCAACAGGGAGGTTTGTGAGGATACAGAGTAGATTCCCAATGCAAAGGAGGTCCTCTAATTAAAATTGTATAACTACTCCTATATGACTACGCTATTTTTTATAAAACAATTAATTTCTATGGTTAGATAGCCGATCTTTGCATGTCATTTGTCTCCAATGTTTACGATTTATATGTTTGTGTCGGTTAAGTTTACAATTTATATGTTTGTCTCTATGCACTTTAAATGTCTACAAACCAATACACTTTATATGTTAATTTAAATCTAACAAATATAATCCTTTCTCTAAACATGTCATAGGCATTGAAATTTTGATATGCAATGAAATTAAGATGTGAGATATGGAATGCAGATAATCTAATAAACATAATTCTTTCTCTAAACATGTGATAGGCATTAAATCTACTCTAAAAGGAATAGCATTGATTTCTGTAATAATGCAATATTGATATGCTTCCGAAATTAATATGTGAGATATGGAATGCAGATGTATAAATTGTGAACACTTGGATTGAAGATAATTTTTTCTCCTTCATGATGATGCATGAATGTCAATGTTTCATATAAGATATATCAATTAATTAAGATTAATTAAGATTAAACAATCCATTACATGTCATCAAAGGGAATGGTGCAAGAAAATCAAAGACAACACATATAACAGTAGCAAATAGTATAAAATTATATCATCAATGATCGACAACGAAACTTAAAAATTTAACATAAATTACATATAGTACAAATGATGTCATCTAAAACGTGCAACTAACAGGTGTGTTAGTCCCTCCGTACTGTGTTAGTCAAATTTGCTATTAACAACTGCGATTGACTAACCTATCGCTAACATGTTCTAAGAAAGGTTCATTTTCGAGGCAGAATAGAGATAGCCGGAAATGGCAGCCAGGCAGTCACTGAATCAGCGAAAAGGACTGACACGACGTGTTAGTCTATTTCGCGGTCTATTCTGGCTCCAAAATGATAGTATGGATTGACTAACACGCATGTTAGTCACACATTTTACACCATCAATTTTGCAAATAATGACTGCGATTGACTAACCCATCACTAACACGTTGTACAAAAAGTTTGTTTTGAAGCCAGAATAGACACAGCCTTTCGGCGTTTCGCATGCCAAAAGGAAAAGTTTGCCAACAGGTACTCGAATCACAACTATTAGTTTCACGTGTTAGTTCAAGGTTAGTCAATCGCAACCGTTATTTTGCACGTGTTAGTGCAAGGTTAGTCATGCGTATCCGTTAGTTTCATGTGTTTGTGCAAGGTTAGTCAAGCGCAACCGTTGGTTAGTGGCAACTGACAAGCCATGGGAAATAGTCAATTGTGCCTGGATTGTTAGTCTTTTTAGACTTTATTGTGAAAAGTTCCAAAAGTTATGGCTTGTTGCAGACAAAGTTGGATTATTATGGCATGGCGATGGGGGACCCAAGGCCAAATTTTGATCCTGAGGGATATATATAAGGACACCTTTTTCATGTGGGCTGAATCTATTGTGGCTCCAAAATAGACCTTTCATGTGGTAAAGCTTAAATAGTTCAATTCTCATTGATTTATATTTAATATTTACGAAAAATAAGAGTCATTGAGCAGTCTATCTTATGTACTTGTGATTCAATTTATACATCATTTATAAATAAGCATTTTTTCAGTCTTCAATAAGAAACTATTATAAGCAGGTGGAAGTTAATATTTACGCAGAAAAATACCTCATTGAGCAGGCTATCTTATGTCCTTGTGATTTAGTTTATCCATCATTTATAAATAAGCATTTTTCAGTCTTCTATAAGAAACTATTATAAGCAGGTAGAAGTTAAGAAAAATTTCCATCATACAATTAGTGGTTCTTTTAAATCCGTTATAAAAAAACTTTTAACCTACAGTTAGGTTTCAAGTACAGATTCACTCGCCTTGGTTTGCGATAACTGATTGGGAAGTCATATTAACTTATTAAGAGAAGTGTGAAAACCATTCATCATACAAGACGTGTAGAAAAGCCACATAGAACCATTCAGAAAGCATGAAAAAGTGTACAACAAACCAATCATTAACCATTGATGTTTAAGTGAAGTCAATCACATTTATTTTTTTAATTTTTTTTGACAAGGTGGCAAGGCCACTTAATATTTTTTTACAACTGGTTCAAGAAGGACTCCCGAAGAAAAGAACCAGAAAGAAAAACTTCATTCAATCAAGTTTATTGAAAATAACCATTCATGAAGCATACAAAGCGTCTTCCTAAATGAAAGAATATGTCTAATTACAAAAAATCTGCACCACTGCTGATGTTTTATTGAACAGGACTCAGCAATATACATCTACAAAACCTTCGTAATAGTGCAGGCCTATTATAAAGGTAGAGGTTGAGTATTTAAATCACTTTTGTTTCCCCCAGTGGTCGGAGTAAGGGGAGGTACATCATTCCCATCATCTTCCTCAGTTACGGAGGCAAACATGTCCGCGTACCTCTGTTTCCAGTACTGAGCGCGTTGCGCACAAACATCTAGCATCCCCTGCATCTGGTCACTTATGATTTTTCTATTTTTAGCACACGCCTCATGCACTACCTTCTATCTCTCATTCGCCATCTGCAAACCACGCACTTCTAGGTCAAGGTCCGTATTCTTATCGTCGAAGTCCATGACCTTTTTATTCAATTCCATACATTTCTTATTGAGTTTAGTGCATTTCTTACTGAGTTCAGTGCATTTCTTATTGAGTTTGATGCATCTCCTTTTCACTTCAGTGAGTCTCCATTCAAGATCAGAAACAATCCCCTTCAGCCTTTCATTTTCAGCGTGGGCCATTTCGACCTTCTGCGATAGCAGTTCTACTTGCATGGCGTCAAACTTCATTTTGTCCATTCCATCATTCCAGTCTACAAAGGGTGGTGTTGGTTGTCTTGCAGACTTCCCTAAACCACCACCAAAGGTGAGAACATCATCCGTCCCATTCACCTTTGAATTTGTAGCAGGCATTCCGTTCTGCGAAACAGATGTTTCGACACCCTTTCTTTTCGCTGTCCGTGGTCTTCCCATTGCCATCCCTGCAAACAATGCCAAAAATAAGCATCTGTAGACAGGTGGGCAAGACAACATGAAAAATGCAGGAAACAATTGTTTATGCCAACAAGAAATGAACTACTATCTATTGCATTTTTTGGAATGAATAACATTATGCACGATACAAAAGTTAACATGTTCACTAAAGTTGACATGTTCACTAAACTGAGCACTTGGGTGGCAGGTTACCTGCAAATTGGGAATCCATGTTTTGGGAAGATAACTCCATCAGTAAGCATTCCTTGTCCTGCATCCAACTTATTACACATTTGCCATGAAACTAAAAAGGAAGTCTCATGTATTTTAATAGATTTTTTTTTTTGTTATTTTTTTGTTGTTAATTCATTTCAGATTCAGTGTTCAAAAACAAACAATAACAATGGTATATTCAACTGTCGCAAGCTACAGTGGAAAGAGCACATGGTTCACAATTTCAATCAAACATTCCACTTCATCTATATATGTAAAAGAGTTGCAGGGACCCTATTGGTACGCAATAATAAAACCTATGCATATGCAATATATAAGAGACCTTGAACAAAACATGAACAGTAAATGACTATCATCGACTTTATTGTACCATCCACTATCATTATTAAAAATGTTGCGCACCAAAGAAAGGTTTGTGAAGTTATTAAAGGGTAGTTGATGGTGCAAGATGACCATGAAACAGTCCAACAAATAAAGCCTTAATAGTTATTTTGCTTAAAATAGCAAGAAAGGTTGAAAATAATGTACAATTCATCTAAGACATAAACAATAATTGAGAAGGTTTAAACTATGGTAAGGTAAAATCCATGTCAATATAACATCTGCAAATCCCATCTGAATAGGGTCTATCAAGACTGAACTTCCACCACAATATCTTGCTCTAAATATTTGGAAAGAGGAACAACAGCTATGATCGAAGAATATTATCGCCTCCGCTGTCTGGATTGTGCAATGGAGTTGACGACACCATAAAATGCTTTAAGCTTCTTCTCATTCTTATGCAACTTGGGAGGGGTGATGCCAAGTGATCACAGCCTGTGACTTACCCATCTGAACACAGGGCCGCGTTTAACATCCTCTTTTTGTGGCTGGACACTTTCGCCAACTTTATCCTACCACATACAAATGACATCATACGAGTGTTGCCTATTTCATTCCATTGGAATAAGCTAAAGGATGGAATCAGAAGATGGAGGAAGGGATCTTGTCATCTTTGAAACTTACTGAGGGTGGGGGATAGACCAGGTCTTCAATGGGCCACACCGCCCATGAGTTTAGGGAATCCGACAAGACATTAGCGAAAGGACCTGGGCAAGGCAGCTGGGCATTTGCATCAAAGACTTTGACGATGCGAACTTTAGCACAATGTCATGGGAGTGGAATGCTATGACACATTACACCCTTCCCTAGGCCATCAACAACGCCTTCCCCAACCACTACCCCATCCAGTAGTAGGTGGACTTCAACTCCAACAACAACAGTGTGAGCATCTTCATTGGTGCACTCATCTTTGTCTTCCACAGTTGCCTGCATCAGTAACGAGTGGACACAGTCGCTTAAATAAAATTCTTTATACATGTCGATCAAAAATCATCAAATGAATTCATGGAAATGCAGTACAACAGTACCGGAGTAGCTGTCTCTCCCGACCCATTGCCCCCATTGTGGTCACAATCTGCATTTGTACATCCATCATCATTTCCCCCAGACTCTTTCTCAATGCTTGTTTCTATCGGATTATGCTGCAAAACGTGACACATTGTAAAGGAGTGTAAGTACACATTAAACCCATACGCCTAGGAACACTATTGGACCAAGGCCAATGAATTTTACATGACTAAGGCAATAATAGGAACACAAATACCGGACACAAACCACAACATCATAAAAAATGTTGTCCAGTATAACACTGCCTCTCACTGCCTGTTTCCAAAAGAAGAGCCCAATACCTGTTCATCTCTGCTCTTATCCTCCAATGTCTGCCCCAATTGAGTGGACTCCTCTTCAATTTTCTGACCACTGCATGCACTCAAATTTCCATTCACCGTCTCCTTCAGCTTCTCCCTCGAAATAGACTTCTGAAGTTTCTCGTCCAATACAGTGGTCGACTGCATAAAAAAAGAGTTATGTATAGTATAACACACCATGTCATGATATAGCACTACATGTCATGCACAATGGCATTGCATTACCTGTTCATCTTTGCACCTATTCTCCAACCTCTACCCCACTTCAGGAGAGTGCTCTGCAATCATCTCACCATTGCATGCACTCGGTTTTTCAATCGTCGTCTCCTTCAGCTTCTTCCTCGTAACAGACGTCCAAGATTTTGGACTTGATTTTTTGGGAACACTACACAGGGTGTCATCAGGCAACTGCATGGACTATTCTTTGACCATATCGTCCACCATCTGCCCCAACTTAGGAGACTGCTCCGCAATCTTCTCACCACTACATGCACCCAATTTTTCATTTGACGTCTCCTTCAACTTCTTTGACAAAACAAACTTATACGTAACAGATGACCAAGGTTTTTGACTTAATTTTTTGCACACACTATGTTCTATGTCATCCAATACCACGGGATAGTCCATGCTCCCTCCACGGACCCCATCAGCCTACAATGACATCGACGAAATAGTCAACATACTACACAGTGCAGTGCAAAGCATACCATGCAATGAAAACACACATATGGGCAGGCCAACAGACAGTCACCTTCAATGACAAAGGTGTCGCATCATCTGAAGTCAGACTTGTTTTTTCTATGGCCTTCTTCTTTTCTTGCTTCCTCGATGAATCACATGTAGGCTCATTGACTCGCACGTTTGTTTCAGGATGTGAAGTCCACCTTGTTTTTTCTGCAGCATTCTTCTTTTTTTGCTTCCCCGACAAAATAGGTGCACCCTCTTTTGTTTGATGATCTGAAGCCGGCCTTGTTTTTTCTGCACCATTCTTCTTTTTTGGCTTCCCCAACAAAATAGATGCAGCCTCATTCACTGGCTTGTTTGTTTCACTATTAGCCTTCGATGCCAGAACCTCCTCGCCATGGCCTACATAGTCACTTAAAATCTGGGCACCAGAATAGGATAGGTAAATTAGTCGTTCTTCACATGTTTAAAGGAATTTAGTAAATAGTAAAAAAATATGATCACTAAAAAATTACCTCTATTGCAATATTCTTTCTTTGCAGTAACTCTAAAACCTTCTTCCTTCTCGCCTCCCTAACCGGATTGCTCTCGTACACTCGCATTGCTTCCTTGATCTCTTCCTTCCCTTCGGTAGGAAGCTCATCACGTGTTTTCTTGCCATATTTCATGCACACCCGGTCAATGACACATTTTTTTTTGCATACTGTGTCGCACACCCATTTGGTATTCAATATTAGACTCCCTCTTTTTCAAGTGCATCAGGGATTTCCTCATATGATCCATGCTGCATTGTCCACTTCGACATTGTTGACAACTGCGTCATGCAATCCCCAATAATGGTAGTTGATGTTCTCTAGCTCTATGCATATTAAGCCTCCCCAGATCCCAAAACTGACAACCTCCATTTTCGGAACAATAACAGAAGAGACAAAAGTAGTGCAACTTGCCATTAATATGTTCTCTTTTGTGATCAACCTGTTGCTGCGCACAGCCAACAGAGACAAAGAGTCACATTCAATTTTGCACTAATCAATCATTATAAAGATAATCAAACATATAATGACTAATAGTGGACCTCCTTGTTCCTGTTCGCGAGCCCTGACAGAATCACGTTGCCATTCAGGCTCCTGCTCTATGCTCACCTCGTGCTCGTTACGAATGTCCCCTTTTTTACTCTCACCACCTCGAGCATCAGTATAATTGCCCTCATCTACATTTCCAATGGCCTCATCTTCCTCACTAGCACAACCACTATCATAATGTTGTTCAATAAAATAGCACACATCATCGATCCATTTTATGCTCGTGTATATATCTACATTTCCACCTATAAATCCCAACTTCTAGCAACCATGCCATGCAATGATGGAAAAAAAATATAATGCAATGATAAATAATTACCAGTGTGGTTGTGCAGTCACTGAGAAGCCGACTTGACAATGGGTTCAAAATTGGAGACCCGACTCATGACTCATTCAGATTTGAATCCCCAACTAGTCCCTGACCTGAAGGCCCATCCCCTGACTCTTTCAAATTTGGATCCCCGACTAGTCCCACATCTGAAAGCCCAACTCCTAACTCTTTTAGATTTGAATCCTCAACTACTCGTGGATGTGAAAGTCCAACTCCTGACTCTCTCAGATTTGAATCCTCAACTAGTCGTGGATGCGAAAGCCCGACTCTTGAATCTGTCATATTTGAATCTCCAACTGGTCGCACATCTGAAAGCCCAACTCCCAACTCTTTTGGGTTCGAATCCTCAACTACTCCCAGATGTGAAAGCCCAACTCCTGAATCTTTCAGATATGAATGTCGAACTAGTCCCGCATATGAAAGCCCACCTCTCTCCTGGGTATACAAAGTAGTTCTCCAGTCACAAGCATTAAACAGTGACAACACCAAGCAATGCTACATGTTGCATAATCCATTAAAACTACTTAGCTTATAGGCAGGCCGATGTCACGTGTCACTGGGAAGCAAACGCAGCCAACTCCTAGGAGATCATCTGCCTTTAGCTCCAGTAACCCATAATCAAGATCAACATTTTCCCTCAACCTTTTTCACAACACTTTTGACATGATTGAACTAAAACATAAAAAAAATGCAATTCATATTCTTCACACTATCAATGACACCACAAATGACACATCCAACACACGACCGGTTATGCCCACATTCACATATAAAGTCAGCATGTCGTTGTGTTATGTACAACCCAACTAAGGGTTTAGCCATAAACTATCCATGACATTCCTCTGTAGAACATATTTCATTTCAATTGCAACGAAATAATGACTATGATCCATCGCCAACGCTATTAAAAGGGCTTCCTATGTTCTCCCCATCCAAAATACAACACAAAAACTAGACTTTCTTAAGGATTGATAAAGAAGGAAGCAAAACACACTTGACGAATCGGTTGTGTCTATTCTGGCTCCAAAATGGACCTTTCCTACAGCGTGTTACCGATAGGTTAGTCTATCGTAGCCACTAATTGCAAAATCGATGGTGTAAAACGAGTGTGCAACAATCAAGATAGTCAATCTATGTCAGAGAATACATAGGGATTCATTACCATTAACAAAGTCTTTGACAATAATTAATGTGTACAGAGACCTCCAATTCATTTTACGAAAGACACAAGTCTTTTGAAACGAGTGTCTATTCTAAAGCTTCCATCTCTTTGTTGACATGGGAATATTATTATTTATTAAAAACGTAGTCTTAAGTTACAAAAAGAAAAAAGAAAAAAACACTTTGAAGGATAGACACGTGAGGAGTTCGTCGTGCCAACCCAAGACATCTGAAACAGAAGGCCAAATCACATTTCAAATCAGAGTTGGATCATCGAACACATGTACTTCTCAAACATCACGAACATCAATAATCTAGAAATACAAATACACTAGGATGAACATTAACACTCTCATGCAAGTCAATAGAATGTATACAAATTTATAACACATAGTTCACAAGAATCAAGATTTCTGGTTCATATATTCAACATTGGTTTCATGACTCGAAGATCCATAAATAACAATCATACTGTGTTTAGGTTCAAAAATTATATCTTATTGTCTAATATGGTGCATCTATAGCATATAATATAAGGCATCAGCCAATTGCATTGTTCATTTTCATTATTATCAAATTCAGTAAAAGTAAGGACATTAATATTACATGATCAAGAACTAAAATTTATATATACATTTGTATCGCATAAAAAAATTATATACAACAAACTATATATATATATATATATATGTATGTATGTATGTATGTATGTATGTATGTATGTATGTATAACAAGCGGCTTTCAAAAAGTTGCACAAGCCCAAAGATTATTAATAAGGGGACATTACAATGCAAGTAGTATTAAATAAGGGAGAGAGAGCAACAATCTGGGAATGTCTGGACGTTTGCCGGGGGACTACTCAGTAGTCCTTGACAATCAACAACCTGCATGGATAACTAATGTTACTGGTAGTCTACATTGGGAAGTACATGCATTTCAAAAGACATAAAAGGAACCTACATGTTCATATATGAAAATGCAGTTTAACATTCAATATAAACTACCACTAAGTAATTTATATCACCTAAATTATATCTGTCCATTTGCTATAGTGCCAGAGTTGTGCCAGAGTTGTCTATATCAACCACCTATTTTCGTACTGTTGTTGTGTGCTCAAGGACACATGCCTCTATTCCAACTTGAAATCAACGCTATGGTCTGACTAACACAAAGCTTAGTCACACATTTTACACTATGTTTTACATTCAACGGATGCAATTGGATAACATGTCACTAACACACAATATCGTTTGTCTATTCTCGAGCCTTGTTATTGACTAACTCCATCTCCTATTGTAAATTGCATCACATGTTAGCATTTGGCTTTACCAATGTTAGCTGCATCAAATCACAAACTGTACATGAACAGTGGTCTGAGAGGTTGTGTCTCTTCTAGTTCCAAAATAGACAAATCGTACAGACTAACAGTATTGTGTTAGATAGAAGCAACCATCAAATGCAAAACCTACGATTAAAAACCTGGCACAAACATGGGGTGTTAGTCCCCCCATTCTATTTTTTGTAGCCGAGAACTCAACAACAACTCCACATCACATACCATGGGTTGCAGCACCACAAGAAGTTGACATGGCATGCATGTTGATGCATGTTGTTGGTACGATACGTCCACTATCGAGCCACAATACAAATAGCCTCCCACTTATATTTGCATATATGTTTATTCTGCACTTTTCGAGTGTGATTAGGTGCTTCCAACTTGTGTCAAACATGTCTATTCTGGCTTCAAAATGAGATTGTAACAACGACATGAATCAACATACATGACACACATCTATTCTGGCTCCAAAAAGGACATATTGTACCAATGACATGCATCAACATACATGTCCAAGAATAAATATATATGCAAATACAAGTGGTAGGCACCTAATAGCTACATGAAAGACAAAGTGAGGTAAAATGTTTTTTTTCAAATTGAGCTTCTTTCACGTGGTCTTGACCTTGTTTACATGTTATGGTTTGCCTTTTGATGCAAATAGACTCCTCAAAATCAGGTTGTTGATTGGTTGAGGCAACCATTCCTTGACTGTGTGTGACCTGCTCTTGTTTAGGAGTTGATCTGTTGTTTGCTGACAATTAGGAGTTGTTCTGTTGTTTGTTTGATGATAGAAAACATGGCACCTTTTTTATTTGCCTAACGTGGAAAAAGTAAGACTAATGCGCAAACAAAAACATTATTGTTGAAGGGCTCCTTGTTGAAGCAGCCTTCGTCTATTCTGGCTCATTGTTGAAGGGGGATTTATGGGACTGTAGATTTTCTTTTTTTAATCTAATGAGCACCTGAGAATAATGGAAACAGAACATAATATTTCCATAGTTTCTTTTATCTATGTTTTATTCTATCGTTTTCCTCTGTATTGCAGAGGACATGTTTGTGTGTGTGTGTGTGTGTGTGTGTGTATTGCTTCATATTGACATATATATATACCTTGGTATCCTGACACGACCATGCTACAAAATGATTCCTAATTTTCACAAACAAAACACAAAATGACACAGGAAATTAAAAAAAAAATTGAATGTCTTAGGGTTTCAAATTTCCGTAGCCGCCTAAGCCTCCACCCAAATCGTTGTCCTCTTGACACCTCCCAAGGGCACACTCACAACCACCTCTGCGATAGAAAAATGATATAAAAATTTACAATTTCAAACACAGGGTTGACGAAGGAATCATAAAACTATCGTTATCTATTAGGGTTTGAATTTACCGATGCCGCCATAACCCTACACAACAATCTTCAATCGTACCACCCCCTATGCGCTACGATACCTCCTCCCTGCACATGAAAAAAAAACCCACATGTTAACAAGCGATAACAATAGGACTAACAATATACCCAGACAACTTACGTTATGCATGCGGTCCGCTTTTCTCCTCCCCTTCGGAGCCACATAAATTTTGAGAATGCATACCTATAACTACAATTGAAGCGCAGCTCCTTCACTCACTGATTCAACTGGGGACATGAATTTACATGGTCGAATATTTTGTTTCGCCTCCACCAGTGCGTTCTGCATGCAGCTCCCAGACGAAATATATTTTCAATTTTTGCGAAATCGAGTTTTCATTCAAAATTTAAAAAAAAATTAATTGAAAAGTATGCCCATAACACGTGACTGTCGATGTTAGTCGACTCATGGATGCAATAAAGTGGGTTAGCCAAAAAAATAAAATCAAAATTGGCGGTCACCGAAAATGTAAACCGCC